>NC_139678.1:57027104-57113843 GCF_964106915.1 Podarcis gaigeae | reverse complement strand
GCAGGTAACCATCAGGCAATATAACATGGGCCCACAGTTCCTGCCTTAGTGGACTAGCAATACATGCTGTATGCAAAGGAGATCCTTCACCACAAAGGATGTGAGTTTGTTTCAAAAATGTATACCCCATCTTTCCACCATAATGGTGTCCAAGATGGCTCCTCCAAGAGGTTTCTTCTTTCGGTCCCCAAATGATGATGATTTATTAAATTTATGTACTGCCTTTTATCCAAGGATCCCAGGGCAGTTTGTAGATGGGGAATACACTTCTCTCCTGAAATCCAAAGGCAAGAGGTGTTTTACGCCATCTAGATGTAAAAATGTACCTTGTCTGTTTCTGAAAACAGCTGATTTTGATAATAAAATTTACCAAGCACCACTACTTTCCATAGCCTCTCAAAAGGATAGTGTCAGGCCCCGCGGTCGTAGTGATAAACATGTTGCTCAGTAACAGAACACTTGATTTGTCTCCAGAAGGTTAGAAAATTAGGTTTGCAGAGATTACCATAGAAATTAGGATGGGAGAGTTATCTGTCAATGTATGGACATCTAGGGTGATTAAAAGCAATACATACCTTGAATAGTGCCTAGTTTCTCTTCTGGTTTCTTCCAGACTCTGTTTGTTTCTTCCAGCTTTTGTGTTTGTTTTTGTTTTTGCCCCCTGACTAGACCTTGATCCCATGAGACGTCTTGACCCTGAATTACAGCTCTTGGCCTCACATTAGGTTTGATTTATTCTCATAGGTGCCTGTTCTGTTTCGGAACACCTGGTGCTGCCGCTGACTCAGCTGACCTTTAACCAACCTTGTCTACACCATTCATCTTGACATTATACATACACGCAGAGCTAAGGTGCAGACTCTGTACATAAATAGCAGAATTCTTCCCATGTAAATTTGCTGTTGCGAAATCAATGACAGTTTACAACGTATCTGTGGTATTGCTGGGTGTCAGGGTTTCAGGGACAGAGAGCGAGGGGGAGGGGTCCCAGGGCAACGAGGAAGAGGACGACGATGACCCGAGGTTGTCAGTGAGTCCGTCAAGTGAATCCGAGGATTCCCAAAAGGGAGCCCCCCTGGTCAGGCCAAGGGGCAGTAGAGAGGGAAGCAGTCAGAAGCAGGGGAACGAAGAGGGAATCCCCAGTGGGGGTTGGAGATCGGGACCGGCCTCTCCGTCGGAACGGAGTGAAGGGGGTGGAGTGGCCAGTGTGTCAGAAAGAGCAGAACAGGGAGCAGAGAGGGGAAGGAGTTCGGAGCAGAACGTCCTGCCGGAAGGGGAGGAGTGTAGTACCGAGAGTAGCGTAACGGTCGAAAGGAAGGTCAGAGGCAACGTACGCGCGCCAAGTTCAAATGTGGAGGCGCGCGGAAATGAGGAGAGCCCTGAGGAGGAGCCTGGTCCCAAAGCACGAAGGAGGGGGGAGCAGGCGTCAGAAGACTCAGTCTCGGGGGAGTCCCGGAGGGAGGGAGCACAGGGGGGCAGGAAGACCCTGCGGAAAAGGAAGGAGAGGAAAAGGTGGAGCAGTACAAGCCTCTTAAGCTGGTGCAGGGGCGGGACTGACTCAGAGGGGACTTCAAACATCTAAGGGTAACAGATGCTGAGCCACGGAGCTTGGATGTAACGACAACAATGTTCTTCAATAAAACCTTTTGTATATAACTTGGACTGGATTTTGGTCTCTTGTGAGCTGGGACCTCGGGTGGCTCTGACACTGGGTATCAATGAACATTTCGGACAATTCATTATCTCTCTAAATTTTGGCTTACAGGTTTCAATAAAACAATACTGTATAAAGTAGCAGTCACGAAAGCACATATTAGAATAGTAACAAAGAAACAGTACATAAAAAACAACTTGTCAAGAGAAGCATCAAAATGAATCATATTCGGCACAGCAGCAAAATGCTGAATTGAAATAAACATGTCTTAACTGCCCTGTTAAAGGAGCAGAGATTGAACCAGGAAATCTCCCCTATGGAGAGCAGTTCATGGTCTGAACACCACTACCCAAAATTGTATACAAGGATTTAGGATTTAGAAGCCGATGCCAGCGATTCAGTCCCAATTCATAAGCTCCTTTGCATAGTTCACCTCCTTGTATACTACTAAAAAGGTAAAGGTAAAGGACCCCTGGATGGTTAAGTTCAGCCAAAGGTGACTATGGGGTTGTGGCGCTCATCTCACTTTCAGGCTGAGAGAGCCAGCATTTGTCCACAGACACCTTTCTGGGTCATGTGGCCAGTATGAATAAACAGCTTCTGGTGCAACAGAACATTGTGACGGAAGCCAGAGAGCACGGAAACACCTTTTACCTTTCTGCCACAGTAGTACCCATTTATCTACTTGCACTGGTGTGCTTTCGAACTACTAGGTTGGCAGGAGCTGGGACAGAGCAATGGGAGCTCCGTTGCGGGGATTCGAACCACTGACCTCCTGATCAGCAAGCCCAAGAGGCTCAGTGGTTTAGACCACAGCGCCATCTGCTTCCCTTGTATACTACTGTGCTAGTGATGTAACATGCTTTATGTGAAGGTCCAATTGCACAGAAGCCCTGTTATATCTTTCAAATAGAGGGAAGGGAAGAACAATGGTGTCAACAGGACTTTGCATGATCAGGTGTGTGCAAGCTTCAGCTCATATATTAGGTCATCTACAGGGTGGAAAACAGGTAAGATCAGGTAATGTAACCTGAGATTCTTTGTTTCTGTCACCAGTTATCACCATTTATAACATTTATTTTCTAGCCAGGGACTCAGAAGTTTGGTGTTGGCTTTGTTTTCACTATCTTGAAATGTTGGTGCTGGCCGAGCACTTGACTGTTTTTCAGAACAAAGAATGTAATAATGATTTCTCTGGGATATGAGCTTTTGAATTTGTAGGGTGTTTATGGGTGTGCATATATGTGCATTAACAGTTTGCTTTGAATACATCATGGGAAAGGAATATAAGTGAAAGGGCCTTTTCACTTGTGGCTCCTTGTTATGGAACACCCTCCCTAGTGAGGTTTACATGGCACCTTTGTTGACATCTTTTCAGTCAGGTAGAAACTTACCCTTTTCCCAGGCTTTTGGTGGACTATAATGCTGTTATCTGCTCTTAGTGAGCTGTTGAAGTTTTCTGCTGCTGCTGCTATGGAAGATTGCCTTGTGTATTTTTTATGAAATGCGTGTGTTTTTGTGTCAATGTGTTTCTATTATAATGTGTTTTTATTTCTGTTTATGTTAAAAATCTCTTGGAAATGCATTTTGTAACAAGTAACCGAAAACACTTATTATTAATAATAATGATTCCAATTCATGTTATATTTCCTTCTCAGTGCATAACTTAAATTTTAGGAGATTTGCCTGTATAGAAAAGGCAGACTTTTGATTTTTATTCCGGGAAAGAATGGTGTATTTATTAAAAAATATTGTATTCATTTTTCAAAATAACATGGCATAGCGATCTCCCCCTGCAATCCCTTCCCACATGCTCTAAACAAAGGATGATGGTGCATTTCTGAAATCTTTTGCAGATTTCAGAAACGCAGATCAATAGAGAGATGATAGATAGATAGATAGATAGATAGATAGATAGATAGATAGATAGAGATAGATAGATAGATAGATAGATAGATAGATAGATAGACACACACAAGCATGAACAAAAAAGGGCTAGTTGTTTTCCTTGTACCAACATTCTTAGTAAAAAAAATTACATATTCAAATTCTTTTTTTAAATCTTATTCTGTCCATCACATGAGTCACTTGTGTTTTATTTAACTCAACACTGCATGTAACCAGTTATTACCTGAGTCAGTGGAAAGAAGTGGATGCCTATTATTTTCTCTAAACATACAATGTTATTCGTTTGCTTTCCTCCTACACTGGGGTCACATGCTGAAGATCTGATACAGTGCCTGTTTCTACACAACCTGTGTATAGTCTAGTGAAGTGTTATAACAAAAACAAGGGGGTTGAATTATCATTCTTGCATTTTTTGGCACATGGCATAAACAAAGCTGTAATAGTTAATGGAGTTGCACCCAGTCATACTGTATAATCAGTAAAAGACACACATGGATCTAAGAAGAATTTACTTCCTCTGGCTTTGTTTTTTGTACGAATATACTTCAGCTTCAGGTTGCTTTGGATTTCAGCAGGTAACCAAAAGTCTTTTCTTTGTCTCCAGCATCCAACAACACCCCCCCAAGCATTAAAGTCCATTTCTCCTGTGGCGCCTTTTGGTTTTAACCCCTTTTTTCTACTTACCAACTGAAACAAAGCTTAATGCTGCAATCCTTTGCACACTTTCTTGACAGTAAGGCTGTTTAAATGGCCCTGTTTACTCTGCATGCAGTGTGCTTCAACCACTGGTTTGAAAAGTGGTGTACACATGAAGTTAGCCACAATCCTTATCTCACCAGTTCTTGACCTACTCTCAGTGGTTATGTGGTCCCCAAGAGATGACAAAGGTGTTCCTTGAGGAAGGGGGAGGGGGAACTTGCCCACTGCTGTTAGAGTTTCATTTTAGATTTTTCTGTGGCAGGTTCAAAGCAATTGCTGGGGGAAAGAGGGATACGTCAGGGGCTTCTATGAGGACCTACAGTGGAAAACACATTTTATTTCTGCACTATATAGTAATCTAGTCAGTTTCTCCAGAACAGATTTTGGATTGCTTCATGTTCTTCTGTTCTTTGGCTGGGAGCCAATGCTTGTGTACAAAATAAAAGTACACAGTGCCATTCATGAATGATGTTTACAAGAGGAAATAATGACTTTTGTTTCCAAAATGCATATAACATCCAATGCTGAGTCCAACTATTGGTTCTTTTAACCCAGTTCTGTGTACTGTAACTGGCAGTCTCTATGAAGGTTCTCCAGCAGTTTTTCTTGCCATTCTGCAATTGATTGATTGATATTTCTATACTGCTTTTCATTCAAATGAATCCCAAAGTGGCTTACAAAAAATAATTAACATTAGTGTAACAGAACATCACAAATACAGCATAAATCATATAGTATAATTAGCAAATTGTTTGTAAAGCAGTTACAAACCATGAATAAAACAATTACCATCTATGAAGCACTATTAACAAAAAACCTAAAAATAAGCTGAACATCAGAATGACACCAAAAATCATATTATAGGATTCACAAAGTACTATATCATGCATGATCTTGAAAACAATATTAACAACACTAAGAAAATATCAACCAGGAAACTAAGCCCTGTTGAATTTGCACACATACTCTCCCTGCCTCCATGACTCATGATTGTTTCATGGGAGCAATTCCTCTACATGTAAAGCACAAGCTCTGCTTGGCAAGTAGAAGGTACTAAATGCTGGCTTCAGCAAATAACATGAAAGCAGCATGTGAAAAAGGATGTCGTTGACAGGCAACGATAATAAGTTACAGTTACAATGCAATCCTCTGTGCGTTTGGAGGTAAGTACCATTGTGTTGAACAGACTTACATTCCAGGGAAATGTGTCCAGGATTATCGTATTGCTGTGAAAGCCTACTGGTATATGTGTTTTCAGGAATTTAATGGGATTTGCTCCATGGTAACAATTGCAGCCTGATACACAGGTGTCATTTATCAGTTGTGCTGTGCGTGCATGCTTAATAATTTCTTGAGAACACCATTTACAAACACAAAGTAGTCCATCGTAAGGGATGCGACAATAGGTGATTGAGGCAGCGACAAAATGCCTTTGCATATGTGCTGAGTTTGTAAGCTGCGTGAGATGGCCAGAGAACTATCCTTTGGCCCACACTTCATTACATTGAAAGGAAATTTAAAGGGGTGGTATAAGAACAGCTGTTGAAATGGTTTCCTCCAGTATTAATTGCAAACTCAGTAAAGAAAGGAAACTGGAAGATGTGGAGGTTGTGCAGGATTATTGCTTGTTTCCCTTTTTGAACATAAACTACTGGAGGCCATTGTTCACCTCCTTGCTGCTCTGCAGGACACAGCCCATAAATTACACGTGGGAACAAAGTGGTTGGCAGGAGTAGAAATGGATGCCTGGCTTTCCAATAGACTTCTCTGCCTTCAAGCAAACAAAACGGACTGTCTGGCTCAAAGCAGCTCAGAGCACACATTCTGTTATGGAAGGCTTTTGGCGCCACAAAGAAAGGGCATTTTTGCTGTGCCATGCAAACCGTTAGTGGAGAAAATAAAATCTAGGCACAGAGAAAAACAACAAAAGAAACATCAATCTGGGCTCATTTGCAGATGTGAACAAACCTAATATAGGAAGCAGGCCAGACACTCATGAAATTGGCAAGCAGTGCCATTGCAGTGTAATCTAGTGAGAGTTCCCTGCACAAAACTACCCTCTTCCCATATGCTAAGCCTATATTTTAGGACAGCCACATTTGCCAAAAAGGAGGAACAGCACCACCAAAAAGAGAGGGTGAAAGAGAACACAGATTTGCATAGAATTGCATAGATGCTGATTTAGAAGAAATGCTGTCATTTAGATGGAAATACAATACAATACATATTGAGGAAGATTTTTGACTAGTTGACTGTGTACCTCCTGTCAAGGTGTGAACTCTTGTTGAGTAACATCAATCTTCTGACTGGCCTTTATTTTTAAACTGAACTTGGACCAAGCAACCCTTCAAATGAGGGCAGATGTCCATCCTAGTATATCTACGCTGCATATCTCAGGTGCTTCTTTGAGTTCGTGTTTTATTATTTACACCAACATCATGAAGTTTTACATAGATATAAATCTAAACAAATTTGAAATAAAAAACATTCAGGAATCAATAAAAATGGATGCCACCTAGAAGCTACTGGACAAAATTTATTATCAAAACCATTGCATTCTTTATTTTCTAGGGAGTTATAAACATTTATATGTTCTGGGCCTTGGTGAGGGGGGGGGGGGTGAAGTCATATCTGGTACGATCATTATTAATGCATCCTTTTTAGTCACAGTAAAATTCTTAGATACACTTAGGTCCTGAAAGGTGATCTTTGGAAACAAAAACAAAATCCCACCTTGTACCCCCCCCTTTTGTAATGGTTATGTATTGGAAATCAATAAAACTGTATATATGTATTTACATTTACATTTTACATTTATTGAATTTACATACCGCCCTTTACCTGGAGATCTCAGGGTGGTTCACAGAACAAAACTATATGTAAAAAAAACCCTACATGTTGTTTTTAAAAAGTGATATTTGGGTACCTTTTAAACCTGCTTGCATATAGGCAGTCCAATTGTCAACAACCTGATGAATGCTAGATCAGTTCCCTCTCAAGTTTGACATGTTCCGTGCAAGAGAGTCAAGCTAAGTGCAGACAGGACTTTGAGTTTCTAATAACTAGAGTGCATTTCTTCTTTCAGTAATTATTTGCCTGAAACAGAATTTATACCAGGACTGGATTTTTACACCATAACTCACAAATTCCAGGTTTATCAAGATCATTGTGCTGAGGAAGCTGTCCATGCACGGCACTGGGATGCTTCCCCTGCATATATAAAGGTAAAGGAACCCCTGACCGTTAGGTCCAGTCGTGGATGACTCTGGGGTTGCGGCACTCATCTTGCTTTATTGGCAGAGGGGGCCGGCGTACAGCTTCTGGGTCATGTGGCCAGCATGACTAAGCTGCTCCTGGCAAACCAGAGCAGTGCACGGAAATGCTGTTTACCTTCCCGCCGGAGCGATACCTATTTATCTACTTGCACTTCATGCTTTCGAACTGCTAGGTTGGCAGGAGCAGGGACCGAGCAATGGGAGCTCACCACGTTGCAGGGATTCGAACCGCCAACCTTCTGATCAGCAAGTCCTAGGCTCTGTGGTTTAACTCACAGTGCCACCCATGTATATAGTGCATATATAGTGAGAGGTAAATTTTATGTTTGGGAGCATTTATTATTATTATTATTATTATTATTATTATTATTATTATTATTATTTATTCAACTTATACACCGCCCTATACCTGGAGGTCTTAATTTTAATTGAGAAGACAGCACAAATGAGCTTTATATGTGTCAGATTCTTCCGCAGCTTTATTTTTAAAAATTTAAACACCCCAAAACATGGGCTATGTGATCACAGATCTTTCACATCATGTTTAGAATTCACATCTGAATTCGCCTTGAACCTTCCAATGATTTCAAGGATAAAACAGCCCCAACTCTTGTCCTTAGCCTAGGTCAATAGTAATTGAAGAAGTACAGAAATTCTGATTTATGCTGTCTGGATCAATTGTTCTCAGCTTGAGGGTAGCTTCAGACATGATGAAAAATTAGGCTAGAGGATGCATGAGTAACTAACATTTGCTCTTTGGGGAGGGCTCTTTCAGGTGTAACATCTGTAGTGGATTATGGCACATATCTACCTAAAAAAAAATGTGGCTGTGTACACACTAGCCAGGTTTGTAACACCATTTATTTCATTTTATTTTTATTTTTGCTGAGTCTGGAATTGCTTATCCTTGTCCTCAACATGTTGCTTTCAATCTAGATTGATGTTAGATTGTACTATCTACAAGGGTGGCTGTGGTTACTTGGTGTGGATTTGAAACCTGCCCCTTGATTGGATGATCCATGCCTTTTTGTCTCTGCACATGCCCTGGGTGAATGAAGGCAGCAATCTTGGTATTCGCCCACCCACAACGTTGTTGCAGTCTGAAGCCACATACATGTCCAAGCACTCATATACACACTGCTGAGAGGTTTAGAATCTTTGACTGGAGTTATGAAGTGTGCTTGTTATGAATATGCGGTAACCCTAAACCTTATGCCAAAAGAACTTCTCACACCAAAGGAATAAAAAAAGCTTGGCTTCTTATATGAAATACAAGAGACAGAATATAGAAATGCTTCTTCAGACTGCACAATTACAATTTAAGGAGGCAGCAACTCCTACAACACACACACACACACACACACACACACACACACACACACACACATACACATACACACACCCTTGATCTGAAGGGTGAAAGATTCCCTTGCGGGTGTGGCAATTTTGCCAGCAGGGCCCACGCTAAGAGCAAGAAATGAGAAGGAAGAATATATCTGTCCTTAAAGTGAAGCAGGTGTGTGTGCTGTTACCTTGGAGCTAGGATTGTTAGCTAACTACTGGGAATGCTGGGGTCCTTAGCTCATGCCTCCAAGGGGGAAGGTAGGGGCTTTGAGACGAGCAATTGCTGCCCCCCCATTTCCTGCCCGTTTCTCACCTTGCTCATTCTAGTGAGAAATGGCTAAAAACTGTCTGCTATCCTGTTTGCTTCTCACTCTCTGTGTTTTGCTTAACAAAAGGGCGGAAGAAGTGTGTTAGTGAGCAGTTAACCGAACCTGGCCATCTCTTTGTCTGCCTCCTGTACCACCATTAGCTTGAAGGTCTTGTCAGGAATTTGAACTGCTAGCAACTGGATTTGCATGTACTGACCTTCTCAAGGTGTGAAGTGTTTCCAGAGAGGGTTCCAGTACCAGGTTTGTACCAAGTCAGGATGGAGAACCGCATGTCATGTTTAAATTATGTCGATCTTATTCTTATGCCATGATCTACAGAGATAAACCATGTCATAAGTTCAGATTCACATACAGTGGTACCCCGAGTTAAGTACTTAATTCGTTCTGGAGCTCTGTTCTTAACCTGAAACTGTTCTTAACCTGAAGACCACTTTAGCTAATGGGGCCTTCTGCTGCCGCCATGCCTCCGGAGCACAATTTCTGTTCTTATCCTGAAGCAAAGTTCTTAACCTGAAGCACTATTTCTGGGTTAGTGGAGTCTGTAACCTGAAGCATATGTAACCTGAAGCGTATGTAACTCGAGGTACCACTGCACTTCGGTTCACAATGTCATTGGGCAGGTGTGGATACCCCCCAGCACCTCCAATGCAATGTTTTCAAATGGACACACTGTAGGGTAATGCGAACTCAATGCAATGCAATCAGTTTTTAATTTCAGAATGAAGCTAGTTGCTCAAGAAGCCTTTTCAGAGAGTCTAGATCAGGCATTCCCAAACTTGGCCCTCCAGCTGTTTTGGGACTACAACTCACATCATTCCTAGCTAACAGGACCAGTGGTCAGGGATGATGGGAACTGTAGTCTCAAAACAGCTGGAAGGCCAAGTTTGGGGATGCCTAGTCTAGATTGTGTGTGAACCACATGGGGGAGGGTACTCAGTATCCATCAATTCTAGAATAACATGTGTGAGAGGTACCCACTTCTGGAGCATGCACATTTCACCATGGGTTTGATGCACTGATGTTCACTTTGGATTTTAGCCTCCACAGAGCACAAAAGTATTAATGATCGAAAAGTCGCCTCCCTCTCCCCTTGCTCACCTCTGTGAAATGTGCAAGCAGCTCTTAGCAGAACATTAAAAATAAAATAAAATTATATGCTCTTATGTCTTATGCAGAAGTGACTGGATCGGGATTACTGGGAAACCTACAGAGAAATGTCGTTCTTTGTTTTAACTCTCTACCTTGTGCTGTCAATTCACAAGGAAAAATATATATATTAAAACGGACGTACTTCTAAAGCCTCAGTTATTCCGGATCTTTTGTATAGACTTTAGGTCTTTGAGGGCAGCTTCTCTCCTCCTTGCTAAGCAATGAAGAATTGCAGACAATTCCCAGCACAGCTGCTCCAGTAAGGCTTCCCTGTGATGAGTAAAAGACATTTGGAGCCTCCACTAATTGCTGCTGGTAACTGCTTACTCATAAGTAGTAGCCTTCTCCCCTCCCCTTTTTTGCCTAGTCACTTTTGTTTCAAGATGGGTGTGACTTTTGATTCCGCTCCCCTCCCTGTTGTGTCACTCCTTCAGTTACTTTGAATTGGAATAAAAACTGCAGCAAACTTCCGACGCTGCCTCTCCGTGCAGTCTTAACAAGACCTGGGACCTTTTTTCTCCTTCCTTTTGCTTCCTGCCCCTCCTTTGTGCAGGCAGGGAGAGAGGAGCTCCTTGACTTTTGCACATTAACTCGACGAGAGGAAACAATGGCCAAGGTCTGGTTGGGTGCAGCTGTTGGATTTTACTTGTTGCAGCTTTCTTTAGCCCGGATAGGTAAGTGGCTTATGAATGAAATCCCTTATACTAGCCGATGAGCGTACGAGATACTTCGGAGAGCAAAAACTTCCTCCGGCTTGCCAGCTGGACTGTTCAACTTCATTGATATTTTACTGTGCGTTTCCCGCGTGACAAAGACACTGAAAGGGAACCTGTGAAATTTTTTATTGCAAGAGGGATGCATGGGTGTGTTTTGTGTGGAGGCAGGATAGATAAGTATAGAAGGTTTTAGCTTGAAACACTGAGGTTTAAAGCCAACAATGTTTGCTGGACAGAGAAATGAGCTTCTGCACATCTGGTCCATATTCAGGCTTGCGAACCACAGTTATGTATTTATTTTTGCTCCGTTCCTTCTGTGAAGTAGACCTCGGAGGGAGGGAGGGAAAGGAAACCTTACAATAGCTGTATTCTTGAGCTGCAGGAGAAGCAAGCGCTTGAATGCTTGCATGATGCAGAAGCCATAACGACTTCTCCACGCTGGGAATGAAATTTGGAGAGTTTTCAGGGCAGAAAGTGAAAAGTGCTCGCTGGCTTTCAGAACTTTAATTTGAGCATGACTAGTGAGGAGGTTTAGAAGCAAACTTTAAGCCAGTCTGGCAGGAATGGGTAGCTCATTTCCCTCCTTGCCCCCCAGCTAGCTTTCCGAAGTCTGCCTGTGAATAATAAAACGAAATGCTTGTTTGGCAATGAAAGTGCTCATGCATTTAAGAAAATCACATGTCCCGAATGACAAAATAAGTCTTTAAAAGTTTGATGTGATACAGAACCACAAGTATTTGCGAAGAAATAACTGTGCCTTCAACAGAGACCCATTGTAATAGAAATTGCCTTGAGCTGTTTTGAAGGGAATCTATTATCCTTATCCACCCCCTCCCCCAGATCATTGGAAGCTTACAAAATATTTTTTTAAAAAGAGGCATTGGCGCCTTAGTGTTTTAAATACTTATTTGAGCATAAAGAAGTAAATTGGATAATAGGTTGCTCTGCCGATTCCTAAATGGGTGTGTCAGAGTGCACGGTTCTAACCACGTTTTCGGAATTTCCAGATTTTTTTTTAAAAAAATTGCAGCACTGCTTTCAGAAATACTTCTTCGGTGATCAGGGTTTTACTTTAAAACACACATACACAC
Organism: Podarcis gaigeae; assembly: GCF_964106915.1. Taxonomy (NCBI): domain Eukaryota; kingdom Metazoa; phylum Chordata; class Lepidosauria; order Squamata; family Lacertidae; genus Podarcis; species Podarcis gaigeae. Next base: position 57,101,678 of record NC_139678.1, on the reverse strand, counting down.
ACACGTTACCAGGTACCCAAGTATGCACTTTTCAAACATAAGGTGTTCTCGGTTTGTGATATGAGGTGTGGCTAACATTTTGGATTAGATATAACATGTATATGTACATATGTATACTTTAGAATGGCTATGTTTCTTATTTAGTTATTCCTTGCTCAGCTAATATTCCCTTTTATGAACTGCCAAACCTTCTATAAATAAGCGCAGCCTGCAATTACTCTGGGTTGTGTTGCATTTTAGCTGTCGAAAAGAGAGAAGGATCTCCCCTTCCCATCTAATCCTCAGTGTGGTTAGGAAAAAACATGTCAAGCCGCATGTATGTCTTGCAGGAGAGTTTCTTTAGGGGTTTAGCAAGGTATTAGATTATAGCTACATTATATTTTGGTTGGTATGCGGTACATTCCAGGCAAGCTTTATAGTGACAAATGGCTTTGCCACTGCACTTGGTTCCCTCCACCAGCACCAACCTGAGCTAGAGACGGGCAATACAGTAGTTGGTTTTTTTCAGTGAGAAGATTTTATATGAGTAGAAGCAATGAAAACAGTTGGGGAGGCAGACAATGCATGGCATGTAACGTCTCATACTGTTTTCAGCTCTCTTCAAAAAAGAAAGAACTGTATCTTCCTATCTCGGTATATCTGAATACAGACAATTCTACAGGACTAGATGGAATTCTCTTTAGCGTTTCTGTCGCTTTTCTGACAGGTCGTGTAGTGGGATATCGGATTCTAGTCCACAGCCGGAGACATGCTCAGCTATAAAGCCTTGTGGATGTCCTGGGGCCCACTACTGTCTCTTAGTTTAACCTGTAGCTTGCCAGATTCTTCTTGGATAATGCCGTATATGCTGCCATGAGATTTGAGAAACAGGAGCAGGATTAAAGGTAAAGGTAAAGGTACCACTGCCCGTACAGGCCAGTCTTGACAGACTCTGGGGTTGTGCGCCCATCTCACTTAAGAGGCCAGGGGCCAGCGCTGTCCGGAGACACTTCCGGGTCACGTGGCCAGCGTGACAAAGCTGCATCTGGCGAGCCAGAGCCGCACACGGAAACGCCGTTTACCTTCCCACTGGTAAGCGGTCCCTATTTATCTACTTGCACCCGGAGGTGCTTTCGAACTGCTAGGTTGGCAGGCGCTGGGACCGAGCAGCGGGAGCGCACCCCGCCGCAGGGATTCGAACCGCCGACCTTTCGATCGGCATGTCCTAGGCGCTGAGGCTTTAACCCACAGCGCCACCTGCCAAATGAGTTATAAAGTACTTTACAGACCTCATTACCTTGCACTGATTCAGACCATTTGTCCAGCTAGGTCAGTATTGTCTAGACTGAGTGACAATGATTCTTGCATTTTCCAGCTCCGACTGAAGACGTCAAAGCTTGGAAAGCTTTGACTTTCCCCCTTAAAATAGCTATACAATTATTTCCATTTTGCTGAGGCCAAGTGGAGACTTGGTCACTGAGCAGCCATCCTGATTTGTTTGCAAGGAGATTAGATGACACTTGCTTTGTAATGAGCATTCCTTCCAATTTGTTTGCAGAGAAGTTAGATGATGGCTGCATCAAAACAAATGTTATCCCACCTTTTCCAGGGCATTTCCCCATCACTTTCCTTATTGCATAAGGTCCAGTCTTTGGGGAGAACAGGTTTATTGCGCAAGGGGCTATCCTTTTAACAACCTGAGTTTGTGTGTATGTGACTGAAATAATGACAGTCTGTAAGTACCCTAAGAAACAGCAGATTGCACAAAGCCACCCATTCAAGTAATTTAAACCCAGATCTCCCAGTTCCCAGCTGCCAAAGGCTACAGATCCAAATTGCCTCTCATTCCTATGCCTGGGGCAATTGACTCTTCAACAGTGCAATCTATTTAATCTAGAACCTTTCTGATACTCAGTTTATATGCTCCTGGCAGTTGCTGCAGCATGGCTCCTCAACCACTACTCCTGGAAACATTCTATGGAACCAAATCTGGGTCGGCAGAGCTAGTGACACATCATTGCTTCCCATATCAATGTTTCTGTACCGTGAGGCATGGATAGGAACCATGTGCTGGCCTTGGCTTCTTGAATTCCTTCCTTCAAATGTTAGGCGCAGCATGGGAATGGTTGTGCCTCTATCGGTAGTTGGGCCTTATGACTCTCCCTTGCAATGAAAGTGAAAACCAGCCTCATTTAATTGGGTGTATCCAGATATCTCCAGGGTTTGGTAATAGAAGACTTGGGAGTGCCAAAAAATAGCAAGGGACACATAGAAAGGCGAAGTCCTTATGCTGAAGAGGCAGTCTAAGTAAGGTGAGGTGATGAAACCAGAAATGTTACCTATAGAAGAGAATGGGATTCTGTCTACTGTTCTTAAAGAGGGTTCTGTTTTTCTGCCTTCTGAACAGGATGACTGTCAAACTGTATTTTATACGGCATGCCCTTTATTCACACTTGTAGTGAATGTAATATCCTGGTTTTCATGTGCTGTTATTTTGGCCATTTCATGAACAAACTGAGGTAATTAGCTGTATTAAGTGATATGCCTGAGCTGGAACTTCGCAAAGCCACACCTTGTCAGGTCTGTGTTTCCCTTTGGATTCTCATGTGTCCATTTCTGGGCCCAGTTCAGAATTCTGGTTTTGATCTTTTAAGTCTTTATTGGTGTGGGACCAAAGTTCCTGGAAGATTGCCTTTGTCCACATGTACGTACTCTCACCTTAAGAGCTTCTTCCCAGTTCCTTCCTTTGGTGCACCCACCAGGTGAGGTCCTACTGAGACAAGGGGCATCTCAGTGGTATGAGGTGAGGTCCTACTGAGACAAGGGGCATCTCAGGATATGGAATACCTTTGTCACAGAGACAGCCCAGTGCCTACCTTGATGCCATTTGGTGCCAAGCAAAAATTTTATTGTTTTCCTAGGCTTTTAAATCATTTTGCTTCTGCTTCTTGTTCTTATACTCCTTTTATATGCTTTATTGTTGGCCTGCCTTCTTGTGCATTTGAATTTTTTTCTTGTCGTAAGCTGCCCAGGAGAACTTGTTGACACATACCCAGCTAAAAGAATCATAGAATCATAGAGTTGGAAGAGACCACAAGGGCCATCGAGTCCAACCCCCTGCCAAGCAGGAAACACCATCAGAGCACTCCTGACATAGTACATGAATGTTGTCGGAGAACAGTTATGGATTTTTTCCTTCCTTATAGGCACTGTTGGATTTGGGGGGGCAGTCACTCTTTTTTGGGTAGGGTTGAGAGACTCTAAGTATTTAAGGTACCTTTGGGGGTTTCCTCCCATTAAATATTAGGCTCCTTCTCTGCTGTCTCTTTTTGTGCCTACTGAAAGCCTGCCTCTTCCAACAAGTTTTCTTTTATGTAGAGATCTCTTATAGTCTGCATATGTATTGGGATTTTTCAGTTGTTTTATTGTTTGTGGGTTTGCCATCCTGGGCTTCTTTGTAAGAAAGGGCAGGGTATAAAATAAATAAATAGCTATGAAAAGCTTCCCGCATGCTGGGGGTGCCCCAGATATGATAATAGCATGACCTGCTACCACAAAATGTCAAAGTTGTATTCTGGTTTTCGCAACTGGCCGAGGGAATAATCCTAGCAGCATGAATGAGAGTGAAGCAAAAATGCAATCCAAGCAAGAAGTGTGAGGTCATTACAGCTGCAGTTGTGGATTCCTGGATCTGCTTGAGAGAGGGACTGGAAGATGATACTTTCTGGAAGCAAGAGGGGTAGAGAAGGGGGGGGGGAGGAGCAGCAAAGGAAGAATTGAAGATGGTTACAACACAGTCCCAAGCAATGCTGGAATGGGTTTAGTCATGCTGGCCACATGACCTGGAAAGTTGTCTGTGGACAAACGCAGGCTCTTTTGGCGTGAAGTGAGATGAGCATCACAATCCCATAGTCGCCTTTGACTGGATTAAACCATCCAGGGGTCCCTTACCTTTTACACCAAAGTTATGGTTAAATAAATTCTAAATTGCAAACCAACTAATAAAAAACCCTTATGCCTCATTTGAAATTTAAAGGGTCCCTACTGGCTGTATCATGTGAGTGATCATAATATCACAAAAGTTAAAAACACTGGAACTAAAAAAAAAAATTATCAAAATTTAAAGCCTGAAATATTTCAAAGCCTTTCTTTGTTTATGTTACCCCGCCCTTTTATTGTAATGACAAAATGGTTGCAGTTCAGCAAATAAATCACAACATGGAAATAATCTGCTTTTGTTAGGAAACAATACCTTTCAGGTTGAACCTGCTGTCTGTGAGCTATTAAATAACAAGCATCAGCAAAACTGGCAAAACTGGAGGGAAGGATGGGAAGGACAGATGTATCTTAATGAGAAAAAGTTTATGAAACATTGGATAATTTTACTTCTATTAAGACCTTTCCAGTGTGTTCAGCTTTTTTCCTTAGGATACATGTCCACAGGATACCTCCAGTGAGCAGAAATCTAGGTGCAGAATGCTACAAAGAGTTAATGTGAATTGGTTTATGCATTGTCATAACTGAATTCAAATACTTCTCTGAGGTATAATTTCATAAGGAGGGCAATTATAGAATCATGTGGCTTGTTCCCTGTTCCACCCCTTTTCTCTCTTAAACTGGGTACAAGGTTTTTAGCAGGAAAATATGGCTCATGGCTCTCTCTTCTCGGTTTCATATTTTCTAAATATAACCTCTCAGATACAAGTGGTGCAGCCTTAAAATTTAAAAGAGTCTTTTAACATCTAACCTGCAAATGCAAAAGCCACCCAGTCTTCTGAACATTCAACTACTCAAGAGCAAGACACAAATGTGTGGCATAAACTGTTTAAACTTAAGTTTAACAACACTTGCTCTGAATAGATGTTGTGGTTTGACTGTTTCCTGCAGAGGATGGCCAAAACAATGATTTCCCCCCCCTTCAAAAGCCATGGAAACAGTTACCTTACAGTGTACACAATTGCAACTCTCTTTTTCTCATTCAGCAGTTAGAATTACAATGCCTACAATTCAAAATAGAATGGTGTTCCAGTTTATTCTAGTTCCAACCTGGTCCATGTTGTTTGCATGACTCCAGCAAGAGCAGAACACAAAGTGTGGGGCTGGATTCACAGATTAGTGTAGTATTTTATTAGTATTTTCCTGAGAAGCTTTATATTTATTGAGTCATTTTAAATATTTACCCTCCACTTTTTAGGGCAATGTTCTAACGAGGTGGCTTTTCACCAATAAATAAAGAATAATTACAGTAAAAATAGACAATGTAAATTAATGAAAACTAGACACCAACCAAAAACAACACAAATCCAGAATGAGAGTTCCAATCATGGAGTCTTAAGCATAAGGATCCAGAGAGACCTCATTATTAAAAGTAGTAAAAATTAATCAGAGAAGTCTTAAGTAAAACAAATGAGTCATTAGAGCTGATTAAAAAGCAATCAAAAGGGGTCTGTCAATGATGGGGGGAGGCAGTTCCAAAGATTCAAAGCCAACTAAAGCTCTGACTTTGTTGTTGTCAGCCTGTTTTTTCCTGGCAGACCAAGAAACTCTGAGGTGAATGATCCTAAGGTTCAAGTAGGTTAATATGGGCATAGGCAGGGTACAGGAATGTGTGGTAGCATCTCAGCTCCAGGGGTTTCTGGATGAGTCAGATTATCTAGATCCATTCCAGTTTGGTTTCAGGCCTAATTATGGGAGATGACATCTGCCAGCAGTTGGATAGGGAGAGTTGTCCCAGTTGGTTCTGTCGGACCTTTCAGCAGCTTTTTATACTCTTGACCATGGTATCCTTCTGGGCTCCCTTGCTTCTGTTCTGGCCTCTGCACCAGCATGCTGATGGCACCTAACTATTACAACAAATAGCACCAGGTCCAGAAGGCCATCCAAGATGTGTACCTGATTCATCAAGGGCAGTGCAACTCTATCCAGAATGGGTTGCAAACCTCCATCCAGATGGGAACTTTCTACACAAAACAGTACTCTCCATCTCCTTGTATTTCAGCTTATTTGCCTTCATCCAACCACAGTCAGAATTTAGTGCTGCAGCTGGAGCCATGATACATCTTTGGGGTCCACACAACAATGCACAGAGTGGATTTTGACAGTCTTTTCTCCCCGCTTTTCATCATTTTTCTTCTGGAGTCCATCACTAGCATAATGGTGAAGACATGCATTGTACCTTGGATTCCTAGGTTATCTGGGGAGTTCAAGGTGGAACACATTGCACAGCCACTAGCTCTTAGCAAGCTAGCTGATTACAGCTTGTCCAAAACATGGAATTTCAACGGCAGCCATAAGTTGCTTTAAGCAGAACACATTTGATGCTTGGAAGTCACTTACACGTGGAGAGAAGTACAAAATCTGAAAAGTACCTCACTGAAGACTCCTGAATAAGCTTAGCAGTCATGGAATAAGAAGAAATGTCCTCTTGAGGATCAGGAACTAGTTAAGTATTAGGAAGCAGAGAGGAACAAATGGACAGTTATCCAGATGGAGGAATGTAGAAAGTGGACTTCACCAAGAATTTCTATTGGGAATATACTTTTAAACTTGTTTATGAATGACCCAGAGTTAAGGGTGAGCAGTGAAGTTGCCAAGTTTTTAATGATATTAAGTTGCTCAAACAAAAAAGGTTGTGAAGAGCTCTAAAAGGGCACCTCCAAACTTAGTGAATATGGGGTAAAATGGCAGGTGCAAGTCTGTGCAAACAAATATAAGGTGGTGTATGTGTTGGGGGGCCGCGTAATTTCACATACAAACTCATGCGGTCTGAACTGTCAGTGACTGACTGGGAACAAGACCTTGGGATAGGATTGGACAAATTACTTGAAGATAAAGGCTATCATAGGCTGCTAGGGTTGCCATACATCTGGAATTTCCCAGACATACCCAGAATACTGCATTCGGAAGCAGTGTCCGGGCGGAAATCAGCAAAATGTCCGGGAAAATTCCATGTGTATGGCAACCCATGTTGGTAGTGTCGTTTTTGCCGATTTCCCTTAAAAATAGCTCAAAACTGTCCATTTTTGTTGCGATTTTCACTTTTTGAAATATGGCGACCCTATTGGCTACTATCCATGATTGCTATGTTCTGCCCCCATGGTCTGATGCAGTACGCTTCTGAATATTAGTTGCTGAAAACTGCAGGAGGGGAGAGTGTTCTTGTGCATGTGTCCTGTTTGTGGGTTTTCCACAGGCATCTGGTTGGCCACTGGGAGAACCAGATGCTGGGCTAGGTGGCCCATTGGTCTGTTTTTATCCATTACAGTTTATAACACACCATAAAGCTTATGAATTTGTTGCATTTTAGCTTGGACAAGATGACCCTCATGTTCCCTTCCAACTCTACAATTCTATGATGGTATGAGCAGTGGAATAGTGCAGTCAAGCACACATAGTGGTGCATGCATGTACTAGCCTTTTTTTAGACAAAGCGAAATGTTTTCAGTTTATGAAATTCATATATCAAGCACTCTTGACATTCCCTTAACCAACATCCTGCCCTTCAGAGTTATAAGATAACTTTTCTAATTTCAGTCACCCATTGTGGGATTTCAGTTGAAACCACCCAACTTTTTTTAGTGCGGTTGCACGATAAATTTCAAGTAAACTTTCACAGGGCTATAAAAACACGTTGAATAATATATATTTGACAGTTGATGCTGCAGATAGAATCCCGGCTGGAAAGAGGAGAATGCCAAATCTGACAGCTTGTCAGTTCCCTGATCTTCAAACCACAAGCAGTCTCTCTGGTAGTGTTGCCTCTACTGTATCATCAGCAGCTGCTGGCTGCGATTTTCCTGCTCCTGGCTTTTGCTGACCCCACCCACAGCATGAAGGGGATGTTTGGATGTGAATTAAATAATGTAGAAGAAGAAGCTTGAAAAGATCAGAAAAGAAATAAGAAAGCGGGTGCCTTAAATGGCTTTCTTTTAATTCCATTTAATGAATGTGCAGTTTTACACAACTCTCTCTCTTTTGCTTCTTAAGCCTTTATTGGTATACGCAATGTGGACAAATATCCACGTGCACATTTCCCTCGAAGTAAACTGAGAGAATTTTTTTGTTTAAATATGTGTTGTAAGTTCTAAGCACTTTGCAAACATCCTCTTAACTAACTTGCCAAGCTGTGGAACGCTTCTGAGGAATTCTGCTCTAATCCTGAGCTCAGCTGTTGCATGCTTATTTTGTGTATAATTTTTCTTTGATTTAAAAAAAACTATTAATTGCACAGGTTATTATGTTGCCAAAGATAACTCTTTGGGGTGACCTTGATTTGGGGGGAAGGTTAAGCTCATGATTGCGTATTCCCCACGGAAATATGTTGGGCTTAAAAGTGCTGAAAAATGGCTGGCTTATGTCATGCTCATTCCTAGGAAACTTCAATAATTACCGGTATATGCAAGCTTGAAACAAAAAAACACAAGTGGTGATACGCAAGACATGAATGATCTAGCTGAGATTCCTGCATTGCAGCGCGTGGACTAGATGACCCTTGGGATCCCTTCCAACCCGACAGTCGTATGATTCTATGATTCTGTATTTGTCTACGCAGAAGTAAGGCTCATTGTGTTTAATGGGTTTTATTCCCAGTTAAGTGTCTAAGACTGTAGGCTAAAGGGATAGCACTGTCCAAATAGATAGACTTCGTAGTATACTAATCTATAGTATTCATAAGTAAGTAACTATGTTAAAACTCAATAAGGATTTAAACTCACTCAAAAGATGAACCAAAACTTTTGAGCTTGCAGAAAATAACTATCTGGCATGCTGTGCTAAAAAGGCTGCCTTGTTTGCTAGGGATGGCACTATTCTCAAGTGATTCCCGCGTTGGCACTTAATTTGGAGAAGGGTATGGAACGGAAGGGATGCGGGTGGCGCTGTGGGTTAAACCACAGAGCCTAGGGCTTGCCGATCAAAGGTCGGCTGTTCGAATCCCTGCAACAGGGTGAGCTCCCGTTGCTTGGTCCCTGCTCCTGCCAACGTAGCAGTTTGAAAGTACGAAGTACAAGTAGATAAATAGGTACTGCTCTGGCAGGAAGGTAAACGGCGTTTCCATGCGCTGCTCTGGTTCTCCAGAAGCGGCTTAGTCATGCTGGCCACATGACCCAGAAGCTGTGCGCCGGCTCCCTCGGCCAATAAAGTGAGATGAGTGTCGCAACCCCAGAGTCATCCGCGACTGGACCTAATGGTCGAGGTCCCTTCACCTTTACCTATGGAAAGGAAATGGTTGATTCTGGCATTAACAAACTCCCCAAAAAGGAAAAGGGTCTGCAGTATACTTACTGCAAGTCATGACATGATGCTTTGATTTTGGAGAACTGCTGTGCAAGGCATTGCCAAAAGGAAGTGAGTACGTGATGTCGATTTTCACTTTGTGGGGGTTTTTTTTTGTTTGCTTGCTTCTGGGTGTGGACCTAAGCAGTCGGATGCAGCATGCATGGGCAAATATCCCAAGCATTACAACTTCGTTTTTCATGCCTCAACTTCCCATACTGAAATGTGTGTGACTTCCAGGTGCCTGGAAAACTTTCTGTATTATTTAGAAAATGCCAACATGACTGGGCAGGGCTTTTTATTTTATTTTAAGGATGGCTAAACCCAGAGCTGTCAATCAGGCTTAGTCTCTAACTTCTGCATCTGTAGGCACAGATGTGCTGGTGCTAGGAGGACCTTTGGCAGTACCATGAGCTACAGAATGGAGAGAATCTTTGACACCAAATGAATAATGGTGAAAGTAGTTAACAGTGAGCTAGTGGCATTATCTCAAAAAAAAAAAAAAAAATCCATAAAATTTTATTAATGTTTTTTCATAATACAATTAAAACACGTATCTAAATAAAAACAAAAACAGAAAGAGGAAAAGAAAATGCAGATAGCTGTCAAAGATAGCTCTTAACCCTTGTCTCACACAAAAAGAGGTGGATGCTTTCAGATTTCACGTGGGAGCTTTTCAATAGATATATATTTTCAGTAGGGGCACCTTCTAGCCTACCAGAACCTTGTGATCTTCATCAGAAGTCCTTGTCTGGGCCACACTTTGGGATTACCGGTAGGTAGCTAGTGACTGGAAGGCTAGTGACCTTGTCACTCGTGCATTTGGAATATCCTCACCAGAGAAGCTCACCTTCTCTGGTGATAACTTTAATTTTCAGGCATTTTAGTAATTTGGATTGGTTGACATATGGCAACCTGACAGATTAGGTGGCCGAGTTTCCCATATTTGGGGAAACTGCAGGGGTCCCCACACCTGGAATGCAGTGGATGAGCCTACCCTAGAAAAACCTTCATGATCAAGGTATCTCCCCTGCCAGATAACCCAACTACTACTAAAGGCTGTTGCCCTAAAATACAAGAATTTTGCATCAGCAGCAAAAAGCCTGCTGCACTGCACTTAAATGTTCTGCTAACAGAATCTGTGATGCTGCATGGGAATTATCAAGAACCAGAAGTTCTCAAAAGAAGATAACCAGAAGTTCTCAAAAGTTAAGAAGAAAATTCAAACCATCAGTTTCAGGTATCTGGAGTCTGCAATGCTCAGCAACAGATAAATCATGTGAGATGTCGACTTATCTGTTTCAGCTCTAAATGAAGAGTTTGCTCAGATCAATGGCAAACTCCTAAATCATATCACCACGACAATAATCAAATGTCACCCATGTGTGTGGACTGTCTCACCAAGACAGTCTGTACCAATATTTGTCTGTACCAATAGTACAGCTTTTATTGTCACCTTGAAAAAGTCATTCTCCTAAATCTGAGGGAAGTCAGGAAGCGTCTTGAAACTTAGATCTGATTTTTGCCGACAGCAAGTTCCAGCCCTGACGTAACGATGGCTGCTGCCAAACAGCTTTTAACTTTCACAATCTTTTAGGATCCTTAGAGGACCCTTTGCTAGTTAAATAGCTATAACAGAAGAATTGCAGGTCTGACTCCTTGTATATCCAGTCTTAAACACATTCTTTCATTCTTTAAAATATATTTCTGAGAATGGTGAAGTAATAATACAGCTTATTTGGAAAGCAGTGTTAACATGTTTCATACACCATCCTTTGGTAGGGAATATGGAATGGGGTCCAAGCAATGTTATCAGCATTAAATATTTGATCACAAGAGATAACTGGTTGGAGTGTAATTAAGATGGCAAAGCGCATTCTTCTTCATGGAGAGCATGTGTTGCGGTGGGAGCAACCATGACATTCCCTATTCCTGGGCAGGTTAGTTTGGTCACGAATTTGATTGGCCACCTTCAATTGTTGCTGGGGGAAATTTATTGTTGCAATTTTATTTGATTGATGGGGGTGCTATATATGTTCCCTGTGCAGTGTTGAGCTTCCTCTTTTCGCTGCGCACATCGGATTACCCGCCCACCCTCCCTTTATTTAGGGTTTGTTTGCGCTGACCTTGCTATGCCTGTCATGGGGTCGTCTGCTTTGGAGCAGGGGCCTGGTAGGAATTTTACCATTTGGCTGATTGGCTGGGGCCATTTGGGTTTTGCCTGCTGTGTAGCAAATTGTCACAACTTGTAAGGTTGCCGTTAGGCATCGGTTAACTTTTGGTTGGTGGAGGGGCATGGATTGGCTGTGCCTGCCCCTCCAATGCTGCTGCTGCAAGGGTATTCTGTTAAAGGAATCCATGGGATCACCATTCTTTTGTCCGAATCCCTGTCAAGGGGCTAGGGCCACGCAAGAGCCCCAGGAAGCATTTGGGGAGATGTGTGAGCCTAGCACCCAGCTTTATTCTCTCCCCAAAATTCTTTACCCTTACTGACTTCTGCACGGGTGTGGTTGTCAGTTCTGTTCCTACCTCCAAATGGGAACAGATAGTCGCTAACCAATGCCTAAGCAACCACTCACATACTGTAATTCAATAAAGTTGTGGCTGAAATTATGCCTAAAACCAAAACAAAAATGATGTGTGAAATGTGTTGTTATTTGGGGTGTCTTGGGGGTCCTCGACACGCAACAATCCTTGGAGTCAACTTCTGTGGTGCTTTGATCTTTTCCCCCCAGGCCGTTGCAGATTTATCTGGTGGTTTTTAAGATGGTTTATGTTGTAAATTGCCCTGAGATCTGCGGATGAAGGGCGGTATACAAATTCAGTAAATGAAATAAAAATAAAATAAGAATCTAACTAAACATTTTTAAATTGTGTACTGAAACCCATGTCCCCCCCCCCCATTTCAATGTAGTTTTTAAGAAACCCACTTTTTTGGGTCAGGAAGCTTCTTAGTGACAGGTTGAATCAGGGTATGTATTTTTTTTTTTTTTTTTTTTAAATAATATTTATTAAAGTTTTCCAATTAATTACAAATTAATAAAACATCCAATTTCAAATCTTTTTCCAATTACATCCTTTCAGGACTTCCCCTTCCCTCCCCCCCTTGTATTCCAAATCTCTCAAATAAACAGATAATCTCAACAAGTTCTTCTCCTCACTTCAAACTTGTTATCCTTAACCCAAAATTTTTTTTTTTTTTTTATAAAAAAAATTATTTTCCATTCCCCTAAAATCGGCTTAGTCCCTCCACGAGTTCCCCACTTTAGAATACCATGTAAATGTATATAGCCTAAATAAAACATAGTTTACGCCCTTTGAGTTCCACATTTCCCACCCCCCCTTTTCCCGGTTGCGTTCCCAATATTCCTCAATGTCCGATATTTCCACGTCTCTAAGTCATAGTCCTTTGCCAGTCCTCTTTAGTTTCGCATGTCCAATCATGAAAGGATTCTGTCTCAAAGAAAGGCCCATTTTTTCCATCCAGATTTTTATATCCAGGAGTGAAAAACTCCAAATTATAATCCTTAAGCTTGTCAAATCTGGATGTCCCAAATGTCCCCACTTTCGACTTAGTCCAATTCTTGTTGTTTTGTTGTTCTTATTGGCCACACTCCTCTTTCTATTTCTTTCTGTCCCTGTTTTCCTGCACAAATGTCCTAATTCCAAAAGTTAGTTCCTTTGCAGAGGCTTGTTGCTCAGAAACAAAACATTACGTCAAGTTCCTTTCATTCCACAACGGATGATTCCATTGTCTTCTTCGGTATACTGGCCTCTGTAGTCATAATAATGTTCCATTTCTGCAGTTTCCCAGGAGATAAAAAATTCTGTTCAAATTTCCAACTAAAACCACTTGTGATATCCCTCGGCTCCTCTAGGTGGATTGCAAAAACTGAGTTCTCTTCCAGATCACATCCATTAGCCCTAGTAACTTTGTAATCCTTATTTAAAGCAATTTGTGTCCAATTTATAACAAATATAACCTGCAAAGTCCTTGTGACATAGTCTCTATCTTGTTTTTCTGCTTTGACAGCTCTTTGACAGCTGTCAAAACTTGCCTTTCTCCTCTCCAAACACCGTCATCGATCGCTCCCGGGGTTCCAGGGGGGGGGGTGTTTTTAAGTCCAAATTCTACTTTCCTCCTCCAGCTCAATCTCATATTCTTCACTCGTGAGGTTCCAAACTTGCCAAAATGATGTTATTCCGATCTTAGTTATCAAATCCTTTGTTTTGACCCTTCTACAATGGAGGGGGTGGCTGACTTCCTTTTTTGCGCCTCCCCCGCTCGCTCCGAAATTTTTAAAATTTTGTCCCTCTTTTTAGTCCAGATTCCAATTACTTACGGGTTGTTCTTTTAGGTCCAAATTTTCAAAGGAAAAAGCCAGCGCTCTCCGCCGGATGGCATGCGGCTTCGCACGGCAGGGATGGCAGAGGACTCAAAACACCACGCTTCTCCCCGGCACCCGATCCTTAGCCTTTAAAAAGGCTCCTTCACGAGTCGGGAGGGCGCTAACGGTGCCAGCCGAGTCTCCATGTCCACGGCCCCCGTGGCCGTGGTTTTTAAGGGTCCCCGCATCGCCGGTGCGGTAGGACCCAGCCCCTGCCGTGCAGGCTCCCTCCGGAGCTCGGAGGGAGTCCGCCATTCGGCGATGGCGCCGACCCGGAAGTCCTGAATCAGGGTATGTACACATCATACTATTCTAATCATATTCTTTCTCTCATTAATTCTGGGCACTGTCTTTTATCCTGTACAGAGTTATAACCTTTAACAAACTACAGTGCCCAGAATTCTTTAAGTGAAAAGATATGCTTTGAATGTGCATTAAAGGTATAGTGCATGCCCAGCCTTAGAGTGGAGAACTGACAGGCAGAGGTATGCTACATCCCTTCCCTGTCCCTTATTTTCTTCCTCAAACTGCTCTTCCTAGGAGTCAATGAATCTGTCAGTTTTGGCGCCTTTCAGTTTCTCATGTTTCCAATTTTAAGTTCACCCCACATTCAAATATGTTCACGTATAAAGAAAATCAAAAGGCTTGTATGAAAATTTGTATATTTTTCATATGCATTTCTCCCCATATATGCATTTTTTTGCATGCAATTTTGCCAAGTATGTGCAATTTTGCAAGCAATTTCCCCCTAACGCAATGTGACATCACCCCCTGCAACAGCCCAGTAGGCAAGCTGAATCACAAGTAAGATAGCTTTCATTCAGGAAAGTACTAATGCAAATTAGGGTCTACATGCTCTAACTTAATAAAGAGCACTAGGGTCACATCAGCAGCCAAACTTTTGTTTCTCTGACATATAAAGGAGTTGAAAGATATAATGCTTTATGCTGAATCATATTACAGGGTCTCTTGCATCTCTGGCATGCAATGTGTACTCCTCTGCCAAGATTCATCTGTAGAGATAGGGGCACACATAAACAAGCAATGTAAATCAGAATTGTGGGTGTTTCTTTTTTCTGGCACCTCCAGCACAATACAGAAGCCTATGAAATTCAAAGAAACACCTTTATGCCTGCAGCATAATCTGTGACAGTGGGTAGACTGTTGTTCTGTTTATATTAACAGTGTATTCCATCTGACTCAATATATAGTGAAAAGTTGCCTATAGTTTTAAATGCCAAAGCATTGATTTTGAGCTTTCCAAGTGAATATCTGGGAGATATGCATGTATAGAAAATGTCCCAACAAAGGAGATACACAGTATAAGATGAAATCGGGAGGAAAAACTAGGATGAAGGTGTTACTGGACTGAGGAGATTTCTGAAGTGAGGATATTAAATGGGAACATAGAAATTAAGGAGGGAAATGCCATGGAAAAGTCAATAAATGTCTGCTTGATTGTAAAAAGGTGACAAAATCAATGGCAGAATTTGAAATGGGAAAGAGGATAACTTGACTGATGTTTTGAAGTCAGTGCAAAGTTCTTTAGAGAGATTGGAAACATCCCTTAGCAACCACAGAGAAGATTTATTTCAAATTGGAATAACCCCCTCCTGAAATATCTGAGACAATTCACCAACTAAGGAGAACACATCACTGCCAGGGATTGGCAGAAAGACGTGTTTATGTCTGCCAAATGATAATTACGTTATCTAGTAAATTCTCAGACACATTTCACTCCCAGGGTGTAGGATATAGATGACTTCACCCATGCAAGGTTTTCACAGCACCCACCTGATGTTGTTGGTATCAAAACGCCAGCCTGTGTTTGTTCCCCATTTACTCCAGATCTACCCTTTCTGCTGTTCTGCAAGGTGTTCTGCTGAACTGGGCCAGTGAACAGGTAGTCATGTGGAATCTATGAAACTATTGCGTGTCAAGGTACGCAAGCCACCCCAATAAAACACAATTCACACAAAATTTTTGTTTAAGGTTTTTGGCATAATTTTGGCCACAGCTTTATTAAAATACAAAAAAAGTGAGTGGTTTGCTTAGGCATTGGTTGCGACTATCTGTCCCCACCCGGGGACAGACTGACATTCACACACCCGTGAAAGTCAGAAAGGGAAAACATTTTGGGGAGAAAGATGGAGCTGGGAACCATGCCCTCACCTCTCCCGAAATGCTCCCTGGGGCTCTTGCGTGGCCCTAGCCCCTTGACAGGGGTTCGGACAAAAGCATGGCGAGCCCCTGGATTTCTTTAACAGAACACTCTTGCAGCAGCAGCATTGGAGGGGCAGGCACAGCCAATCCATGCCCCTCCACCAACCAATTCATAAAACCAATGCCTAACTGCAACCTTACAAGTTGTGACGATTTGCTAAATGGCACCAGCCAATCAGCTAAATGGACAAAATTCCTACCAGGCCCCTGCCCCAAAAGCAGGCGACCCCATGATAGGCATAGCAAGGTCAATGCAAACAACCCTAAATATAGGGAGGGTGGGAGGGTGATCCAATGCATGCAGCGAAAAGAGGAAGCTCAATGCTGCGCGCCGGGAATATAAAACTTCTTGGCTGTCAGTCAAAAAATGGCAACAACAAATTCTCCCCAATGACATGAGGAGCCCAATCGCAATGGTGGCCAACTACCTTTACCCGCCCAGCAACAGTGGGATGTCTTGTAAGACCCCACCGCAACACATGCTCTCCATGAAGGAGAACACACTCTAACAAACAGTGTATGTAGCTTATAACTGATCTCCCTAGCATTGCTAAGAAGCCAGCTGGGTGGTGCCTGTGAAACCTTAGGCACTATGTAGGTAAACAAATAAGCCTGTCTTGTACTAGTCGTCCCTTGCATTACTTCACTATACTAACAGTGTTATGCTACTCCTCCTTCTGCTAGGTTATGATATACTGATACTGATTCACACAATAAAGAATGAGCAAAGCCCTTACAATGGCAATGCATGATCTCTGACATAAGAAAACAGCTGCACCATCAGTTATTACTACCTAATGTGTAATACATGAATCATAACATGTATTACACATGTTAGATTTGTTAAGGCAGGTTTGAAACACCATCCTTCAAGACAAGGTTCAAATGTGCTGTTGAAAGTCTACAATGGCAATAAGATGTTACCCTCTTGCTTAACCCCTTCTATATATAAATAGATAAAAGTTTTTATTCATTGAAATAGGACTTTGTTTCAGCTATCTTTGTCAGACAACTGCCTTTTTAGTTACTATGCCCCCTCCTTAATGGGTTGCGTAACAATACACCCACACTTGGAAAATGATGAAACTTGAAGCTCCCAGATGTCTGCATGCTAGAAATATATACCTACAAGATGTCTCCAAATTTCTGTTGCTTCACAATTTCCCTTCCAGCGAAGATTAAAGGACAGCTGCCACAGACCAAACAAGCAAGCATCCACAATAAATGGAAACACTCCATAGCTGACTGCAGTGTTGGCTATGTTACAAAACCGTGTTGCCACCCTCTTCTGACATATGTAACAGTGAATGTTAATGCTGAACATCTATTTCTATTTGAATCGTAAATGAACTGTTTGTAAGCTGCAGCTGGTCTGGAACATTGATGCTTGTTTGAATTAAGGTGTATTTCTATATAGCTGTTTTCTCTAAAACCGGCATTCATTTGTTCACCCAATTATTATGGATCATTCAGATGACATCATTGCCATCCTGTTGCATTGCAGTATTTATTGTGGTACTCTTGTCTTTAGTCAGACCTGGTTCCTGGTGATTGCAGTTCCAGGAAAGGCTGGCAAAGTGTTATTAAGGTGCCTGGCGAAGGAACAAGCACAGGAGAAGATGATGTTCCTGGTGATGCCCCACCTTTTCCTGGTTGTATTGCTAATGGGCTATATGGAGAAATACATTTACCGGGACAGGGTTTGTTTTATATACAACATGGAACAGTTGCTGTGTATGTGGAGTTATGCGAAGGGTTAAGCTTGTAATATTAAGTAGGTGGTTGGCAGCTGGCAGTTAGTTGTGTAAGACCAGACTGCGAAGAGATGGGTTCTTCTTATACAGAAGTAGTGGGCTGTAAAAAAATTCTTCTGATTGGATTGCTAGGCGAATTTTTTGGGAACTTACTGGATTGGAAAAGTGGTCTGATGAGAGGGAGAGTGCTGTGCCATTCAAATTTGATCGTTAGAAGGGCAGGTTGGCAAATAAAAAGGCCAGTTCTACCACTGTTCAGAGAAAATGAGACTAGGAAATGCAGTGGAATAGAAGAAGGAGCTGGGTGAAAAGGCTAAATATGAAGAATACAGGAGAAAAGGCAGAATATGATGGAAGGCAGGAGGCTACTGAAGTTGGGAAATACCTGGCAGTATAGTCTGAGAGAACTGAATTTCTGGCTTAAGCTGAAGATAGTCAGAGAGATCATCGAAGGACTGTGAGCACGGAGGAAGAGTTTAAAAAAGTATTTTCCATTCCTGTGGGTTTGCAACAACACAACTGCAGTTTACCCTGCAGGTCTGGGTTTGGTGCAGCCACTCCTTGACTTTGTCTTGACAAGGGGAAAGGCTTGACAAATGGGTGGTAGTGGATTGGTCAGGTATAGGCAAGTGCAGCTAAAACGATGCTCAGCTAGTTCAGGGGTGAAGGTGCAAATTTGAAGGTTCTGTGAGAATCCTAGATCTAACAAGAAAGAGAATGAGGAGAGACCTAACTGTAAAACCAACCCAGTCTGGGAAGAAGAGTAACTGAAGCAGTCTGAGTAACCAAAAGACTAAACTGAGAAGGAAACAAACCTAACCACAAACTTTGCTGTGGATGTTATTTGGAATGAATCATTTGTTCTCATCATCTTCAAAGTAACATTTTCCCTTCAATTCTTCCAATTAACTGTGTTCTATCAAAAGCTCATAAACAATGCCATATAAAGATTCTGTTGAGTCCCAAGAAATAAGGTTTGAGTCTTTCCAAGCATAGGGTACCTTTACAATTAATGTGAAAAGGGCTGAATGGAGTGAGCTTGAAGTCCGTTATGGCTGTGCCATAGTTTGGTCTTTTTGACTGAACCAAGCTTTCACATACACCTAACTGTTCTGTCACTATTTTCAGATTCTCCACAGCTCTCTTTTCTCTTTACATGCCCTCCAGGGAGGTTTGATGGTCCTATGCAAGCATTGCTATGAAAGTGAGCAGCTTATCAGGACACGTGGAGGCACCATGAATTCTTCCACGAATTTGTTTAATCCAGTTTTATTTTTAAACCACATTCTCCTCCCGTCAGTAGTTTCTGGGGCTTGACTTCTTTCCTTTTTCAGGCATAGTCTAGTCTGTTTCATCCTTTTTGTCAAGGTTGCTAGTGGACGTCATGTGCGTTTGTATTAACTGGCTGGTATTCAAGATGTTTAAAAGTCATCTAAAGCTAAAACCTCCCCTTTGCTGCCGTTTCTGATACAAAAGCTTTTAGTGAAGTCAACAGATGGTTTAGCGTTCAGTGAGTGCTTTTTCTTTCCTCCTTGTACTTGGCTACTGTCTGTTTTTTCTTCTCTAATGAACTTTCCGTTTAAGACTGTTTAGAAACAAAACAGTCCGTATTGGATAGCTCTGTGGAACTCTGATGGAAGCATTTAACAACGCATTTTACTTCTGAATATGAATGAGTGTTGCCTTTTATTTCAGTTAAAAGTTATTTATAGTTTTTCACAGTGCTTTTTAAATCTATTGTGCAAAGATGCTTGGCCAATAGCATGAACAGTAATTGCATCATGGACCTTTTGAATGCAAAAAAGGCTGCTCACTTCACATTGTCTGCTTTTGGCAGAAGGCTGTGCTATGGCTTAATATGATTATTCATGGACTTCCTTCTGGCTACATAGCCCAAATGAGTATGCTTTGTTTTGCTTTTGTTTTGTTTTAATCTAAAACAATTGTTCACATATAAATTTCAGTATTCCCCCAGCTTGCATTTCCCTTAAGTGGCTTCAGCTGAATTCTTAGAAGAGTGCCAGAAGAGGTTAAAATCTGTGACCCCCCCCCCCCTTGCATAGTAACTGGGATTACACCAAAGCTTCTCTGTGCTGTGAGTTGCTTTCCAGTAAGGTCATTGGTGCCTGGCTATGCTTTTAATGATCTCTACTTCTCCAGAGGCCATGCCTGATCATTGTCTAAATTGACAAACGGTGACTTCACTGCCTGAGCTCTTCAGTTTTCCTTTGCAACATCTGCCGCAACTGCACAGCTGTGCCATATTCTGATGCGGCCCAAAGACTCTTGTTCTATTTTGAGGTGAAGCTATTGTAAATCGCATAATGTTTAGCATAGCAAGGAAGGGAGTTTGGCCAGCGTTTTGACACCGTATGGACGATGGTGGTGTGTTTACCCCAACAACGGTTGTCATACAGATTAAGCATACTTCAAACTCCTGTTAGCAGCAATAAAAAAAAAGAGAAGGGAAGAAAAAGAGAAAGCGGTTGTTGCTGAGGAAATGAAAGCAATGTCTTGTTCCTACTTGTAGCTACACAATGTGCCTCCATTTGCTTGGCTCAGTGTTCCTTACTTCATTTCCATAAAGCTGATTTAATGTAGCTATTTAATGTGCCAGATTAGATTCTGTGGCAGTCTAATCCAGGGGCAGCCAGCATGGTTTTGAACCACAACGCCCTTCGCCCCAGGCTATTGGCCATGCTGGCTGAGTTGTAGTGTACAGTATCTGGAGAGAACCACTTTGCCTGCTCTCTGCTCTACTCATTATGAAAGCACATACATATACAAGGTAAACCATTGTGGTTTGGTGGTCAGAGTATTGAATTAGGAATGGGGAGATCTGGGTTCAAATCCTTGCTCAGCCTTGAAGCTCAGTGGGTGAATTTAAGCTCATCACTGTCTCCTAACTTCTGAAAATAAAATGGGGCGTAGTGGAGGGAAAAGAACAATGTATGCCACTCTAAACTTAGAGGAAATATACGATGACAAAGTAGAAAGGATAAAATCTAAGGCCTTCATAGGATGGCTGATCTTACTTTCAGAATTAAATATGACTCACTTTTTCTGCACTACAAAGTGCTAACCATGATATAAATAACTCGCTTGGAAACTGCTTGGGAGACTCTGGATTTCATCAGAAACTTACCTGGTTCCTCATTGAAAAGGTCAGTCAGGGTTCACAAGTTTCACTGGAATGGATTGCTGGCCCATTTCTGCTGAGCATAGCTGCTAGGAGGTATGGTGCTCACCCTCCTAGAATATTGTCCCTAGCATTCCGGAATGCACATGGGGTTCCATTGCCGACAAACTGATATCAAAAGGGTTCCCTAAAAGTAAGAACAAAAACAACAAAACTTTAGAATGGTGTTGGAGACATGTCCAAAAATCCACAAATGTTTTTTATTGGTGACACCTCAGTGGCAAGTAATGGCAGGCAGACCAGTTTTTCTGAAAGGCAAGTTGGCCATCTTATTGTTATCCAGTGTACAACTGCTGGGGATTTGGTACATTCTCAGGCACAGGCTCAAGCCTCACCAGCAACCAGAAAACAAATTAAACATGCCCCAGAATACTTTGCAGTGCACAGAATGTTCTGTGGTAGATACAGCTAAGTAGCACTTTTTAGAAGTATGAAGCTTTGAGGAACCAGCATAGCATGATCAGCAGTTTTGATGCCATTTTTGTAAGGTTTTTTCCATTGCTCATTCCATGTTCCCAGTGCTCAGCAACTATGTCTCCATATGTTGTGGCAAGAGTTTCCTTTCCCAAGACAATGGCTTGGGTTGTTGACACGATCGCCCCTGAGCACCCTCTCCTGCTTTGTGGAGCCTGCTTGGTTCCCTGGTATTCTCCAGAACTTTGGGCGAGGACACAAGCTCTCTGTGACTCGTTTGCAAAGCATTTTGTTTTGTTTTTTTTTATAATATTTATTAAATTTTTGTTTGACAATAAAGATATATAAAAAAACATACCAAATTCAGATATCCTCATTTCATAAACATCCTTGGACTTCCTCACGCCACTTGTTCCTACTCTCTAAACTCATAAGTTTTACCAGCAAATTATTAACCTAATTTAATTTATCTATTAAAATTTCCCAATATTCAAATCTCAAATTTAATCTTTTAAATTTCTCTTGTCAAAGGTTAATTATAGAGTACCATTTATCCACAATTTATCTTATTTTTCAATTACATTAACTTTTACACATATAAATTATTAATTTGTTGGAGCCCTGATGTTGCAGATCTTACATTTTTCTTAACATTCATACAGTTTACAATGCTTTTGTAGATAGTCTTTAAACTTCTTCCAGTTCTCCTCCTCCAATTCTTCTCCCTGGTTCGGATTCTGCCGGTCATCTCATCCAGTTCCACATAGTCCATCAGTTGCATCTGCCATTCTTCCAGTGTGGGCAAATCTTGAGTTTTCCAGCCCTTAGCAATGAGAATCCTTGCTGCTGTTGTGGCACATTTGCAAAGCATTTTGAAGATAAAATCACTTGTATCAATCGGGATCTTGACTGCTGCTACAGCAGATGAATCTCCACCCCCTGTCTCTCCCATTTTCTTATTTGTCATTCTCATCATTTCCTCTGTGGGTGCCCTCTGTCTTTGAGCTTTTTGCTCTCCTACTTTCAAGGCTCATCAGGTTCTGGGAGATGGAGGGGCTGGGATGCTTTCTAATGACACCGTGTTAGTCAGCTGCCGCTTTACTTCTGCCTCCTCCTGTCCCATTATTTCCCAAATTTTCCCCTCACCTGCCTCTGAGCCGTGACCTCCCGCAAACCACTGTTGTGAATCTATACTGTCTTCCTCTTCCCTGGAAGGGTTAGGTTGGGAAGGCGGTCTCCACCATTCCTGCAGCCCAGTCCCTGACAGTGGGTGGCATCACTTTGCGGTGGTTCTGGTCCTACTTGGATGGTCGTTTCCAGAGGGTGATGTTTGGGGAGTGCTCTTTGGCCCCGTGGACTCTTCAGTGTGGGGTTCATCAGTGTTTGATTTTTATGGAAATAAAAATCTATGACTATGATTTTCTATGACCTTTTAGATAATTTTTGTGGGAGAGGAGTTATTGTTCATTTTTGTTTTGTGTATTTTGTGTTCTCATTTTGTATTTTTCTGTTGTGACCTGCCCTGTGATCTTAGGATGAAGGGCAGTGTACAAATTAAATAAATTGTCATTGCCATCAAGGTGGCATACATCAGCTTTTGCTAACTTGGTAACTTTAGAGTACAACTCCATAAACCCCAACCTGCAAGGGTTACTGGATGTTACTGGTGAGAGTTGGTACCATGCTGGTCAAGGCTAGCACATGTAGTTTCTCCATTCTTTAGGTTAGCCTGAGTCACAAGTGTATGACCCAGTGTCATACAGTGAGTTTCATGGCCTAGTGGTGATTTGTCTCTGAGCATATATTGCCAGTCTAACCGCTACACTCAGCTGGCATGTACATCACTCTGTGGTTTGATTCATGACGCCATTCTCTTTGAAATTGCTAGTGGACAAAGAATTGGACGTTGCTTACAGGAAGTAGAGCTTACTGGTGCCCTTCAGCAAATCAGTCTCTCTTAGCCTAAGTCTGCTGTTGAAGTCTTCGCTGATATCGTCTTCTTTGGCGATCACTCATACCAGAGTAAGATTGTCTTCCATAAACTCGGTCTTAACAGTGACTCCATAAATGACTGTGGAGTCCAATTCAGTGAGGACATAGGTTTCTGGGTGGGAGTTGATCACGGTGAGGGTTTGCCAAATGTGCCTTCCTCTTAGCATGTTTCTTCCTTTCATCCTGAGTTTGCGTGTAAAAGTAAAAAATCCAAAAATGCTTTTTATTAGTGACACCTCAGTGGCAAGTAATAGCAGGCAGACAAGTTTTTCTGAAAGGCAAGTTGGCCATCTTATTGTTATCCAGTGTACAACTGCTGGGAATTTGGTACATTCTCAGGCACAGGCTCAAGCCTCACCAGCAACCAGAAAACAGAGTTTGCGCGTCTTCAAAGCCCATGACACCTTTGGTAAAGGCTGTTCTCCAATTGGAGCGCTCGCAGGCCCAGTGTTTCCCAGTTATCAGTGTTTATACTTCATTTTTAAAGATTTGCTTTGAGAGATACTTTAAACCTTTTTTGTTGACCACCAGCATTATGCTTTCCATTTTTAAGTTCAGAATAGAGTACCGGTAGTTGCTTTGGAAGACGATAATCAGGCATCTGAACAACATGACCAGTCCAATGAAGTTGATGTTGAAGAATCATTGCTTCAACACTGGTGATCTTTGCTTCTTCCAGTACACTGGCATTAGTTTGTCTGTCTTCCCAAGTGATGTGTAAATTTTTTTTGAGACACTTCAGCATATACTTCAGCATTGGTCTAGGCATGGGGCAAAATGTGGATATTAATGCTTTAATATTTAAATGCCATGGTTTATACCACTTGTGCTTATTGTCCACGGATAATAAATCATCCTCCATGTAGATGGAATAATCATGCTCAACTTAAACAAACCACAATGGGTGACAAACAAAGCAGATATACTCAAGAAATGCAAGTCGCTTGAGGTGACTTTCTCAACAAGCTAAGAAGCTAAATGGGAAGACTGCACCCCACGCAACACCCTGTGGAATTTTACTCAGACGTATCTCCATGTCACCAGTCATCCTGTCTGTGGTACTACTTTATTACTCATAGTTGTCTGTAGCCATTATCCAGTGGAACATCTAATCCTAAATACGCTTGCCAATTCATATTTCTGTGACATTTGTGGAATCTCTCTACGGTATCTTATTAAGTTTTAAATGCCACACTTGTTGCTAGCCAATCTTTTTTGGTAAAGAGATGCTGTCACCCTCTTGAAACAAACAATACATTTGAAAACAAAATATATCTTCCTAAAGTAAAATATAAAGTAATGCAATGGTCTCAAGCTGGTTCATGGATGATGTCTTTGGGGACAAGCTCACCTTTAGAAACCCGATTTTTGTTCAGCTTCAATAGAGCAACTGAAATATTGGGAAATAGTTATTCTTTAGTCACCATGGGATGTTTGTTTTAATTGCTAAGCATTGCCAGAAGTAGTTGTGAAGCTCAGCTTGCATTGTAAAGAGCAATCCTGCTTTGTGTTTAGAGTGTTTTATTGAGAACCAGGCAGAAAAGTAAAAGACCTGGAATGGTATTGCTCAGTATTGTGTATAATGCTGAATTTCTATTTTGATGTCTTTCAACAGTGGGGTGTAAATAAATTAAAAAGATGTGACCTTCCTTTTGCCAATGCATTGTAAAAAAAAGGGGGGTGGAATGGCCCCGGTTGTTCATATATTAAGAATGCAAGAAAGAAATTTTTTACTAGGTTGTGTAGGCCTGGCCACTGTAGTCACTGGAACTAAAGCATGCAGTTCCACCCACTTTAAAGCACAATAATTTTACTTCAATGAAATTTGGGATTGGTAAACTTCCTTTGTGTTGCACCCAATGACTTTTCTCCTGATAGTGATTATATTAGACCATCTGGCATATCTGAGTCAGGAAACGGAAACCAGATTAGAGAAAAATGTAAACATTAATCAAAGTTGGATCTGAGATGAATTTCATACTACTCAATGCATATTTTCCTTGTATTTATGTGCTGTGAAATCAGACATAATTCATCAAGAAGCCATTGGGTTTTTCAAAGCTTCACACTGCAGCTTGGTTTTATCTGTAGCCCAAATAAATGGTAATGAAGAAGACACAATTATTGTAATGAATCTGATTTAACATATACATACTGCACATACAAATATGAGCGACCAAACTAAGGTTCGTGAACAAGGTGTGTTTGAAAAGCAGTTGTGTGGGTGTGATAAATACTTTCAAGGAGCCTGAAGTTTGGGACAGGAAGGTTAATGAGTGGCCAGAATTACTATAAATGTTCCAAGTTGCCAGGCACATCTGTTGTTAAAGACTTTTACTGGTAAATGCCCTAAAATGGCTAGGAAATAGATATCGTACCTCTCTGAAATGTGAGAGCCAGTTTTAGCAGAAAGCAAGTCTTTCTCCCCCACTCTCCCTGAAACAGAAACACAAATTGCAGTTTTGAGTGGGGCAGAGAGAGAGGACCAGCCTTGAACTCTGGAAAGCACCCTTTTGGGGACTGCCTCATTCTGCAGAACTGACAAAGGGCAATAGATTTTGCTGTTTGTGGTAGATAAGCTGCGCCTCCACCAAAGCTCAACCTCTGAAAGGAAAGAAAAACCAGCCAAACTTAGTACAATTCAGAGAGGCGAAGCACATGTAACAATACAATTAGACAGTTTGTGGGAGATGCGTCTAGTGGGCATGCTGTAATTTGACATAGGAACTGCAATGGGAACTTAGCCATGCTGTCTGATAAGGAAACAACCTGTGGAACTCCATGTTAACTTAGTTCCATTTCCAGATATATATAGATTCAGAAAGCAGCATAACTAAATGCAAATGGTTTAGAACAGAGATGGATGTTATTTTTCTCCAACCATATCTTCTTTGATTATTTGCCATATTGGCTGAGGTTCATGGGAGTTCTCAACAGCACCTGGGAGGGCTACATGTTCCCCACCTCAGAATTCAACAGACTGAAAAGATAATTTAGCTCATGCTTGGTTGTACAGAAGCTTTACAAGATACTAATCCATAAAATGCCTATTGGTGCTCATATTCAGGGACAAATAACACAGCACAACAGCTTAAATCTGAATTCATGTCAAACATATAGAAGAACTATGTTTTGCGCCATCAAAACCCTAATATTATTGGAGCTTACAGGCTCCACTTCTCACATCCTGCCCATGTCTCAAACATTCTGCTCTGAACCGCAGAAACCAGAAACGAAAATCCCAAAGTTAGATGAGCACTTCCTGGTCCCCATGGCAACCATCTGCAGTTTTGCATGCTTAAATACTAGTTCTCTTTGCCTTTTTTTCCATGAAGCAAAGCAAGATTTCTGCAAATACTTTGCTGCTGCAGTCACTTTGATGTGCCTACACATCTCTTAATTACATGGTGCACTAAGTTTAAAAATATAAAATGGTAGCCTGTCTGAGTGTGAAAACTGCTGGTTCTGTACTTAAAAAGGAAAGAAAACACAGAGGGAAAAATAACCCTCATTATTATTAACATTCAACATTCGTCATAGAGAAGCAGTGTTTGCATATACTTATTTCAAGTAACGGATGCAAAGCCAGGCTCTTGTGAATGATTAGCTCTGTGTGGTTATGTTAGCAGGGATGAAAAAGACTCTTCGGCTCTTACATTTGAGCCCTTGGTTTCTGAAAGCCTCATGGCAATTTCCTAAACAAATATCACTTCTTTGTGGGAAAGTTGGGTGTACTGTATCTGTTCCCCCACGTCTGCATTCACTGTATGCAGTGGCTTCAGGCCATTGTCCCTTACCCATGATGAAAAGGAGGCCTTAAACATGTTGCTTTACATAAACTAGACACCATTTTCCCACATGGAAGGTGATATCCATTTAGAGTATCATCATATGGGAAGTGTCTTTAAAACAAGGCACAGAAATCTCTCTGGAAGAGAGACAGTCACTTGGAAAGGATTCAAATGTGTATAATTCAGCCTAAACTGCAGCTTTTCCTGAAGAAAAATAATGGCCAAGTGACAAAGAATGGAAAATCATCAGAGGTGTTGACAGAAGTCTAAAATATTGTATAAGATGAGAAGATATGTTGTATGACTGTTGGAACTGATATGTTTAAAAAAAATCAATAAAAATGTATTTAAAAAAATAAAAAAAATAGTGGCCATTGGGAAGCTTATTGTAGTAGCATTTATAGGGTTGCTTAACCATCTCCCCAGCAGCCATTTTTCCTATACAGCTTGCAATTTCAAGCCATTGGAGATGTGGTTGGAAGCAGGTCAGGTGGAAACAAAGACCCAATTGTTTCCTGCTTCTGCCAGGAGTGGGGCTTTTCAAATCTGTGTAGGGAAGGAGCTAATGGAAGGCAGGTTCCTTCTTTAGGTGAGGGCAGAATCACTGATAATTCTCCATCTTGCTTCTGTCATATCCTGCCACAGTAGTTGCCAGCAGGCATCAGAAACACGGAGGGAGAAGAACAAGGAATGTGGCTCATGGAGGCCAGAGGGATAATTGTTCCTGAGAAAAACTAGAGTTGCGGCCTGACTTCAACCATCTGGTGGACGTAGAGTTTTGTTGCTACTGTCCTCAGAGCTAAAAGCTTTTGCTCTGTGTTAGGACTGAAATGTGAATCCGTTGCAAATTTCACTTCCAATTCAGATGGACCCTCAGTAGGAAGTGCAGCAAAATCCCTGCTTCATTCTTTGTAAGGGATTGTTGCCACCACTTTGCCCAGTTCCCCTTCTTTATCAGCTGTGGAGCCTACAGCTGACTAGCAATGATCTTACAGGGCGTTCTGCTGCAGAGGTTACAGGATACAAGGCAGATAGAAGAAAAAGAAGACAGGCAAAAGCTTGGCTATGAAGGCTTGTGCTTGTGGGTTAACGATCTCCATGCTCTTTAAAATGTGAAACATGCTCAGGGGCATTTCATGGTTTCATGTTGAATCACCAAAGTCTTATGGGCTGGCCGAGATTAATGATTAGGACAATTACAGCTTGTTGTGCGAGTTTTGCCTCTCTTAAGAGCCATTATTAAACAATATTGGCTTCCAGCTATGGAACATCACATGGTGTCAGGAAAACAACATTGCCATGCCAGTGCCTGCCAGCTATGAAGGACAAAGGGAGAAGAAAAAAGCTGGGGCCCAATTTCTGATTGCATTGCAAATGGGATGGAACACTTAGGCAACACGAGTCTATCGTGCTTAATGGATCAGCAAGGACACCATTTAAGGGCACTTCTCTCAGATCACAATTGAGAGGACTTCCTTTAGGATTTCCACTGGCTCCTACTCTTATCTCCTTAACAGCAGCTTTATCTGCAGACATTAGCAGGTGATATTTCCATGCTGTGAGAAGCATTACCCGCTCACTACCTCTGCTAAAGCAGAGACATCACCTTGCCAACAAAGGTCCGTATAGTATAGTTAAAGCTATGGTTTTCCCAGTAGTGATGTATGGAAGTGAGAGCTGAACCATAAAGAAGACTGATCGCCGAAGAATTGATGCTCTTGAATTATGGTGTTGGAGGAGACTCTTGAGAGTCCCATGGACTGCAAGAAGATCAATCAAACCTCTCAATTCTTCAGGAAATCAGCCCTGAGTGCTCACAGGAAGGACAGATCCTGAAGCTGAGGCTCAAATACTTTGGCCACCTCATGAGAAGAGAAGACTCCCTGGAAAAGACCCTGATGTTGGGAAAGCATGCAAGATGGAGAGCACAAGGAGAAGGGGATGACAGAGGACGAGATGGTTGGACAGTGTTCTCAAAGCTACCAGCATGAGTTTGATCAAACTGCGGGAGGCAGTGGAAGATAGGAGTGCCTGGTGTGCTCTGGTCCATGGGGTCACAAAGAGTCGGACACGACTAAATGACTAAACAGCAACAACCTCTGCTATAGTCTGTCTTTCTTATTAGGGAAGGAGAATATTTAGGATGGTGCTAAGGGCCTTAGAAGGACACCATTTACCTCCTGTATGTTTGATTGCACAATATTTTCTGACACAATGGTTTATTTGATGTAAAGCCAAATTATTGGAGAAGAGCTGTAGTATTAATACTGAGAATGTAGTCAGGAATTAAGCCATGATTTTGAAAAACCTTCCAGAGAGAGGGAGAGGGAAAGTGTGTGTGTGTGTGTGTGTGTGTGTGTGTGTGTGTGTGTGAATCTGAGTTCCTCTCCCTCATACTATGACTGGTTTATGCCACTTGCAAACTGGGCAGCAACACTTTGCAGAATTCCAGTTAAAGGAATGCTTGACAAAAGTTGTGGACAACTGCAAATTTGGCACATGGACTAGTCTTTACTAATTGTGACTTTACTAATTGGTGAAGCACAAGTAGAGATTTATGCATTTATTTATTCCTTGGTACACTTGACAAGGCCAGTGTTGCCTTCGAAAGGGGAAAAAATAAACATAAAGAATGTTGGGTAAGAATGCCCCACTAGCTCCTGTGTTGGAATCCAAGCACAGTTGAGATTCTGCTTGTGGAAAATGTATCCTTTGCAAGTGCTAGTTCTCCTCATTAAATAGTGAGCATTCCATGCTTACAAAATCCTCAAGACCCACCTTTACATTTCAAACTAATACTTATTTCAAACTTGAATGTAGATACGAACCTTGAACATTTCCTCTCCTCTTGACATGTTCTGTTCAGCAATTTTTTCTGACGCAAAAAAAAAAGCATTTTGAACCAATGCCAGTCCTTAGAGAAGGTTTATGCTAATGTAAATAGATATGTTTCAGATTATATAGAAGGTATTATCAAGAGGAAACTAACTCCAACATGCTCCTGTCATGGAAAACTTCATTTGTAACATGAAAGAACTACTTATCATTTCCAAGGCCCTTTTGTGCAGTGCTGCCCACCAAATTCTGAGATACGTCTTGAGTGTAAGGTCAAAAACGTAAAATCTCCTCTGCTCCTTCCAGAATTGTATGGTTTGCTTAAAGTGCTTTTGGTTAAATAAATGGTTCGGCAATGCCAATAAATTTTTTACTAGGATTTTGAAATAGCCAAACATCTGATATGGTATTTAAAATGTAATGGCCAGTGTCATTGTGTAATCACTTCTATGTTTTTCTCTAATTCACAGATTTGAATATAAGTTGCAGATATGCAGGTGTTTTCCACGTTGAGAAAAACCGCCGTTATAGCCTTTCAAGAGAAGAGGCCATTGAGCTTTGTAAAGCTCTCAACAGCACCCTTCCAACATGGGACCAGATGCAGAAAGCTTATGACCAAGGATTTGAAACCTGCAGGTAGGAAATCTACAGGTGTACTTTCAAAAAGCTTTGGATAGTTTGTTTTTGGGAATTGAAGTCCAGTAACATCTGGAGCGACACCGGTTCCCCACCCCCTACCTTAGAACAAGACTGTAAAATAGAACAGCATAGTAAGCCCACATCTTTCATTCAGCCCCAGGGGTTACATCTACCAGCATATGTGAAAATTGTGTATAGTCAAACACTTGGAGCTGCCCCACGGCAAGCAGGTGAGGGGGAGAGAGAGAATATCTCCAGCACTCTCAGAGCTGGTGTGCTGAGAGGGCCTTGCCCAGCAAGCCAGGTGGAACACTTAAAAGTTCTTTTTGCACCAGGTCCACTTGGCTTACCCAGCCTGAAAAGAGCTTTTAAGCACTCGGCTGTGCTTGTGGGGCAATGCCTGCTCAGTGCAATGGTTCCAGAAGGCTAGGGATGCTCCTGCCAGATCTCACTGTGCATCCCATAGCGTGCCGAGCAGGTGTGGCCCAGCAAGCAAGGTGGAGAGCTTAAGAGCTCTTTTTGCACTCCATAACTCCAAGCAGACTCAGCATGAAAATAGCTTTTAAGCTCTCTTCCCCCTTCTTGGGGACTTGTGCAATTTCAATCAGCCTGCCTTCAACTGCATATGGCTGAAATTGCACAGGTCAGATGCACGTAAGATGCGGGATTAATGTAGCATTACCCCATGTCAGATGGAGAGACTGAGAGAATGATGTTTTGTTTGCCTTGAGGCCACCTAGGCAGTACCCAGCCAAGGCAAGATTTGAGCGAGACTTCCCATCTCCTGCTGCTAATTACCCTGTTAGTCACTTTGCTGTGCCAGATATCATCATCAGCATTGCATATAAGTACAATAAATATTTACCAACATTCCTGCCCACCTGCAGAGATGTACGTGCCACAGGGCAGCTATCACATTGATCTGGCAGTTGGGTTGTCTGGAAGGAATTGTGACTTACCTTGGGCAACTACATGGAAGCAGAACCGCAGCCTAAGGGCAACATATGCCTCATTAACTTAACATATTAAATTAGCTTAGGCTGTGTGTGTGGCACCAATACTAATAATTAAATTTTATGAACATGCAACTGAGGGAAAGCAAATTGATAAAGCACCACCTTCTTGTCTATAACACAACCACCTAAGTACTCCTAAGTCCATTCTGTCAAAAGGTTTAACTGCATTGCCTTTGCATCTTTATGATGTGAGTTTTATTGCTGGTTTGTGAGCTACACAGTGCTTGGACTTGTGTAAGAGTACTTTCAAAATACGTGGAGTAAAGGCAAATTCATTGGTATGGAAAGTAATCAGCCTAATTAGCATGGTAAGTAATTAGATTACTTAGTTTCTGATGGTGCAATTGTTCAAAAATATTTAACTGTGTATGGAATAAATGTCAAGCAGAGTTATTAATAGTTGCATAGTCTCTAGGAAGCATTAGCAAAAGGTCTTCACAGTCTTGTTTTCCCTAAGGGCCTGAATTGCATTATTATTCCTTTTTGCAGGGTATGGGATATAAATTAATGGGATAAATAGAATTATAGTAGAAAAATATGAAGGAACCGTCTTATCCAAAATAATGGTCAATGAAGTTATAGAAAAGTCTCTTCAGGCGCAATTGGCAAAATTCTTCTTCTTCTTTTTTAATGCAGTGTTCTGGCTTTCTCCCACCCACCATCCCAAGCTGGGAGGTGTGGGGGAAAGCCCTGTTGTGTAAGCCCTCGTGCAGACTTCTGCTAGCAGGACTCATTAGTTGAATCCTGCCCAAGGAGCAAAAAATGATTTAACTAATTCCTTTTTATTTTTAGCCCATCCTTCCCAAGGGGCTCTGGAAAGGTTATTGCAACTCTAGATAGGGCCGGGATTGTGTGCCTTCTTGCAGTAATGGCAATAGTGAGACTATCTACCCAGTAGATATTTTTTTCCTATATTTAAAGTATTCGAACAGAACACATGTTCTCTTAGATCACTGCCACATGTAGTAAGGATGAGATGGAACCTTAAAGATCCTTCTAAATTTCAAAACTTTCAAAACGGAGAGATTCTTTCCATAATGGACAGCTGAATATCCCATATTATGATGTATTTTCTTATGCAAGGGGTTTAAAAGATTAGTATGGTGCCTAGGCTTGTTACAGAGGATGAGACGGTTCAGGGTTGCTTTGTACATACCATGCTAACAACCCTGGCAACTCTGTCACATCAGACATGCATTGGCTCTGAAGAAACAGGTTCTGGTTTGGTAGATAGTGTTGTTGGACTCACATTGGCAACAGCATGTTTTGCCAATGTTTTGCAATTCAGTGACCTTAATAGTACAGTGGAAATAATTATGATCAAGAATTACTCATGTTTCTACGGCCCGGACCGTGGCTCAGTGAGGAAACTGGGACCTAACTGTTGTGTTCAAGTTCCACAACTGGAAGGGAAAAGGCTCCCGAAACTGTGTGTTGCATGATATTACCTTAAGCCTTGCTAGTTTATGGGAGATGATTTCTGAATATTTAATGCAATGAGTGCCTAAGGAAGATCCTAATTCAGGTCATAATGAAAGGGTGTAGGGTGAAACAAGAAGAGACTGGTCAGGTGTGTGTGGGGGGGGGGGGAATCAGAGCTTCTGCACCTTTTGTGGGGCAGGGAATTTCTACAGGTTTTAAGGCAAACCATTAGAGAAGCCCTGTCATATTTTGCAGGAAACTAGTGCCACAATGCCAGTGTCCCTGTGCATTCATCTGAAAAGGGCTTCACTTTCTGCTTGAGTTGATCTGTTACTAAAAAGCCATTGCTATAGCACAGTGGCTTTACTGTACACCTCGGAACAAAAGAAGTAACACTTTAACAGCCTGATTCTACACACATTGACTTGGAAATCAGTCCCAGGTTGACAGGGATCACATTAATGGAGTGTAATTTTCTGCACCTCAATCCTGAACCAGAGGGTTGTATCCAGCACTGCATGAACAGCATTCCATTCATGAAATAAGACGTTATATTCTTCTCCTGTCTCTGCACAAAATCAGTGCTAGCTGCTACACAACCTCTCTTTGAGGTTGTGCAGTGGACTACAGAGAAGGGTGGGGAAGTCTGTTGCACTAGTGGGTGATAAAACAAAAAAAAATCCTTCCAGTAGCACCTTAAAGACCAACTAAGTCAGTTCTTGGTATGAGCTTTCGTGTGCATGCACACTTCTTCAGATACACTGAAACAGAAGTTTCCAGACCCTTCTATATAGTGAGAAGGTGGGGAGGGGTATTACTCAGAAGGCTGGTGGGAATGGGTGATTGGCAGATAGCTGTGATGAGCCTGTTGACGACTCTTAACGACTGCAATAGGTCTTACAGGAAGAAGCAAGGGGTGAAAAGGTGAAAAATGGCTTTGTCATGTATAATGAGATAAGAATCCAAGGTCTTTGTTCAGGCCAGGTTTCTCCATGGTTTTAAGTTTGGTGATAAGTTGTAATTCAGCAGCTTCTCTTTCCAGTCTATTTCTGAAATTCCTTTGTAGTAAAACAGCTGCTTTGAGATCTTGTATAGAATGTCCTGGGAGATTGAAGTGTTCTCCTACTGGTTTCTCTGTCTTGTGATTCCTGATGTCCGATTTATGTCCGTTTATTCTTTGGCGTAAGGTCTGGCCTGTTTGTCCAATATAGAGAGCTGAAGGACACTGTGGGTGATAGTTGCACAAATGGATAGTGGGTGATAGTTGCACAAATGGAAGAGCAGCATTCTATACAAGCCAGAATTTCAGCAGTGGCTACCTTAGGGCCTGTCCAAATTTCTGCTTGTGCCTCTGCTTCCCCCCCAAGGAAAACCCACTGAACTGGATCAAACGCTGATTGGGTTTTACGCAGATTGATGCTTGCCTACAATTCAGCAGGTTTCAAATGGAAAACCTTTAGGACCTGTGCTTTCTATACAGAGAGTAAGCGGAAGGGTAGATGAGTCCTTAGCTGTCTCTCCCCAATCAAAAGCCATTTTTAAAAGGAGGGGGGTGCAGAGATGTTGATTAACTTTTAATAAACCTTTTTGGCAAGGAAGATTTAAAGGAAATCGGTACTAAATGTACTAGAAACTCAGGATAGTACTGCAAAATAACCTTCATTTGTTACATAATTTTATTAACCACATGTTCCACTGAAACATTCATTGAATCAGTTTATGGAGTTCCATATATGCTGGAAAGCCCTATGCTCAGTACAGAACAGCAAGGGGGACGTTACTTATTTTAGCCAGCATTCCATGTGTAGATTATTGCTACATTTCAACATTTTATTGAAGCTTTGCAAAGTTTAGAGCGTGGTATGTTTTTCATCATCCTTGCTTCTCCTTCATTGTTGTGCTCTGCCCTTTTTTGCAATAACCCCATCAGTTTCTTCTGCTGGTAAGTTAGGAAAATATAGAGACTGGGTTAATGGAACACAGACCGGAAAGAGATTGCTTATAGCTCCCTAGTATAACCCTTTGTGTAAATATGGGGCCATTCACCCTTTAATATTTTATCCCCACCCACCACAGTGACACCTGGAATTCAGAACACAGCAGCTTGCACAGCAAATAGCTTTAGATGCCCCAAGACAGTCGGCTTGCCAATTGTGCTGCAGGAAAATTCCTTCCCTTTCCAAATCCAATGTCCTAATGTCATTCCTAATGACCAGTACACACCTGACAAATCATTTATATTATTGTTACATCCAATTAATCAATGACGCCACTTAATAATGAATCAAGCCTTTAGTCTATCTAGCTCAGTACTTTCAGTAGCACCTTAGAGACCAACTAAGTTTGTTATGGGTATGGAGCTTTTGTGTGCATGCACATTTCTTCAGATACAGTGTGCATGCACACAAAAGCTCATACCCATGACAAACTTATTAGTCTCTAAGGTGCTATTGGCGCTGTGGGTTAAACAACAGAGCCTAGGACTTGCCTATCAGAAGGTCGGCGGTTCGAATCCCCGCGACGGGGTGAGCTCCCGTTGCTCGGTCCCTGCTCCTGCCAACCTAGCAGTTCAAAAGCACATCAAAGTGCAAGTAGATAAATAGGTACTGCTCCGGCAGGAAGGTAAACGGCGTTTCCATGCGCTGCTCTGGTTCGCCAGAAGCAGCTTTGTCATGCTGGCCACATGACCTGGAAGCTGTACCCCGGCTCCCTCGGCCAATAAAGCGAGAAGAGCGCCACAACCCCAGAGTCGGTCATGACTGGACCTAATGGTTAGGGGTCCCTTTACCTTTAAGGTGCTATTGGAAGGAATTTTTTTTAATTTTGTTTCAGCTACAGCAGACTAACACGGCTACCTGCCTATGACTAGCTCAGTACTGTCTAAGATGTGTGCAGTTTGCTTTCTAGAATTTCAGATAGCACTGTTTCTCAACCCTGTTTCTCAACAAGAGATATCGGAAGTACATGGAGTCAGATGCCTGCATGTTCTTTCTTACTCAAATATTGTCCCTTCCATTTCCTACAATGAGCATTTCTATTTAAAAAATAAAACAAAAGCAAAACATCTGGAACCCATTGTCATGTACACATATTCAATATAGCAATATTAAGAATAACAATAATATGCCCATCTGCTGCTACACCTGCTGTCTGTAGAAGAGCAGAGTTTCTGGGACTCTAACTTGGACCTTCCAAAGCATTTTCCCAAATGGTTGAATCCACTGCAGTACTATAGTGCCATAATTGTTCTATAATTCATTTAAAAGATCTAGTAGACGTTGGAAAGATACACATATACATCAATTATGTGGACAGAATCAGAGTCAGTCTACAGTAGTAGTAGTAGTAGTAGTAGTTATATGCTGCCCATCAGACTGAGTTGCCTCAGCTACTCTGAGCCCCTTCCAACAAATTATAAAACCACAGTAAAGCATTGAGCATTAAAAACTTCCCCATACAGGGCTGCCTTCAGATGTCTTCTAAACATCAAATAGTTGTTTATTTCCTTGACATCTGACGGGAGGTCGTTCCACAGGGTGGGCACCACTACTGAGAATGTTGGGGGAGGATTTCCAGCCGGTGGCAGAGGACAGAGTGACTCCAGGAGTCATGGGTGTAAAAACCCAAACTAAAACGAAGACTTTATTAATAAACAATAAACACAAACTCTGGTGGGTGTTATTCCTGCAGGCAGGCTACAAAACTCAGCTTTTTTCCTTTATAGCAATGGCCAGCTGCAGCCAATTAATCCCAGAAACTTCTTAAAGGTATACACACATGTTTCTGTGCCGAATGTCCCCTAACAGAGAAGGCCCTCTATCTGGTTCTGTGTAGTTTCACTTCTCGCAGTGAGGGAACTGTCAGAATGTCCTCAGAGCTAGATCTCAGTGTCTGGGCTGAATGATGGGGGGAAAGATGCTCCTTCAGTTTGGTTGATGTGGTTCCTTCAAAGATGCTTTGTGGTAGTATATAATTCTGTGTACATTGGTTATATACCTAGATGCATCAATATGTTTATGCCTCTTTTTCCTAGATATGGTTATATAGAAGAAA
Source organism: Podarcis gaigeae (assembly GCF_964106915.1). Classification (NCBI taxonomy): domain Eukaryota; kingdom Metazoa; phylum Chordata; class Lepidosauria; order Squamata; family Lacertidae; genus Podarcis; species Podarcis gaigeae. Next base: position 57,064,700 of record NC_139678.1, on the reverse strand, counting down.
AAATTGTAGTTCCTCGACACACCCCTTATGCGCTCTGTGCAGCAAACCACACTGGGATATACGTACTTTCGTCAAATATATCCGACAAATATGATACATATTGCTTCAATTCATCAGGTATGTTTGGGTTTGTTCACATGCTTCCTAACAGAGATTTTGCCGCCACACATGCTATATCTCAGTTTGTTGAAATAAATGTTATAGCTTACAAAGCAGAATATGCAGGAGACATATGCTAAAAACAAATTTTTTTGGCAAGCCTGCATAACTGCTGACACACCAAGTTGAACATATTCAACCAGTCATCATATATTGCGGCCCAACCCCTCCCCACTTTTTTGCAATTTCCAGCAGGCAACAAATAAACCAGTATGCAGATCAGAAATGTAGAGGCCTCCTCATGCATTTGGTGTACGTCTCCACAAAAATTGCTCTAAAAATTGGACCCTACCCACTGCTTAATATATGACTGTGGCAAACCTCAATAAATGGCTCAGGCCTCAGTGTACAGCTGTCGCCATCATATCACATTTGGCTAATGAAGTCTGGTGGATGTAGGCAACTGGGGTGGGATCTCAGTGTCCTGAGAAATAAACATTTGCATTGCAGTCCAGATGGGGCTGATATGTCCTAAGAAGCTGACATGTGGCTGAACAGTGAGAGTCCTCTCCCTCCGTCCCTCCCCACAAAATTAAATTTTCGTATGATGCTGGCTTAAAAACCAGGAAAGGTCTAACTACAACATTCTTGAGTGTGTGGGGCAGTTAGGAAGGAGATGATGCTTCTGATACACACAAACAGTTGCAGGCCATGCAAATTTTGAACTGCTGTCAAGTTTTTAAGGATTTATCTGCTTTACGTTCTAATTATGCATCTCAGCTTCTATTTTTTAACAGAAACTCGCGCTTAGCATGATTACAATCTGCATTTGTATTGGCATTGTTTTAAATAATAATAATAATAATAATAATAATAATAATAATAATAATAATAATAATAATAATTTATTATTTATACCCTGCCCATCTGGGTGGCTTCCAAAAAAATATTAAAATACTATAATACATCAAACATTAAATACATTTTATTACTTGTTTGTCAGCTTCTGTGGTAGGAAAAGTGGGATATAAATTTAGTCAGTGAATGAATGAATGAATGTAGTATATATGCCAATTCGAAATTCAAGACCCCAAACCTACAGGTGTGGAAGACTTACTTTTGTCCATGGGATGGTTGAGTTCTCAGCTGAAACCTGTTGCATAGCCACCGCTTTAGTGTCAGTTCTCATTTCCTTTGTTGCTTCTAACAAAAATTAACCAGATAATATTTTGCTCTCCCCTTTGTAGAATCAAGGGACATAGTTTGTGACCCTGTCATAAAGTTATACTCCATTTGGCCTGATGAAGATAGCAAAATAGGTAAGAACTGAATTTCATACATCTTTGTGTTGAGCTATATTTTGCAGGCTCTGAAACAAACCTTTGCAAACTTTTAATGTGCCCATAAGAAAGCATATTCAGAAAATGTATAGAGTTTTGTATACATTTTAGAATAGAATAACCTCCTATAGGTATTTAGTATAATCTTCATGGTATAATCATCTGCCTGATTTTTAAACTATTTGTTTTCCATTTATCTGCTAGAATTAGGCCATATCAGATCATTCGGAGGTGATAAAAATCAGCCATATTATTATCAAATTAAATAAGTGAGACCTTGCAGCAAAACTTTGTGTGTATAGGTGTTTCTGCCCTCTAACCTCTCTCCCACTGACTATTTCTTGGCTTAGAGCTTTGAAGCACATGCATTAATCTCCATGTTCTTTTTGGTACATTACAAGAAGCATTTGTGCATCTTCTTCCTTGATGGATGTTTATTTTAACACACACTGCCTGCCTTGGTTGAATCCAGAACACATTGTCAGACTTGAATAAGTCACTGTATTGGATAGTTTATCAAACATACTGATTATCCTGTCAAGGATACAATGAAGTTGATTGTTACAGGCGGCAGACAGTTCTTGAATGTAATATTCACGAGACACAATAATTGTTTTAATATATCTAAATAACTATCAAAACTGTCTATCAAAAGCACTGAAGATTAGAAAGAAATAGTTTCAAGTTGTAGCAAAGCACATTTAGATTGGCCATTGTACAACGAGCAGAACAACTGGAAAATGAAGGAGCGTGTAACACCTCTTCCCCTGAGATCCTTTAAATGATAATCTGTCATGGATAGTTCAAGCGTAGCAAATTGTTCTCCAAAGGATTTTTGCTACATACTCCTTCTAACCGATTGGGTTTATGAGTCTCCTTCAAAAAGTAAGCACCATAGGGAAGTCTGCAGGTGCATGGCCTTCTGTATTGTACTTTGTTGGAAAACATTTTACTATCCTAGCAGCATATGCCGTTGCATAGACAGTGCATGCCATAATTCATAGTACAAAAAAGTTCCCACAGGGCAGAGTGTGCACCATAACCACAAAATGGCTACGTTTTGCGAAGAAGAGATGACTTGTACAATGTGCATCTAACTACTTTGTACATAAAACATTCTAAAAGTGGTCAGGAGAGTATAACCACTTGTTTTCTTATACATATGCATATGTGGAAAGGTTTTCCTCATCATTTGGCAGGATCTTGACATTAGCCCAGTTTGGGCACAATGCTAACCACAGTTTAGGACTATGCAAACAATCCTTAGGCTTGTACACTCCAGCTTTCTCTCTTCTCCTGTATCATGCCCATGAGGAGATTGGAAACACCCATTGCTTCTTTTTAATTAACTGCAGTTTATCATTAAGCCTAAGAAGGATAAACTGTGGTTAGTCTAAACTTAAATTGTTTTTTAAAAACAAACCAGAATCAAATCATAGTTTATCATCCTGGCTTGTTTAAAAAACCATAGTTTAGTTTGAACTAATCAGAGTTCCCGATTCAGATATAACAATAAACACTGGTTGCCTCTTCGTAGAACAGATGGGAGTATGTAAGTGTGACACTCACTGCTGCTTAAAACAAGGTTTGAACTTGGCTCTAAGTAGTTGAAGGCACAGGTTTTGTGGTAAGTTACCACATGGGAGATAGAACTGCAACAGGACAGCTATCTTGCTAGAAATGTTTCTCTGTTCAGCTATGTTTAATTCTTTACTTCCTCTTTCCCACAGAAATATACAATCCTGATGGATCACACTATATTGATGGAGAGAGATTCACAAAACGGCCACCCATTACTGAAGATGAAAATATTGGCGGCAGTGGTTCTGCAAATGACAGATCAACGACAGATCCCAATGTTATCAGTCCGGGTATCTCGTCACGTTTTCCTCATCATACAGGTATCACTGGGATTTACTATTTAAGTCATGATGTGAAAAAGTAGCAACTATCAATGAGGATAATTTACTTCTGCCATAAACAAAAGAATATTGTAAATGTTTCTTCTAACATAGTGCCGATAAATTCTAGAGTAGTGCCCTTGTTAGTCTATTATAGCAGAAACTAGAGTACTGCTCCAGTAATATAATGAAAGAATGCACAAAGTTGTTCGAAGAATTCATAATGAAAACAGTATGGGTGGTAGGTCACTCATTTATCCATTATGCAACTCATTTATCTATTATTACACAGATGATGGTACTTTTACCTCAAAAGAGCCTTTTGCGGGGAAGGATGAAGATGCAACTGATGTCCCAAATACACATGATGGCCACCATGAAGGAGGACATTCTAAAGACCAGCAGCCCCAAAGTCCTAGTAAGTGTAACAATTGTATTAGGTACATTTTATGTAAACTTTCCTGTGCTTCTGGAAGAGACAAGAAGGGAAGTCTGATGTGTGGTAGAAATAAGATTGAATAAGGATTAGTTTGCACAATATTTATGTTGTGTAGTTGTGTACATTGTTGCAGTGGTGAGCTCATGATCAGTGTTGCTCTTTGTCCCTAGTGTGGCATGTCTGATTGGTCCAGAGGCATGATATGTCTTCCTCAAAAAAGGGAGGACTGATCTCATGGTTAGTGTATGTATGCTGATCACAAATACATTCTACTTGTAGTGGTGGACTGTACGTGGGCCTGATACCCACTCCATGAAGCAGTGCTATGTAGAATGTACAAGTTTGCCAAATCTAGCCTCTACAAGTCTGTGTTTAAAGTTGTGATTAATTAAACTATTGCATTAATATCTCCAGTGTGCTATTGTGTCAGATGTCCAAGAGTTCTGGAAATATGCAATTAGTCTCTTCAGAAAGCTGTCTTCCATTTGTGAAAGGCATTTTTCCTTTTGATACATACTGCATGAGTATGTGGTTTTCAGTTATTTGAGGCCATACTGTATATCCAACCTCGATAGCGCATTGAAAAGATGACAGAATGGTGCTTGAGGATCCCTATTTTCTTAGTTGGACAGTATAGAAAAACTCAAAAATATTCATTGAAAATCTAAAGGGTAGTTCTATGGCTATTTGTTTGAATTAGAAGTCTAGATTCATCTGGTCATCTCTCAGGGATGGAGAGAAGCCTCAGTTTGAGATTCTGTGATCCAGGTTTTCCTGGTAGGAGTTAAAAATGTTGCTTTCATCTTGGAGTTCTTTGTATGCACTTAATTTTGTGTCTCATTAAGTGTGTGTGTGTGTGTGTGTGTGTGTGTGTGTGTGTGAGAGAGAGAGAGAGAGAGAATATGAATTCTCTGACCAGAGCCCAGATGATTTTGATATCTCTCTGGATCACCACTTTTCACACGAACTACTATTAAGGCATCATTTTCCTTTATTTGTATGATCATCTCAATACATGCAAGTTGGCCAGCACTGCCATTTAAATGGGCTTCTTTTGATTATTCACTGAAATGTACTTTTTAGCTGCTGAACGATGTGGTTGACATTGCAACTTTCTAGATAAACCTATTTAGGTTTACTTTGGGACTTCTTGAAGAAATAACGAGCAAGTAGGAAATTAGCTGCATCCTAGTAATAAAAATGCATTTTAATGGTCTCATACAGTAGTGTCACAAGTTATTTCCTGCTTCTTAAAATAATGTTAATTCCCCTCCTCCCTCAGTGCAAGGTAACTCCTGATGTTGAGTAAGATGTACAATTTGCACTGGTGGTGGTGACTTTCCTTCATGTAGCAATGCATAACATGGAGAAAGGCTTCACTAACAGCTGATGTTCCGGAAGCAGGGGCAGGGTATGAAGGTGCTGGAAGGAAGATTGGTATTAGGGATGTGTGAAATATGTCCTGCATGTTGGGACAGAAAGAATTTGAGGCCAATACCTGCAAAAGCAGTGTGTTTGAATCACCAGCTTTACACCGCATGCGTATTGTCATTCATAACTGCATGATTTAAATTTTTGCATCGAAATGTAGACAGCAGTACAGATTTGAACCAGTTTTGCCCATCACTTGTACAGTTGCCTTCACTGGAAAATCTTGTGCAATTCACACCACAGCTCTTTCTTTTCACAGATAATAGTTGTGGGTCTGCTGCTTACATGTTATTCTAACTTGCAACAGTAGATTTGTGGAATTGGCAGCGGAGCAGAAACTTGTGAATACGTGTGCGTTTCTAATCTTGATCTCAGCTTTCTCGCTTCAAGGGTGGTCTAAGGAATTATAGCGATTGGAGATTCAAACCAGCTTTTTGAGAAACGATGGCAAGTTCATAAGCTAGATACTCCCAAACTATATAAGTTCATGAAAAGGGCAAGCTGATATAAGGAGTATTAAAGAGCCAGCCAATAAAACCACATAGCACTAATCTAATTAGTCCACTAGCCTGGACCAAACCAGCTTCTTGATTTTATAAATGTATAATTAATGGTACTTTAAAATTGCTGCGGCTGTTTGATCTAGAATTGGTTATTTATTTATTTATTTATTTGGTCTCTTGTTACAGTTGTCCGTGTTGCACATTATCACCAGGACATCATCTGTAAAATAAATGATTGTTTTAAGTTGTTCTGAATTTTGAGGCTGAATAAAACAGTGGTCTTTTCTCTGCAGTTCTGCTCTATAACTAGATCAAAGGTCATTCTGAGCCTGTTGATCTGTGCACTGGTGCAGCCAGGGGTTGGGGATCTTCCTCTTAGCTGCTTCATCCTCTTGATGCACCCCTGTTGTTTCTGGGGGTTTTTGTGTTTGCGAAACAAATTCTCCTGCCTAAGATTTCTATTTTGTCAACCAAATTGCATTCCAACCAAGCATTGAATACATTCTGTTGTATGCTTAGTATGTATTTATACCATACATTTCTGCACACTAAACTTTGGTTAGATGAAACCTTAAGTTTGGGAAGAGGCTTCAGTTGACTGCTAATCCTGCTATGCTTGTGTTGCTTCTTGGGGAATGAACCCATCGGAGGGCTAGTTCCATGCTTCATTTAAGAAGAGGCTGGATGGCCATCTCTCATGGATGCCATGGTTGCAGCCTGCACTGAGCAGTGGGCTGGGCTATATTGCCTGCAATACCCCTTCCAATTTTGTCTGATTCTGTGAACCTAATAGATAATTACTGATTGCCAGATGATAATGAATGTCGCTGTACTGGAAGTCATCCAAGAAAATGGGCAATGTTACACTCTGGGTGAAGGATAAATGCCATTCCTTGCACATGTTTTGGGAACTCAAAGCTGAAAACTAAGAATTGCCATTCTTAGAATAAACATGAAAGCAACAAGCTGTCATTTGGGGAAAAAATACATGAAAGAATTTCCAGCATGAACATCTTTGCTGTATTCACTCTCACATTTTCCATTGTGCTTCTCACCAGTGAGATTTTTCTTTCTTCTCATTGATCTCTTCCTCTTCACCAAGGCTTTCCCCCCTTTGGACTGCTGCTGCTTTCCCTCTTATCATTGAGAATGCTCTCCATCAGGTTTACATCTCCTCATCTCACAGAGTGATGTAAATGAATGGATGAGGAAATGATAGCGCTCTTCTCTTTCTCTGCACTGCCACAAGGAAAAGACCAAGACTCAGCACTGGAACAGAAGTAAATAACGAAGGAAAATGTTCAGCAAGTAACTCCTTAAACCATCCTCATAGCAGAAGAGGGAAGATCCCATGATGGGTCCATTTGTGCTCTAGCACAAGAACACTAAATTCCAGTTTTGCTTTTCCAGTTATGGCTAAATATTCAAATGTGTTGTGGATAAAAATGAAAATCTTTCCAACCCTTTAACTTCATCACGACAGATTTAGACTCACATGAGAAGCAAGAAGATCCAACAGAAGAATACAAAACACCTGGACTCGAAGGGGATAAGTATGGCAGAAAAACTCAGCTTTCTCCTAGTATCAGTAAGCATAATTCTTTTTACTGGGAAAATGGCCTTGTAGATATTTTCTGAAGCTTACTCATACTTGCTTATTCTCCCAACATACACTTAGCCTTCACATCTTTAATTTGCACTCACATTATTCATACCATTTAGTGTGTTATTCTGGCTTCTTTTCTCTCTGTTGGTGCCCCTTTATATATTTCCCTTATTTTGGATTATGGCCAAGCTGAGGACTATTTGCCTGTGTTGTATAAACAAACAAACAAAATCAACATTAACGCCATTCAAGAACACAGGACGTGATCCTTCATTCTCCAATAAGAGGAAGTCCTGGTGATGGTGATGGAAGACAGATTAATGGAGTTAATCTGCCACAGCATATATCCAACCTGTTAGTTACTCTGCCATCATTACAGCTGGTGAAGTGTCAAACAATGAGAAGCACCCTGAAAACTCTACTCAAGTTCGACTGGTTCCTGAAGAATTGCCTTTATGGTGGCAGTCGGAGGAACACAAAGAAGTGCACAATGCAACTTCCAGGAAGGGTAACGCCTTACAAATGTTCTAGTCAGTTTGCCACCCCCCCCCCCGCTCTTAAAAATGCTTGGGCAAGAAACTCATCTTCTCAATGAGAAGTTGCTGCTAGTCTTTTGTCTGCTGTGACTGAAACCAGCATTGTAGCCGCCTCCAGCACAGTGACTGTTGTGCGTGAGCACTGGCAATATGAGAGGATGCAGTCATGTGGTGGCCAGACATGTAGAACAGTGCACAAGTTGACCACAGGTCCTCTTTTCTCCAACCACTTGTACCACCGTGCGGAAGCACAAATCAGCATACTGTACTGCATGTAGCCACAGGAGAACTGCCAGTAGAAGCGCACAGCAATTACTATGCTGGAAGTGGTCATGTGGATTGACCTAGCAGGTTCATTGTTGTTATCTGATTGTAGCACAATGCAGCAATTCCCTCTGGCCAAGAAGATATTAAATGCCTCAGCTTTGCATATGTGCCTATGAAAAAGGTACACGCATACTAAGCACACATGCATCTTTCCTTACAATGTGCAATATGGGAGGCCTTCTGCAGCACTGTGCTCAATTCAAGTATTTCTAAATAATATGGATCATTTTGAAATTGTTTTAGATATACACAATAATGGATAAAAGTTAGTTGTGAAAATAAGAATTAGGGTAAAATCTTTGCTATGTAAACTGGCTTTATCAGGTATCTTCCCCATGTAACTATAGAAGAGGAACTAATTCCATAGTCTTGCATTGTACTCTCTTCCATTTGCTTTGTCATTATTTTCAATAATTATAATTTAGTCATGGTTTTCTCCTTTCCACTTCTCTTTTAGGCATCAATTAAAACTTCATAGCTATATTTTTCTGAGAACTGTCACAAAAGCCCGTTGACATGAAATCATTATCTTGTAAAAACATTCACCGCTGTAATTGCCAGTCATATTCTGAATCTAGAAAGGCACTGTTTTGGCTTTCTTCATTACTCTCAACAATTTTATTACACTGCGATACCTTAGCCTGGTATTATACTGTAGTCTGGTATAACCTAGATGATTTTCACATTCACTGCATTTGCACATAATGATAAGCCATGGTTTAGGTGCACAAACCATGCACAAAGTGAAGGAAGCTTCTGTGAGTCTTGGGCATGCTTGTTTTCTACTCTCCTTCCATGTAGCAGGGAGAAGGCTTCTGGAGCATTTAGTTCCAGTTTCAAAGAATCTTAACTGATAACATATGAACCAGAGATTGTTGTAAACCAAACTCTGATCAGTTTCTGAACAAGCCAATTTCAACCCTTGAGTTATGAACCAGGCTTGTTTAAATATCCACAGCTTCTCTTAAACCACTGTCCCTGGTTCCTACATAATGGCAAACCAGGTTTCTCAGAAAATGAAAATAAATATTCTCCCTGTGATCAGAAGGAATGCACAAGTGCAAGTCTCATGGCAGCTCTTTCTTGCTCATGAATGTAGCACTAAACCATAGTCCAGCGTTATTAGACAGTTCTGGCATTACCATGGTCCAGAAAACAGTCATTATAACTGATCTTTCTGTAGCCTTTAACAAACACATAAAGCCTTGTATTTACTTCTCCCTATTTAAGGATTCTTGACCACATCAGCTTGACATTTCTCTTTAAACCAAATCAAAGTTGCAAACAGGAATAAAAAAATAGCAGCTTACTGTGGTCAATTAGCAATGGGAAACAAGAGAGACAGAAAATGGGCAAATGACTTTATGGGATCCAGTTCTCTTAGTGATCTTTTGAGGACAGTTTTGTGAGCAGTGCTTCTTGGCCTGACACTTTGTCCTATTTTTCTCTTATGCAAGGTTTTAACAGAGGAAACTCTAAAATCAGAAAAAATAATATAGTCAATAACGGGCAACTTTTTGCATACATACAGAAAGGAATCCTCGTTCTTACCCTTCCCTGCCCTTAGCTCATGGAAGGGCTTTTGATCCAGTGGTTGAGAGGAGGAAACATTTGCTGATCTCTTCCACAGTGCCCCTGAAAAACAGCTCCAGAAACTTGGGGTACCTTCCAAATCACAGTATAAGCTATTGTGGGGAATGGATTGCAGGACGAAGAGTGAATTGGGAAAAATCTTTTGCCCTCCCTGTCCATTAGCAGAGGCACCTGCTGAATCAAAAGCCTTCTGTTATCATAAGTGCCCTGATTGGATTCCACCCATTGTAAGCACAAAAATACATATGGTAAAACTTTGGTGGGTGGGTGTGAGTAAGGGCTTTGGGATTCACTAAAATGGCTTGTAGATGCACCACAGTTTAAATAAAGGGCTTCAATACCCTCACTTAATTTTTCCTCCACTTTATTTTGCTTCCTTATTGGTTAATATTATATTTGGCTTTATTTTATCAATGTCCTGCTCTTTTTCTGTGCCCTAAGCTAACTTCTCTCTAGTGTATAAATAAACACTTCTGATTTTGATAAATACTACAAGGTTTTCAATTCCTGTGAGAAGTCAATGCAAGAACTATAGGAACAGACCCCTCTTTCTTGAATTAAGCACCAAACGCCTAACTGTTAAGCCTCTTTCTCCCTTCCTCTTATTAATCTTATTGTTGGCAGGCAAGTTGTTTATTCAAGAAGGTGTTGATGGATAGTAGCTTAGCTGGGAAATATTGGCTTAACAAATAAAAATATCATATCTTATTCCTCTGTTGTCTGAACAGCTGTCAGCCCTCATCACAACTCACATGAGAAAATGTCCACCAGTATTGATTTTAAGGAGGTGCATCATCCCAATGAAGGAACTTGGGGTAAAAAAATTAACTGCTAACAATCGTTTATAATTGTCTAGAATACAAACTTAGTGGTAACATCAGAAGTAGTGTGTTGATTGTAGAAAACAGCCCCTAATTCCGTAAGGATTTTTCTATTCAATAAAGCCAACTTAGTCAGAAATCTTTGGATCTGAATATACAGTTCAGACTGAATATGCATGAATATTCATTTGGACTGAATATGTATCCTCTATTGCTACATCTATGTATTGCTGCGATCCCCTGCTCTTTTAATAACTCCTCAAAGCATCCTAATATTGGGTTGCTTTGTCAATAACTTTATTTCTTCTTATCCACTGGTTGTTCTTAATGCCAGCTCCATTATTTGTGGTGGCAGTGGGATGCATAAACTGAAAATTCTGTTGTGCTGTCTCTGACTTCTGTGTAACTGTCTCTTTTCTTATGGTAGCAAATTATATAGTAAGAATGTAGCATTTCCACTGAGATTCTTGTCAAATCACCCATATTCAGAGCTCCAACTTTTCTCTAGTGGGATCCAAAGGATCTTGCAGTGCCTCCCAGGAGCATATCCTGGTGTATTGAGTGCCTTGTAAATGCTCTCTCTTCCCTTTATTATATCACTCACAATGCCTTGTGTGGTATTACAGTGATACAAGGCAACTGTAACCAATTCAGCCATCTTCTTGTCATGCACTGGATCACAGACAGTCTTATTGATTTGATGTCCACTGTACATTGTTGCACCGCCACCACTGGTTGATTTAGTTCCACCCAATAAATCTATTACGCATTATTAATCTCTTACTCATTATTCATCTCTAACGAGGAGCTCTGAAAACACTGCCACAAATAAGAAAGACAAGGATAAGGATGGATAATACTTACTTTGGTGATTGGGAAATGGATAATGATATTAAAAGCTTATCGTAGATTTACATAATCAAATCACTAGATAAGAGTTCTGAAGAACATCATGATGTTGTTGGTGATGATGATGATGGTGGCGATGATGATGATGGTAGCGATGATGATGATGATCATAATGGAGAAGGGTCTGGGCACTTAAATCCTGAAACCGTTCTTGAATGGAACAGCAGTGGTGATAACGAACCTCGGCCATCAAAAACCAGTAAGCATTAATTCCTGTAATGTATGCACTGCGCTATAATGAAAGTCATTAGATGTGTCTCAGTAAACAATGGGATTTGGATGTATGTGTACATATTAAGCACTCTAGAAGTAATCTATGATAATCTATAAGGAATAATTTGTACCATACATAATTCAGAAATACAACAGCATCGAATCAAAAATTAATTTATAATGTTATAATGAAATTCTGGATATAGTGGAAGATTACTGCTTAATAATAGACAACACAAAGCAAAGAAGATTTAAATGAGTACCATGAATTATATTACTCTGCCATTTTTTCTATGCATATCCTACACTGGTATAATCCTATTGGCTTATTCTGGAAATGGAAACTTGGATGCATACTTACAAACAAAAGTCTCATTTTGTGTTTTATGCTTGAATTTCGTTTAGCTCTGAGTTGCCTTACCTCCTCTCATTGGTGTCTGTTAGGCATTTGTCCTAGGAATACATATTATGAAACTACGTTTTCCTTGGTAAACATCCTTAAACTACTTTGGTTTCTTTTGCATTGGATTATCTCTATGATGGGGACATTGCAAAGTGTGCTGGTGCCTTCAGTTGTATTTGGAAAAGTACTATTCCTATCAGTACATTTAATCTCTAGGCTCTGACTTTTATCATTCATGTTATTTGTGCACAGGTGGTCTATGAGGTCAAATTTATTTTGCTATGGTGAGATGGTGGTTGTTTTGTGGTGGTGGTAAAAGCTATTCTTTGGGTTTAGCAACAAGCATCAAGTTATATGCTAAACTAACATATGTTGTGCATATCTTCCTGGATTATTCTTTCTCTAATTGTGGAAAATGCAATTTAGTGAAATCAGTCAAGCGGCTTGTAGTCATTTGTATCTATCAGAAGTGTAGTGGGTCTCATTGTATTGCATGGATCATGCATTTTGCTATAGTGCTTCCATAGTGAAGCAAAGCAAATCATAAGTCAAAGAGTGCATTTCAAAGAAAAAAAATCTGTGGATCAAAACTTTATTTTACTGTTTTCCAACATAATTTTATACAGTAGTTGGAGACATATATTTTTGTGCCTTTAGCAACAGCCTTGCTTGCTTGCTTGCTTACTTACTTACTATTTTTATTTAATAAAGCCATTGTTATCCCACACTTTACAACCTTTCCATTGCATTTAAGACTGATTTTTAGGAGAAGCAGATTTGTTGCGTTGCACAAAACTTGCTTTAATTGTATAACCTGAGTTTGCTGGTACATGACTGAGCAGCACCCAGGAGTAGGGACAGTGTAGAAGTACCCTTACTTTTCTGTATCAAGTTGCTGTTCAAAGCACAGAACCAATCCCAGTTTTTGTTTTAATGACAACCTTTGGTTATAAGTGGAAAGGTTAGTATGCATAGCACTTGATGGTAACAGAAGGGTTGAGTTTGGATTTTTGTAATGATCTCTGAAACTCATCAGTGGTCATGATTGCAATTTTCTTCAGCAGTAGTACAAAACTAGTGGCACTATTGTGCGATTGCCCACCTGAACTTAAAATAAACGCAGAATTTGTCTCTGCCACTCTGATGAAAAGTAAAATGTTAAGTTTCCAAAATTCTATTTTTCCAAGACATTTGAGGGCAATGATCCTGACATTTGCCCATTGATGTGGGTTTTCCAGAAGTGTTTGCATCAGAAAATTTTCTAACCTAGCATATTTATTGTACTTGTGTTTAAGTAAATAGAACAAAACCTTTGAAACGTCCAAACTTTCCCAATATTACATTTGCAATTGGCAGCCATTCATTGCCACTTAGGAAACAGAAACTAGAAAAAATTTCATTTGGGAAAATTTTCTATCCTGTATCATGGGTTTTGCTTGCAGATCTACTACTCTTGCAACAATTTTCAGCCAGAGTGAATATTTGCAATATAAAGAGGACATACTCCTGATTCATGGTTGTTTATTTATTCAGTATTTGATGGCATTCAGTGGACATGTGTGAACTGTCCACTGTAAAGTATTGCATTTGATTTCAAATTGTTGTGCCTGCGATGGTGAATTTCAGAGGGTTCTCTCACACATGTAAGTTTCCACTTGATGCTAAAGACGAAACGACATGGATATGTGAGCTGTGCATTAAAAATACCTGTACAATATAGATGGCTTGTGTTATACCCATGTGTTATACCCAAGAAATAATACCAATGTTAATTGGTTGGTGGTAGTGTGGAATATAGTCAAATAAATATCAATTCAACTATTGTCACAACAGCTGTGGTCTCCACCAAAGATGTCAAGCATGATGACTCGGCCCATGATTCATTTCTGCATGGTGTACACTCTGAAAAAGACAGTGAAGTCAGATATTCAACAAATGGTACAAGGGAGGATGTGCTACCCCGAATTGTTCCTCTAGGTGATGATGAACATTATTCAACAGCTACTGGTATGATTACTAAAGCATGATCTTGACACTACCTCTTTCTTGTCAGCATCAACTCTCACAGTATCAAAGTCTAGAAGTTAGTTAATAACTTTAATCATGGTGCAGTGCTACATCTGTAGTATATCTGCTACTACATCTGCAGATAATATGCTGTGATTACTTTACAAAAAGAAAGCAGAGCCACACATTTGAAGGCATTTCCCCCCAGATGTGTTCTGTTAAATCTTAACAAAACCATGAAACCAAAAGCTCACGTGTTATTTGGCTTTGACTAAGCAAGAGTGAGTCACAAATCCCAAATCTGAATTTATTTTAGACTCCAAAGTTCCCTGAAATTTGCAGAAGTTCCAAACCAACATGTCACCCCTGTCTAACCATATCTTAAAGCAGTATTTTTTAAAGTGCTATCATATGTAACCACATTGGCCTCAGTTCAGTGCTACACAAAGGAAGTTTGGCAGTGCTAAAGTACACATAGATCAGACACGCAGCCAGTAAAAGTCAGTATAGAAACATGATGAGATTGGCCCATACAAAATCAAGTTGCTGCTGTGTTTTTCAAGTAGCCAGTGCTTATAGACTTCACAAAATTGGCTCAAATCAGTTACTTGCTTAGAAAGTTGGGAGCTAACATGAGCTCATTTTGTGATGCTTCACTTTGTTTTAAAGAAAGAACTATATAAACTGCTATTCATACACATGAAAAGAGAGTTCTTTTGAACCCAAGGGCATAGATTTGCCAACATTAGAGGACGATTGCAATATTAGGGAATGAAAGATGAATAAATGGCATTTATACAAACACATATGCAACTTACATTGCAATTTTGGTTTGGTTTATTATGGAAATGTATTAGCATTTTCTCTTGCAGATGGGGTCTACCTTGCTTTCCTATTCCAAAGGGCTTTCTGTGGGCTTGGTGTTATTTCTCAAAATCTAAAGCATGTTCTCTTGGGCTCATCTCAGGCAGTCATCATAATGTTCAACACATTATGCTTCCTGCTGAATGCTGGGAAAAGGTTTGACTCTGAAGGAAAAATCTGGTGGTGTGGTGGTGGTACCTCAAGATGCTTCTGACAGTTTCCTTGGATTTAAACAGCAGCACCTTTAGAACTGTATAAGGCTATGCTGAAATGGTTGAACTACATCTGGCTCAGAATGCCAGCCAAAATATTTCTTTCCAAGTTGAATGTGTGAACCAACATTATCTATCTGCAGCATTTGGCCTTAGTGCCTGGAACAAATGTCTAAACATATTACAAAAAGTACAATTTCAAAGAAAAAGGAAGAAGAAAAAGAAGACAAGAAAGAGAAAGTTTATGAACTTAAGATGGTGCTGTGATTTCAGTTGTACAAAGCCTTGGCATCTATCAAAGACGTTTGATAGATCAGTTAAAGGTGCAAGCTGTTGTCACATCTTTTCTGCCTATAATACTGTTACACGCCTTTCCGCTATTCATACTGGTCTCTGGGGCACTGTCTGGAAAATCAGCAACTTCTGATAATCGAGGTGATGACACTGGGTGGCTGTGAATTCAACAATACTTTCCAAAAAAATTATCTACTTTCCTCCTCCTCTTGCTTATGCACATAATTGAAAAAGCAAGCCATGTCTAGTTTAACAAGATAAAGTGAACAATCTGGATGGTTGTTCAGCAAACATAACACTGCAACTGATTCAAAACATCATCATAACAGCTGGGTCCTCCAGTGATGATTTCTTCAAGCAGGAAGACTCAACTCAGAATCCACCAGATGGTGCTCTCTCTGGATTAGAAACTGAAGACACATTACCTACAACCACAGATTCAGACGTACTGCATTCTGTGCTTGTTCCATCAAGTGAAAGAGAAAGAACTCTGGAGGAAGAATCTTCCCACCATACAGGTATCAGAACCAATAGTGAACTGTAGAATTAGATTTTCATTTGGATTGTTTGCTTTCATTTCCTGATCCAGGTTTCTGGAGAAATGATGTTTAACCATACTTAAAAATAGAACTTTTAGTCACTGGGGCGGGGGGGGGGGGCGGGCGTTGTGAGTTTCCTTTAGTTATTCTTCCATATGTTGGAGATGTGAGTTCCAAACTGTTGAGAGTTTTGCTTTTTGCAGCCATTCTTCTCCCATTATTTTTAGTTACATTTTAAATAGATAGGTACAATCTATTATCAGTGTCAAACGTACCCCAGATATGTCATACCGATAAAATTTATGTTTATACCATTTGCTAGTAAACCTATATAAATATCTAAAAGTAGACTGTACTGGGCTTGATGGGCCAGTGGTTTGACTGAATATTAAGGATGTGCCATGTGTGAGAATACAGAGGTATAAATCAAGACCACTTTGCTGTTTGGTTATTCTGAAGTTATCTGTGTGTTATCCCTGTTGTGGCAATGCAGCAGCTTGAGTTGTATTGGTTGCCAGACTTATTGCTACAATATGCAAATTGAAGAATCTGCGTTTAAGCTGATGTAAGCCTACTGAACTCAGTGGAAGTAGCTGATTCTGTAAGAAGACTGAATTTTCATCCAAGCATTTTGGCCGAATTGGTTTGTGCATTAGTCATTCTATCCATTTCCACACAGAAAGAAAAATTATATAAAATGATAAAATTATACCTCTTCTTGCACTAACTAGTGATTAGCATGCCATCTCAAACATAGGAAGCTGCCTTATACTTAGTCACGCCACTGGTCCATCTAGCTCACAATGGGCAGTCTACACTGACTACCAGCAGCTCTGCCAGGTTTCAGACAGAGTCTTTCCCAGTCCTATGTGGAGATGCTAGAGATTGAACCCTTCTGCATGCAAAGCAGATTCTCTGCCACTGAGTCAAGCTTCTTCCCCATGGAAGGTTTGAACTATAGTGATTCAAATAACCACCTCAGTACAGTGACACCTTGTTGAGGTGAGAGTTCTGACAGGCAGAATGGGCTTCCCTATTAACTTCTGTGGTGATTCTACATGCCTGAATAAGGTTTCCATCCTATGGTGAAACAATTGGGGGAGCCTGTTTCCATTGGAGTTCACACACAGAACTTTCTGAGTCTCTCACTATCTACTAAACGCACGGAAATCCAAAATATTGAGTTACTGATTGCTGCATTATTTATCATTGCTGCAATAGTTCTAGCCTTCAATGAAAGTGCTGAACATGAAGAATCACATCAAGATCATTTATCAGCAGTGGGCAAACCTGGGCGGAGAAGTGGTTCTGCCACAAACAGAACGATCCTTGGTGTCCTAGAAACACTTATTCCTCAAAGTGAGAAGCTTCATGACAATGAATCTTCTCAGACAGGTACTGCCTGCAGGATGTTAATGTAATCTTCCTATGTTCAGTTCTATTTCTCTTTTATGTCAGCGAATAGGAAGGCTTTTATGTCTCAGTGAGAGGTCCAGCCTTTATTAGAACTGGGGTCTGATGCTTCTCCATTTGGGGTGAAACATGGCTTCAAAAACGGAAGCCATTTTTATTGTGGTAATTGCACAGGAGGAAAGCAGCAGCCCCTCCTATGTCACGGTTCTGATCCAGTTCACCTGCCCCTTACACGGCAGCTACATTCACAGACCTGCATCTCACATATATTTAGGCCTTCTTACTACCCTTTAAAGTGAATTCCTAGTATTCCAGTATTAGGGCACTAAGATAATCATGGCAGTCTGACAAATCTTTCCATTAATAATGGATTGTTAGCATTCCCAATAATGGATGGCATTACCGCCAGTCCATGGAGGCCCAACCTCCAAATGGCACCATCCCTTCTGCAGGATCCTACACACATTTCTCTGTCCTGCTACCTCAGTCAGTGTTAAAGAATGGTGGACCCATGTTCTTTTGCATCAGAGGCACCTAAGTTTTAAAAAGAGGTAGCTTTGAGAAGAGCCACTATTCCATTCAAACAGATAAGTCACATTTCATCATCTGAGTAGGGCTTCATATCATATTAGTTTTATTTCATCTTGACACCACCACCCCAATATAATTCAATCTCTGACACCAAGAATATTAGTGTCAGAGTGCTTTACACACAATTATTTTGCTTTGGCCTCTGTTGCGTAGATGCAGCCCATTACTGTTGTTTTAGCATTTCTTCAAGTAGAAATTACTCCACATTTACTGTAGATAACCAAAATTATCTACAGTATTTACTAATTTGTATTTCTGTTGCCTGCTTTACCGTCACAACATTGAAAGAACAAATTTGTTTTTACAAATTCTTGGTAGTTGTGCCATAAACAGCATGTGTCTATGAAGAAGTCAAAATACCTCATGTGCAAGCTTATTTCTTTCTTTTTTTAGAAACCTAGTTGTCTGCAAATAAGAAATGAACAAAATATGTTGTCTTCATACCATTTAACTAAAACCAAAATCATTTTATAGCTGTGAAATACAAAATGCTTGCTTCACATGTACATAATAATGGCTCGATAAGATATTGTTTCAAAGGATTTAACTAAAATGAATTAACTGAAATATGAACTGGTTTTTTTTTATTGAAAAGTGCTTATACAAAAAGTGGTAAGAGAGAATCTTGACTTAGTGACAGATAAACAGACCCCTAAAAGGCACCCTTTTTCCTTGAGTGCCACCAGTGTAGTTGGATTCATATTGAACTGCAAGATGCATGTACAATAGACAGTGGTTCTGCATATATTAAATTAACAAATACTTCACCACAAAAGCAGATAATGGGATGAAAGTTGAAGAATCCACTCAAGGCCCACCATCTCATGGCATATATCCTGAATGGTCCAATGAAGAAAGATACCCCACAAACTCATCCAGCAAAGAGACACTACCTGAAATTATTCATCCAAGTGAAAATGAGCAAAAAAATGAATCCATTTATACAGGTATATCTCAGAAAAGTTCTATTCAGCCCCAATCATTATTATTTCCTACGAAGGGTGTAATCCTGACTCCTATGAAGTCAGCATGAATCAGGATTGCAGCCTTAACTACTGATACATCCTAAGAAAATTATTTAATCTACATAACATGGGCCTGATAGTGAAAATGTGGTATTGATTCAGTCATCATTGTAGCAGTTGTGGTCTCCACGGGTAAGATTAACCATGAAGACTGATAATCATGGTATATAGATTAATGAGAACCATCTTGGTGGGAGCAATGAAAATTGATATCCTACAAAAACATCTAAAAATGGAATTATGCCTGGCCTGGTCTCATTTCAAGTGTAAACAAGCATTAAGAGGATTTGGAAATATCTCATTCGGGTACTAGGAAGAAAAAGAAAATTTGGCATTGTTAAACTTTTCTACACTTTTTAAATTCATTTAATAAATGTATAGTCACCTTTCAAAACAACAACGACAAAACTTCCACAAGATGACTGACAAATATGTAAACTCAAGATCAAACAATAAATTTAAAAACAATTTGTTGTTGTTGTTTAGTCGTTTAGTCGTGTCCGACTCTTCGTGACCCCATGGACCAGAGAACGCCAGGCACCTCTGTCCTCCACTGCCTCCCGCAGTTTGGTCAAACTCATGCTGGTAACCTCGAAAACACTATCCAACCATCTCGTCCTCTGCCGTCCCCTTCTCCTTGTGCCCTCCATCTTTCCCAGCATCAGGGTCTTCTCCAGGGAGTCTTCTCTTCTCATGAGGTGGCCAAAGTACTGGAGCCTCAGCTTCACAATCTGTCCTTCCAGTGAGCACTCAGGGTTGATTTCCTTCAGTATGGAGAGGTTTGATCTTCTTGCAGTCCATGGGACTTTCAAGAGTCTCCTCCAGCACCATAATTCAAAAGCATCAATTCTTCGGCGATCAGCCTTCTTTATGGTCCAGCTCTCACTTCCATACATCACTACTGGGAAAACCATAGCTTTAACTATACGAACCTTTGTTGGCAAGGTGATGTCTCTACTTCTCAAGATGCTGTCTAGGCCTGTCATTGCCCTTCTCCCAAGAAGCAGGCGTCTTTTAATTTCGTGGCTGCTGTCACCATCTGCAGTGATCATTGAGCCCAAGAAAGTAAAATCTCTCACTACCTCCATTTCTTCCCCTTCTATTTGCCAGGAGGTGATGGGACCAGTGGCCATGATCTTCGTTTTTTTGATGTTGAGCTTCAGACCATATTTTGCGCTCTCCTCTTTCACCCTCATTAAAAGGTTCTTTAATTCCTCCTCACTTTCTGCCATCAAGGTTGTGTCATCTGCATATCTGAGGTTGTTGATATTTCTTCCGGCAATCTTAATTCCGGCTAGGGATTCATCCAGCCCAGCCTTTCGCATGATGAATTCTGCATATAAGTTAAATAAGCAGGGAGACAAAATACAGCCTTGTCGTACTCCTTTCCCAATTTTGAACCAATCAGTTGTTCCATATCCAGTTCTAACTGTAGCTTCTTGTCCCACATAGAGATTTCTCAGGAGACAGATGAGGTGATCTGGCACTCCCATTTCTTTAAGAACTTGCCATAGTTTGCCGTGGTCGACACAGTCAAAGGCTTTTGCATAGTCAATGAAGCAGAAGTAGATGTCTTTCTGGAACTCTCTAGCTTTCTCCATAATCCAGCGCATGTTTGCAATTTGGTCTCTGGTTCCTCTGCCTCTTCTAAATCCAGCTTGCACTTCTGGGAGTTCTCGGTCCACATACTGCTTGAGCCTTCCTTGTAGAATTTTAAGCATAACCTTACTGGCGTGTGAAATGAGTGCAATTGTGCGGTAGTTGGAGCATTCTTTGGCACTGCCCTTCTTTGGGATTGGGATGTAGACTGATCTTCTCCAATCTTCTGGCCACTGCTGAGTTTTCCAAACTTGCTGGCATATTGAGTGTAGCACCTTAACAGCATCATCTTTTAAAATTTTAAATAGTTCAGCTGGAATACCATCACTTCCACTGGCCTTGTTATTTGCAGTGCTTTCTAAGGCCCATTTGACTTCACTCTCCAGGATGTCTGGCTCAAGGTCAGCAACCACACTACCTGGGGTGTACGAGACATCCATATCTTTCTGGTATAATTCCTCTGTGTATTCTTGCCACCTCTTCTTGATGTCTTCTGCTTCTGTTAGGTCCTTTCCACTTTTGTCCTTTATTATGGAAATCTTTGTACGAAATGTTCCTTTCATATCTCCAATTTTCTTGAACAGATCTCTGGTTCTTCCCATTCTATTGCTTTCCTCTATTTCTTTGCATTGCTCGTTTAAGAAGGTCTTCTTGTCTCTCCTTGCTATTCTTTGGAAATCTGCATTCAATTGCCTGTATCTTTCACTATCTCCCTCGCATTTTGCTTGCCTTCTCTCCCCCGCTATTTGTAAGGCCTCATTGAACAGCCACTTTGCTTTCTTGCATTTCCTTTTCATTGGGATGGTTTTCATTGCTGCCTCCTGTATAATGTTACGAGCCTCCATCCATAGAAAAACAATTTAGAAAACCCCAAATCCACAAGAAAATAGTAGCAAGCTTGCATAGCACATCAGTAAATTTCTAAGCAAAACAGAAATGTTTTTGAAGTCCTCTTAAAGATGAAGCCATTCTTGGGTTGAAGTCCTCTTAAAGATGAAGCCATGCATACTTCTTTGGGAAAAGAATTTGAGAAATGTGGCATGTTAGATTGGAGGTTATTGTTTCCCCAGATGGAATTTATTACTTTGACAATGCATATGGAGTTCAGTCTTAACCTAATAATTAATACTGCTTAAGCCTTAACCTAATATTTTAATTGACTTCACCTAAAATTCTGATAGTGCCCATAAAGCTAGATAAGATGGGCCTCAAATAATTATGAGAAGGAGACTTCTAACATAGGGTATTGTCTAACTAAATCAAGAGCTGATCCACTGAAATTAATGGATTTATGTTATTCCAGTTCACTGATTTTAATGGGTCTACTCTTTATCAGGCCACCATTTGCTATCTTTCATTGTCTTTAAAACAGATTCAGACATTATTATAGCAGCTGTTGGAATAAACTACAAAGATTCCTCTCATGATTCACACATGTAGGCTTGTTTATATCGTCTTGGGCAGTGAAGGCAAATTTCTTGCAGCTAGAGGGAAAAAACATGAAAAGGTGTTTGTTTGTTTTTTAAAAAAACCCCACCTATTATTGTCTTTTCTTTTTTTAGTTTGGGTTACTTTAGTCTACCATTGAGGTTGATGACCGAAGGCCTATGTTGACTTGATCTGGACAAGTATTTATAAATACTCCAGAGTCCGGCAAAATGAGTCCTATGGCAGAAAGATTTGCTTTCCCAGACAAGAGGCTTCAAAAGATTCATGAAGCAGAGATGGTTGCATATGATCTTGGCTGGGACAGTGACAATAAACATCTTGCAAATGCATCTAAATTTAATTAGCCACCTAGAATCATTCCTCAGAATAAAAAGCGAGTAAAAAGGAAATGCCACATACAGGTACAGGCAGTGATTCATTATCATTAAATCATTTAGCTAAATTAGAATAATAATAATAATAATAATAATAATAATAATAATAATAATAATAAACAACCCCCCATCTGGTTGTGTTTCGCCAGCCACTCTGGGCGGCTTCCAACAAAAGATTAAAAATACATTAAAACATCAGTCATTAAAAACATCCCTAAACAGGGTTGCCTTCTGATGCCTTCTAAACGTCAGATAGTTGTTTATTCTTTGACATCTGGTAGGAGCGCATTCCACAGGGTGCGTGCCACTACTGAGAAGGCCCTCTGTCTGGTTCCCTGTAACTTTGCTTCTCGCAGTGAGGGAACCGCCAGAAGGCCCTCGGCACTGGACCTCAGTGTCCGGGCAGAACGATGGGGGTGGAGACGCTCATTCAGGTATCCTGGCCCTGTTTTCTGTGTAGATTTTATAGCCATAGAATACGTATTGGATAGAGCTATAGTTCTGTCTCATCTAAAACGGTTATTGTGGTTACTGATTTCCACTTTCCATGTTAGGGTTAAGTAGAATTGCACTTAGTGAAGCGCATGTGAAAGCAGAGAATTCAAAACTGACCCAGCCATCTTTGTAACAGCAGTAGTCTCCAGTGATAGCACTGACTATGAAGATTCCGGTCGGGATACAATGTTGCACAGTGAGCATTCTGGACAGGATAATGAAGAAAAACATCTCACAAACACATCTGGAAATCATTTGCTGCCTGGAATTCTTCATGCAGCTGAAAGTGAGCATGAAAATGAACGTTCAGACACAGGTATTGACAGGAAAAATAGTAAAAACGTTTTACTTCTTTTTTCAGTAACCTCTCTAGATAAATTAGAAGCTATCTCAAACTATGTAAAGATGTAATCCTGACTCCATTTAAGTAAATGGACTTTCACTAAACACAGGAAGCATGGTGTGATGAAAAAGTATGCAAAATTTGTTTGCTGCTTGAGATTATCTCCTGCCTGAAATAACTCTTCCAAGTTGAAGCAGTCTTGAAATGGAAACATCTCCTTGGGTGTCTTCCAAGTACAGGAATTCTAATGGCTTTTAATTCTTCTGGTGTTGGATGAAAGGTACTTGAACTGTAAATCATAGTAGGTAAATGCCATCAGACTAAAAGTAATTATACCTAAAAACCTGATACGATATTGATTCAATTCAACAAAACATAGCACTTAGTAAGAACTGATGAAAAGAACGATACCTATGTAACATTTGAAAAATATTCAAACCATCATTACAACAGCTGTTGCCTCCAGTGATAATGGCAAGCAGGAAGACACCACACAAAATCCACATGCAATGCATCCTGGGTGGGAAAGTGAAGATGAAGATACCACAAACACAACTATGGATAATATCCCACCTATAATTATTCTTTCAAGTGAAGGAAAGCATGAAAAGGAGACGCATCATACAGGTACCTCCCAGGAAATAGAACTTTAATAAATTTGCAGTTCTTTGTATTATTTTTCAAATCTACTGCATTGTCACTGTACTCCATTTGAAGAGCTATCCCAACTACTCTCATTCTCTCTGCCAGTTGATAATAAAGTTCCATTCATTTGCAACAAAATAATGGTATTCATAACCCACTTAAAAGCAGAGTCAGTAATTACAGGAGACGACTCTCCATACTTAGCCTTCAAATCCAGGTGTGTGTTTTTTATGAGTCAATGTTAGAAGGTGGGTGTATAAATGCAGAAAGTACAGAAATAAATTGCCATAACTGCGACTTTCAGGGATGACATGACCACTGACTTAGCATCAGTCAGATGAATGGAGTAATTTAGTGGTGGCGTAGTAAGGACAGGTAAAATACAAATAAATCTAGGGCTGAAGGGCTACTTGGCATTACGCCTCCAAGTTACAAAAACAAAACAAAACTGTACATGAATAGTCTTGTAGAGATACAATTTTTGTTGTTGTTAAACTAATCTGTTTCATTAAAATCTTTTGAAGGAAATTCTGCCATCTACATGCCCTTTAGGGATGCTGATGGGCTAACATATGCATTATTTAGAAAGAGTCAGAAGCCTCTCAATACATAACCATAGAATTATAGAGTTGGAGGGGACCCCCAAAGGCCATCTGGTCCAAGCCCCTGCAATGCAGGAAACTCAACAAAAGTTTCCACAACAGTTGACCATCTAATTTCTGCTTAAAAACCTCCAGTGAAGGAGAGTCCCTCACCTACTAAGGGAGTCCGTTCCACTGTTAGGCTACTCCTATTGTCAGAAGGTTCTTCCTAATGTTTAGCTGGAATCTCCTTTTTTGTAACTTGAATCTATGTGCAGTAGAAGGCCAGGTAATGTGCCTCTCAGTAAACAATTTCGTAATAGATTACATAAGCATTGTAATAAATGAATGAATGAATGATCTAACTATATTGTGACAGCTGTGGTCTCTGATGGTGGTAGTGACCATGAAGATTCTACTCAAGAAGCACATCCTGGCCAGAACAATGAACACAGGCATCCTTCAAACACGTCAACAGATTATTTTGTACCTGGAATTATTTCTTCAGTTGAATACGTGCATGGAAATGAAACTTCACATATAGGTACAAGCAAGAAGAAGAAAATTCAGATATTCTCTTTGTTACGTTCTAGATGAATTAGGCTGTTGTATTGAGCTAGATAACAGGTTGCAATTTTAATCTTACTGAAATCAATTACAGTGGTACCTCGGGTTACGAACTTAATTCGTTCCGGAGGTCTGTTCTTAACCTGAAACCTTTCTTAACCTGAGGTACCACCTTAGCTAATGGAGCCTGCTGCACTGCTTGTGCACAATTTCTGTTCTCATCCTGGGGCAAAGTTCTTAACCCAAGGTACTACTTCCAGGTTAGCGGAGTCTGTAACCCGAAGTACCACTGTATAGAAATTCATTGACATTAAACAAAACAAGGAAGATGCTCGTGTCATGATAGGGCACAATGGTCTGTAATTGATATGAGAACTGGCCATGCAATAATAATATTTAAACTTGATTCCAGCATCATTGGAATAGCAGTGGTCTATAGTTAATGTGGAACGCGGGTGGCACTGTGGGTTAAACCACAGAGCCTAGGGCTTGCCGATCAGAAGGTTGGTAGTTTGAATCCCTGCGATGGGGTGAGCTCCCATTGCTTGGTCCCTGCTCCTGCCAACCTAGCAGTTCGAAAGCACATCAAAGTGCAAGTAGATAAATTGGTACCACTCTGGCGGGAAGGTAAATGGCGTTTCCGTGCGCTGCTCTGGTTCGCCAGAAGTGGCTTAGTCATGCCGGCCACATGACCCGGAAGCTGTACGCCGGCTCCCTCAGCTGATAAAGCGAGATGAGCGCCGCAACCCCAGAGTCGGTCACAACTAGACCTAATGGTCAGGGGTCCCTTTACCCTTTACCTATAGTTATGGTATTTTTCATTTTTCATCCATTTTTCATTCATGCACACAGTAAAGCTTTTAAGTAACAATAAAATACACTGCAAATATCTAGAGATAACTTGCTACTTAGTAGTATTCCTCTATCAGAAAGTTAGAATAAAAAGAAAACATTTCATGTAACTATAAAGAGGAAGTGTGCATTTTTGTTTTGTTTTTGTTTTTTCATTCTGTTGATATATTCCAAATGAATTATATTCCTTTTGTGTCCTGGTTTGTAAGGAAACTAAATTTGCATTAAGATCCACTAAAATGTGGCAATGGATATCCATTAGCAATACTAATTTTAAAAAATTAAATGCGATGCTAAGCAAATCATGTGGGATGTAGTTCTGCAAATGTTACAGAACACTTAACATTAACCCAACCCAATCATCATTATCATAGCTGTGGGTTCCAGTGATGATATCAAACATGAAGTTGCTACTCGTGATCCAATGGTACATGATATACATCATGAATCGGGTAGAGAAGATGATTATTCTACAAACAGCACGAAGGATGAAGTACCCATAGAAGCTATTCTTCCAGCTGGAAACAATAACATAGATAATTTCTATCATACAGGTAGTTGTGGCAGATCCATTCTTAATTATGTGGTGATTGGTGATGGTGTGGGGAATCACATTGCTCACAACTGGATTCTTATTTTCAGTCAGTAAATACAGTTGAACATGTAAGAAATGTAATTGCATGTAAATATGAGTAAAGCTGAGAACATTGCGCAGTGAGTTATTGGAAGGGGAGTGGCTTGCAAAAGCCATCATTTTGTATTTTAACACGTCCAAACCTAAGTTCATCATTGATTCACCAAACAGCTGTCATACACAACGATCATGAAGACTCAACTCAACAACCATTACCTCCCATTCATCAGCCAGGCTGGTATGCTGAAGAAATATATCCCACAAATACTTCTAGAGATGGTATACCGATGGGAGTTGATTCAGATAGTGAAAGCAAACAAACAGGTATTGCGCTGAATAATCTATTCATTTCATCACAATGTATGAAATGAAGCACTGTTTTTGAAACAAAGCATTTGTCGTTCTTTAAATCTGTACCCCGCCTTTCCACCAAATGGAAATGTTGATTAATGTCTAGATTTTAAGGTTGGAATTCTAACCTAAGAATATTATTTGTTCCTTTTAACATAAGGTTGCTGTTTTCGGGCAATTTGAGAGGGACTGATTCTTTGGGATCGATGTCTCATGCTCTAGGAAATCCTCTGATTTTAACTTTTGAATGTTAGCTCTAGCCTCTGAGAGTTGAAAGTGCCCTATGGGGATATTTTTAGGCAATGATACATGACAAGGACAAGTGATTTGTTCAAAATAGTGATTAGGGCATAAATTGTACTGAGGCATAGCCTTCTGAAAATTAGAATTAAAAGTTCTCTCACTAGAGGCAAGCTTGCTATTCCTTAATAATAATAAGGAACAACTCCTGTTCTAAGAGTTGATTTTATGCAAACCCCATTTAACGGAGATGTTCATCCCATCAAGTTTATATAGCAGGCTCCAGAAAAAACAGGCCTGGCAATATAGACAATAGCATTCATTCCACGACACAAGAACTTGATAGTACCTGACCAGATATTTCTATGCTGATGTTTTGTTTTGTTCTCAAGCTAGTCTGTAGGGCATAATGGCCTTTGGTTTAAATTTCTGATCATGTGTAGAGCTTGTAGAACATAAACAAACAAGATATACAAATATGGTTCTGAAACTAAGTCTTACATTTTAATTCTTTATATCTCATTCATTATGATTATTATTTGCATATGCCAATCACCCAGAGTCAAATAATGATGTTTGCTGTGATGATCATTTAATTATGACATGATTTATAATAAAATTAGCCCAAGTTAAAACCTGTAGAAGAGTTGAAATGAGTGTGTGAGAAAGGGAGTGGTGAGTAGAGAGCAGAAGGCTGAAGAACGTGGGCTCTCATCCACAACTGACAAGTACTTGGCTGTAGCTCATGAATAGTTTTTTCTTCCATCAAAAGTATATAACACAAATGTCATTGTCAAGTTGATGAAATTTTCTGCATGCCTAATCAACTGTCAGTGTCAGCTGGTGATGTCAGATGTTGGGTCAGAAAATAAAACCAAGGGGGAAGCCAGATCACTGTCAAAGTCTTTTGGAATTTCTGAATTGTAGCAAATCTGGCATCCCAGTATGTTGTTTGGATAGAAATACTCTGCTGGTAGAGTAAGAAGTCAGTGGATCAGAGTGAAAAGCAGTTAATAGTTTTGCTATTTTTACAATCTCAATTCATTTACCATTGCCATAGATGTGGCCAAAGAAGATTCAACCCCAGAACCAGTGAGACAATGGGGTCATGAAGACAAATACACAACGGAATCAACAGCAGATGTCTTACTTCCTGGAATTGTTCCTCGAAGAGGAATAAGTCAAAAAAATAATACTGATCATACAGGTATTCAGTAGAATGGTGGTGGGATTCCTTTTAACCCTGTCTATCTTAGGTGAGATAATCTCATGTTGTTAATTTTCGTGTCTATTTTAAAACAGACACAGAAAATTAAATTGCATGTAACCTGAACTTATATAAGGTCAAGGAACAGAAACTAAATTGTTACCTTGGCCAGGACCTTATTGGTAAAACGAATGTGTTGAAATTGCTACTTGGGGACTGTACCATGTGAAGATCACCTCATAAAATAATGTCATAAAATCATTTGTAAGCAGTTGCAGCCTAATGACATTTCCATATCTTTGAATTTCAGTTTTGAAATTTCCCTGTCAAAATTCCTTGCTTAATATTCTTTAATTGTGGCTAAGGGAGCACATGTGATTGTGATAGCCATGGCCATTTTGATAGCCACCAAGATTGTGAGAAGTACTTGTCTGTTTGCCCGGCACTGCAGGTTTATACAACATAAATTTGTCAAAGGAGTATTGCATTTTGAGTTGTGATCAAATTGACTGTTTCCCAACTATTCCTGTTACATATGTTATTTTTTTGCGGGGGGGGGGGGGGGGAGAGTGTATGATATGTACAGGGGAATAATTTTCTAAAACAATTTAGGTCATGATTTCTCTATTCCGTTCTGCAAATATTTGCATTTATTGTTTCAATTATGTCATTTTGCTACCATGTGAAGCTAATGATCCTTCACAAAATGTATCTATTATACTGTCTGTTGTTACATCTCCTACTTGAGAGCCTAGTGATGTCTTTAAAATACTGTCTTTATGTCAGTATTAATGCCAAGATATAAGATTTTGCAGGATGCTTGCTTAAAGATGGCAATGTGTTGAAGTTTTTGGCGTACTTTAGAGACTCGTTTGGGACGCAGGTGGCGCTGTGGGTTAAAGCCTCAGCGCCTAGGACTTGCCGATCGAAAGGTCGGCGGTTCGAATCCCTGCGGCGGGGTGCGCTCCCGTTGCTCGGTCCCAGCGCCTGCCAACCTAGCGGTTCGAAAGCACCTCCGGGTGCAAGTAGATAAATAGGGACCGCTTACCAGCGGGAAGGTAAACGGCGTTTCCGTGTGCGGCTCTGGCTCGCCAGAGCAGCGATGTCACGCTGGCCACGTGACCCGGAAGTGTCTCCGGACAGCGCTGGCCCCTGGCCTCTTAAGTGAGATGGGCGCACAACCCCAGAGTCTGTCAAGACTGGCCCGTACGGGCAGGGGTACCTTTACCTTTACCTTTAGAGACTCGTTTTCCTCCTAGTTTCAGTGGCTAGTGTTTCTTTTTAGGTAGACAATTATAGCATCTCTTAATATCTGTAGTAAGAACTGATATGTTGATTATTCATTTCACTACATTGTTCCTGGCATATTCTTTGACTTTCCAAACTGCTGGTGTGCTTTACATTTCTTGAATATTTATCTCTGTAGAGATAAAAATCAGACTGATCCTGAGTCAGTGGGTTTAAGTTTTGAAAAAGGGAAGGAAAGACAACACCTTACTTCCCAAGCGTGGTGTGGGTTAATGGGCTTGTTAGCGGTTAATGGGCTTGTTAGCGGAAGCTTGCATGAATTTTATTATTAGACAATATTTCCATGTGTAAGCGCACTCTAATGTGGCATCTTTTGCCAAATGATCCTCGGATCCAATGTTGCTTTGATCTGAGCTGTGTCTGGCTGTTGCTCACTTGAGTCTCTGTCCATTACTATTGGAAGGTTTCAAGAGCAGATCAGAAACATTGCAACCTTCCCTATTTTGTTCTTTTTAAACTTTCAGTATAGTAGGAATTTTGTAAAACAAAAAACCGGTTTTAATTCTGCAAATTTCAAGGTTAATTGATAGTTAATAGTTAATTCAACCATCATTACAACAGCAGTAGTCTCAAAGGATGGAACCAAAACTGAAGAATCAACACAAGATCCACAGTTACATGGATTGCATCCTGAATGGAGCACTGAAGATGAGCCTGTTGTAAATGGCACTCAAGATTATGTATTACCTGGAGTTTTTCCTGAAGTTGACAGTGGTTCTGACAGACATCCATCATCGCCTACTGCCAGTAAGAGTTAAAAATTCCAGGAACTTCAGCTAACCTTTACTTTTCCATACATCAAAATCCTGGGAAATGTGGTGTGGAAACAAATAGCTATTAGATGGAAATCTTACTGTGATTACATTCTGTTTATTTCATGGCTTCTTGCAAAGATGCATGATCAAACTCTGATTTTAATGAATGTGTTTGCACTAGTCGAAGGAAGGTGTGTGATCGTTTCTCAACAATCTTTCTGTCACTCCAGTTTCGGGTATTAGTTGATTTTTCTCCCTTTTCTCACTTATGGGAACTATTTTCAAATTAGTAACAGATTAATACATATTTCTATAAGTATCACTACAAACAATTACACATAGCAATATTAGCTAACGTCTGCGGTGTTTGCATACATTTGATAAGTGTATGTGGTGTTATGGAAAGGCAGTTTCACCCTGATTGCCACAGGGATACACTTCACAGAAGAACTCAAAATACAGGGCTAAAGAATACAATAAATATAAACTAGCTGGAAATTTAAAAGAAGAAAGCATTTTATCATGGTTTGGAAAACTGATTTTAATTTTCATAGAGTAATGGATCCCCCTTTCCCCTTTCCTTAGCATAGCCTGCCAGTATTTTACAAAAGAAGGCTTTTTGAAATGGTTGACAAACAAGGTGTGATAGGGAAAAACCCAAATGAAAGCTCTGAGGAAACTATGGTTTATATGGAGCTTAAGCACTGCTGTATCCTTGTACTTTACCATTCCCGTGTCAAGGAATAGGGCCTTGTTATGAAACTCAATGCACCTGTGTTTCCTTTGACAATATCATGTATTTTTTTTGTCTGTGAAAACTCAAGGGCTCCAGATTTATATAACACAGCTCTAATGTTTTGTGAGTAATGCATGTTTGTTTGGTTTTTTCTAGGTGATAACCCAAATGACCCGAAGGGGTCCGGAAGAGGGACACACATTGACCAGACAGGGGAATCGCCAAAAAGCGAGCCACGAATGGCTATCATACCAGGTTGGTGTCTTTACTTTTACCATTTATGTTTATTATAAAGTCCTATTGGTTTGTGATTGCTCCTCTCACTGCCACCACTGGAAGTGGTGAGCCTCTAGGTCAGTGGTTCCCAATCTTTTTATGGTCATGCCCCACCTCAGCATCTCTAAAATCCTGATTCCCCACCCCACCCCGGTGACATATAATTCTTATTATTTAAGAAGTGAACTCCTATTCACATGGAGGAAGCTTAAAAGGCCATTCACTGTTAATAACTTGTTCTCAAATTGCCCCACTTTGGGAACCACAGCTCTAGATGCTTTGCATGTAGAACTTCTTTCCCTCATTCTTTTTTATTAGTTATTTCCAAAAAGAACA
The DNA here is from genome assembly GCF_964106915.1 of Podarcis gaigeae. Classification (NCBI taxonomy): domain Eukaryota; kingdom Metazoa; phylum Chordata; class Lepidosauria; order Squamata; family Lacertidae; genus Podarcis; species Podarcis gaigeae. The sequence continues at coordinate 57,032,886 of NC_139678.1, read as the reverse complement.
CAAGGTAACACACAAATACAAAGAAAATACACAGAAAAGAAAAATTAAAAATAATAAACAGCAATTATCATTTCCATATCATCCATAACATAGTTGTCTCTTACGGGGCTTCCTTCAGCCTGTCCGTAAATCATTCGAAGCAATAAATAAAATTACACGTTTCATTACTTATATTGTCATTATACCGATTCCTAATTCCTGTTTGCTTTGCACAATAACTCTTAGTCTTTCACAGTGCGTCTCTAAATCCCTTTAGCGTTATTTGCCCTTCACTAATACATTCCAGATAATCTACATACTTTTCCCAATCTTTGGTGAACACTTGGTCTCTTATGTATCTAACTTTTCCTGTTAATCTATCCAACTCTGCGTAATCTGACAACTTAGATCTCCACTCCTCCACCGTTGGGGTTTCCCGTAGTTTCCACTTCTGGGCTAATACTACCCTTGCTGCCGTAACCGCATAGTATATCAATCTGCGATCTTCCTTTTTTATCTCTTGTCCTAATATCCCTAGAAGAAAGATTTCTGGTTTCTTTATGAACGTGTACTTTAATATCTTCTTCAATTCAGTGTGTACTTTCTCCCAAAATTGTTTCACCCTTCTGCACTCCCACCACATATGGTAGAAGGAGCCCTCTATGTCTTTACATCTCCAGCACTTATTATCCACCTTATACATTTTTGATAATTTCATGGGTGTCAAGTACCACCTATAAAACATTTTCATGACGTTTTCCCTTATCGAAGTACACGCCGTAAAGTTTACCCCCTCCTTCCAAAGTTTCTCCCAATCCTCAAACTGTATACTATGACCTATATCCCTTGACCAATGGATCATCACCGATTTGACTTCCTCATCGCCTAAATTCCAGTCCAACAACATCCTATATATCTTAGATATAATTTTCACTTTATTGTTTATTATTTCTGTCTGGAATTTTGAGTCTTTATCTGCATAGCCTCTTTCTTTGATATCTCTACTAAACATCTGATTCACCTGATGGTGATGTAGCCAATCGTAAACATGTTCCTTTGTTTGCTCATACGGTTTTAGCTTCCATTTCCCTTCAACCTTAGTTAGTAGCTGATCATAAGTTGCTCAATTGCTTCTCATATTAATGGTTTTTGTACTCATTACTTCGAGAGGTGAAAGCCAATGTGGTGTTTTCGGCTCTAACAGATTTTGATATCTTTCCCAAACTTCGATTAGCGGCCCTCTAAAAATGTGATTCGCAAACCCCTTGTGTTCTTTCCTTTTGTTCTTCCATAAGTACGCGTGCCAGCCGAATCTATTATCGAAGCCCTCTAAGTCGAGCAGCTCCGTATTCACCAATTTTACCCATTCTTTTATCCAACATAGGCATGATGCCTCATAGTACAGTTTCAGATCCGGCAGGGCAAAGCCCCCTCTTTCCTTTACGTCTGTCAGTAATTTAAACTGAATTCTGGGTTTTTTGCCCTGCCATATGAATCTTGAGACTATCCTTTGCCATTCCTTAAAGATTTGACTCCCTTTGATTATAGGGATGGTCTGGAATAGAAACATCAACCTTGATAAGACATTCATCTTGATTACATTAATCCTTCCCCAGAGTGACAATTTTAGCCCTCCCCATTTCTCTAAATCTTTCTTTATTTCCTTCCACATCAGCTCATAATTATTTTTAAATAAGTCTATGTTTTTAGGTGTTAACCAGATGCCGAGATTTTTTACTTTTTTGACCATCTCTATCTGCGATTGTTGTTGGATTGTTTCAATTATCTTTGGGTCCACGTTTTTTCCTATCTTTTTCGTTTTTGTCTTGTTTAATTTAAAGCCTGCCACTTCTCCAAATTGTTCTATTTCCTTTAATATTTCCCCTATTGCCGTTGCTGGTTCTTCTGTCATTATTACTAAGTCGTCGGCGAAGGCTTTGGTCTTATAAACATTCTGTCCTACTGATACTCCTTTTATATTATCGTTTTGTCTTATTGAGTTCATAAGGACTTCTAACACAGTTATAAATAGTAACGGAGAAAGCGGACATCCTTGTCTTGTTCCCTTCTGTATCCTTATCTCCTCCGTCACCATATTGTTTATGATCAATTTGGCCTTCTGTTCTGTGTATATTGCTTTTACCCCATTAAAGAAATCGTTACCCACATCCATGTGTTCTAAGTTCTTCAACATAAAGTTCCATATCACGTTATCGAATGCCTTCTCGGCATCTACAAACACCATTATAGCTTGTTTGTCAATCCTAACAGACAGGTATTCTAGCATATTAATTATATTTCTTGTGTTGTCTCTCATCTGCCGACCTGGCAGGAATCCCGCCTGGTCCCTGTGAATAATTTCTGATAGCAAAATCTTCAGCCTTCTTGCCAGAATTCCTGCAAATATCTTATAATCTGTGTTTAGGAGTGAAATTGGTCTGTAATTTTTAACCTGGGTTGGATCTGCATCCTGTTTGGGGATAAACGTAATATATGCCTCTTTCCAGGTCTCTGGGGTTTCTCCTTTCTTTAAGATATTGTTCATAATCGTTTTTAGAGGTCCCACCAAAATAGATTTCATTTCCTTGTAGTAGCCGGCTGTGAATCCGTCAGGGCCTGGTGCCTTACCCCTCTTTAAATCTTTAATTGCCTCCTCTATTTCCTCATTTCCAATTGGTGTATTCAAACGTTGCTTTTCCTCTATTGAGATTTTTTGCACCCTTTTATCCTTCAAGAATCTCTCTATCCTCCTTAAACCAACTTTCTCTTGATCTTTATACAAATTCCTGTAATAGCTGAGGAATTCGCTCTTAATTCCTTTGGGGTCGGTTCTTTCTACTCCCTCCACTGTTATTTTATTAATTACACCTTGCTCCTTCCTTTTTTTGATTTGCCAGGCAAGCCATTTGCCTGATTTATTCGCAAATTCAAAAATTTTTTGCCTTAGTTTTTTAATGTTCCACTCCACCTCTCTATTTATTATTATAGCAAACTGGGCTTGTAGAATTTTAATTCTTTCCTTCGCTTTTTGACAATTTGGTTTTTGTGATAGTTTTTGTTCGTTAACCATTATCTGTTTTAGAATTTCCTCTTTGTTTTTCTCTCTATTCCTATTTTTGATTGCATTCTGTTGGATAAAAAACCCTCTTATTACAGCCTTACTCGCATCCCAGACAACGCTATCCTTTGTTCCTTTATCACCATTATCTTTAAAATAGTCTATCAGTTTTTTCTGTGCCTTTTCCACAACTTTCTGATCATCTAAAAGGTGGTCTTTTAATCTCCATCTGAAGGTTCTTGTCTCTAGGCTTTCCAGTTCCAGCTCTGTTGGGCTATGATCTGAAATTACTTTTGGTCTTATTTCTATTAATTTAACTCTTGGACACAGTTCCTTTGAGACCCATATCTGGTCTATGCGTGACAGCGATTGGTTAGGCTCAGAATGAAAGGTGAATTGTTTGTCAAGCGGGTGTCTGAGACGCCAGATGTCCACCAGATTACAATTTTCTACCATGGAGAAGAAGGTTTTTGGTAACTTTCCTTCTTTGTTTGTTCCTTTTCTTTGTCTATCCATTTCTAGTGAAACAACCCCGTTCATATCCCCCATTAAAATTATTTTTTGGTCCACAAATTCCGTCAACTTCTCTTCCAATCTTTTAAAGAATTCCGTTTTACTACCATTTGGGGCGTATAGCCCCACTACCATCAGCTTTTCACCTTGCCAGTTAATACTGACCCCTATCATCCTCCCCTCTTCATCCTTGAATATTGTTTTAGCTTCTATATTATTTTTAACATACAGTACCACACCTCTTTTCTTTACCTTGTCTGAGGATTCAAATTCCTTTCCCAACCTTTTGTTAATTAACAATTTCCTATGCCTTCTAGCAACGTGCGTTTCCTGTAGACAGATAATGTCCAAATTTTTCTTTTTCAGATATTGCTCAATTTTATTCCTCTTATTTTTATCGTTCATCCCATTAATATTCCAGTTCCAAATTTTTAATCCCATGATGCTTAACCTTCACTTCGGAAGTTAAGTTTTCGCCTGAGTTTTATTCAAATTCTCTTTTCCTTTAAGGATTCCCTGAGTCCTCCGCTTCCTCCTCTGCCTCTTCGCCCGATCTACTTCCTCCTTCCTCCTCCTCATCCCCTTCTCCTGACTCTCCTGATTGGGCCCCCTCATCTCCTCCAGCCCCCGTTCCATTTACCTCCACTTTAAGTTCCTTGTACTTCCTCAAGAACTTCCCGGTTTCTTCTTGACTTGACAACTTGTGCCTCTTACCTCTATATACAAATGATATCCCTTCCGGAAATTCCCATCTAAATTCGATCTTATTTCTTCTCAGTACCTGCGCCAAGGATTTATAGTGATCTCTTCGTTTGAGTAGTCTGATCGGGACATCTTTAAAAATAATTATATAATTCCCATCTATATTCAACCTCTTTTCTCTATTCCTTTGAAGGATCCTATTTCTCATTTCTTTATCCTTGAATGTAATCAGACAATCACCTATAAGTTTCCTTCCTCTTGTTGTGTTAACGTGCATTCTGAATGCATTTTGTATATTATTGGCCATTTCCTCCGCTGGTAAACCCATCCATTCTGCTAACTCCATTGTCAATCTCTCTTTAATATTTTCATTTTGGGTCTCTGGCACAGCTCTAAATTTCAGTTTAACCTCCCTCTGCCTCAGTTCATTCATCGCAATAATGTCCTTCATCTCTTCCTGAGCCTTATTTAAGTCCATCATTTCAGTTTTAATCCTTTCTTTATCCCTCTTAATATCCTTTAATTCTATCCTTGTCTTCTTTAACCCTTCCTCTGTAAGCTGCGTTCTCCTAAATATTTCTTTTATTTGGCCCTTAAGTTCGTTAACAGTCTCATCCATTTTTTTATCCATTTTCCCGATCCTGTTATCCACTTGCTCTAATTTATATTCTAAGTTGGCTTGGCTTTGTTTGATCTCTGTAAACATCTTCAAGATATCCGACTTAAAGTCTACTTCTTGCTTAGAGCCCCTCCTATCCCCAGGGGTCCCGCCATTCGTTCCTTTTTTCCCTGTATGTGACATCTTAAATACTTATACACTTTTATCTCCCCTTGTCCCTGATAATTTTTCGCCCCCTGAGTTTGTTTCAGATGATTTCCTTTATACCGCTCGCTTTGTCCGTTTTTGTAATACCCTCTTTCTTTCTTTAGTGTTACTGTTCAGAATTCCCAATTCTTTATATATGTATTTTCCCAAAAGTCAGTATCGAAGTCCGTATATATAAAATCGATGTCAAGTTCTTACTGTACAGTCCTCTTCCTTCAAGGCGGAATGCTCCAATGTCGGGGGTTTGTCCCGCCTCCAATCAGGCTAGTCCATGTTCCATAGTAGATATACGGGGGGGGGGGTCTTAAAATAGGGGGTGGTGAATAGAAAAAGGAGGGGAGAAAAGGGCTGGGGGAGCGGAGGCCAGTCTCAGATCACACTAACCTCATTTTAACACAAGAGGCCGTCAAACCAATATACACTGACGCCAGTTCCCAACGTGTTCCCAAAGTGTTCCCAGGAGCTCCCAGAAGTTCAAAAACCCTAGTCTCCAACCAAGGGAAAAGAGATGGAGAACAATATGCGTATTAGCTCCAATATAGATATTATCACTGTCCTCTTTCTGCTTTTCACAAACTCACGCACAAAAAGTCTCAAATGGCGGCGGGGGTTTCTCTTCCGGTTTCCTTCTCCTAAATTCTGACGCTAAGATAGAGAAACACCCCTTCTCCTCTTCGCAACCTCCAGTTCACCAAAAACGCCAA
>NC_139678.1:56674623-57026904 GCF_964106915.1 Podarcis gaigeae | reverse complement strand
CTCAGCACGATAGTAAAAACTGCAGGCTTGTAACTTTTGTGGGCTTCTTTGCCATGCAGCAAAGCACCCACCTGCCTATAACTGTAGATGATCCTATACTGCTAACCCATTTTGAGTCATGAGCGGACAGCTCTCCACTGACTGTGGACTGAGAATCACTACCTTGGCCGCAATCTGCATTCCAGTCCTATCAGAGTCACATTACTTCATTGTTGTTGTTTTTATCTTATCTACCACACAGAAGGTACTTTTCAGAAGTATTTCCTGCTAGTTTGTAAGTTGATGCATGGATCTAAGTGTGGACATAAACGTTTACTAATTAATGATAGTCTCTGACCTTTCATAGCTGCTGTTTTCTTCCTTTGTCTTGAAAGAAGCAGACAAGCACAGACCAACCATGATCAAATGCAGATAACATTTCCTTTAAAATGGTTCAGTCTGGAAGCTATAAATCAAAATGGCATCCTAACTGAAAACATAGTTTTTCTTCGAATATCACGAGATTAAATACTACATGCATACTTGCAGGTTTCCCATGGGCATCTTGTTGGCCAAAGTGAGGACAGGATGTTGGACTTTTCTTATGTTTTAAATCTTTGATTAACCCAGATAGAATTGGTGAGTTTTACTTCACTTTTGTATGTGATTGTGTGCTTTGACATCCCATGTTTTCCCCTTTCCATTAGATGTGGGCAGAAGCAAAAACTTATTATCAACAATGGCAAAGGAGGCATAAATGAGAAAAACAAGGGTGGATTGAATGGAGAAGCCAGTAGATCTCGGGAAATGGTTCATTTGGTGCATGATGAGAAGCCAGAAAACCAAACAGATGAATTCCAGGCAATTGATGAAACGCAGAACCAACAAGAAGTGGCCTTGAAGAGTGGCGTGTAAGAGAGCTGTGCCAATCCAATTTCATCAGAGGTGAAGAAGCAAAAAAACAATGCACGGAACTGGGACTAGAACTCACAAATGCAATGAGCTACTGATGTCTTTGAAGCATAATTAAGCATACATTTTCTTCTTTCTCTATTTTTAATGGTCAGGTACAAGATAAAAATGTCGTGTTTCCTCTGCTCAAGATTGCTTAATTTTGCCCGGTTCAGATGGGCGACCACCAACATCACCCGTCTCCCAATTGTGGTCTACTGTTTGATAAGGCAGAATACCAACTTCAACTTATTTCCCCTAACTTGTGCAGCTTTCCCCTCATTATATCGTAATGGAGTCACCAGGATCTCTAGCCAGTACCTTTAAGGCATTAAGGTACTGAGCATAACCTTGAGGCCTAGAACGTCAATATTAATTGCAATGGGAGACTTCAGAACAGAATTCTTATTTGTCACATAGCCCTGAAGGATTTGTCATCTTTTTGAATCTCGCTCACTTCTTGATATTTGGAATTGTGTGCTGAAGTAATTGAATACAGAAAGACAAATTTGTCCAAAAATTCCAGGAATGTCCAGTAACAATTTTTAATAGGGTGGAAAGGCGAGTAAGAATAAAATTGATTTTATAGCAAATAAATTTTTATTCTCTATAATCTAAATAATCTGTGATGTTGTTTTTGCATTTCAAAGTTGCATATCTATTGCATGGTTCATATTTCTTCTTTCTCTATTTTTGCATGGTTGGAATATTTGTTAAAAGTATTAATTCAGCTCCATTTGACTACACCACATTTAGATATAATGGATGTACAACAGTAGATTTTCTATGGGATCCTTTGTATGTTTCCAGTGAATTGGGGGTCTGAATCGAAACCCTATATGTCTGGGTGTTGTGTCTACTTCAAATAACTCTTTCCATTTTGGAGTTTCATGCATGGCTGCCAACCTAATGTCAGAAACAGCACATGTAACTCCTAGTTAGATGGTTGGGTGGGGTGATGGCACGCATAAGTTGTATCACAGCTGCTTACTAGGAAGAAGGGGAGGCTGGTGCAGTGCAGACACACTAGCAGAGGTGCCAGATTGGCTCTGCTTGTACATTTACCCCACACTTAACTCTCCTTTCCTGAAAGCAGCAGCAATGTGGCTGATCAGAGGTCAGGTGAGTGCCATTGCTGCAACACACTGTCTGCTACTGGTAGCTCCAAGAACCATTCAGAGGTCCAAGAACCACACATGTACAGCATTCCTTTGCATACACATTTCTCATCCTAGCAGGCCGTGCGTGAGCAATACGTTGCTTTTGTGCATAGCAGCACTATGGTGGTGGTTGCACTCTGCTGAGAATATGTTCCTTCTTAGGAAACTAGCATGTACACAGTCCATTTGTCTCATATTACCTGAATCATATTTGCAACATGATGTTGGAGAGAGGTTTTAACCTTTCCTTCAGACACTTCATTTGATTGCACCGGGCACATAAAAATAACCACAGCAGTCTCCATATGCCACAGAGATGAATAGCAAATGATTGCTTCCTTTCCAGTAGAAAGCTATAAATGGCCTGTTGGTTACACATGACAAATGCTATGAGAAATACAACTCACCTGTAGGACTAAGAAGAAACTAACATAAAAATCTCTGAGAAAATCAAACACAAATATTATGAAGCTGAATAACAGTAAATAGTTGCAAATATATCACCACAGTTCCTTGTTCTTCTTATGTCCAATTTTCTTAAGAGACATATTTTTTTAAAAAAACTAAAAACTCCTAATTACTTCCTAATTAACACCATGCACATTATCATACCAATGCAGAAATGTAGGCCTGTTTGTGGAAGGAGTGTTCCATGCATCAATGCTACAGCTCGGGGTAAGCATTGACATCTGTACCACATTGTTAATCTGGATCACACTACACTGTGTAGATGAACATCAGCCCTCCACCCTGCTCTGGCTGTTTAAACATGTTTGTACCTTGTCAGATAATAACACTACGAATTGTTTCTTATTTTATTCACCATTGCCACTGCAAAATCCTAGTTTTCTTTACAGTCAGAAATGCTATGGATTCCTAGCAGCATACCCTCTTTTTGAACCCACCTTTTAAAAGCCCCCACTCCTGTGGATTCTTTCCATGTGGAGAGAACCATTTTTACTGTTTTAGTGTCATGTGGGAACAATTAGAATGTCATTCATTCACTCCCTTTCCAAGGCACAGTGGTGTCAGCAGACGTCTTTTAGATGTCCTTGAGTCACTGGCAGAGGATTTTCTTCTAGCCAGCATGTTCAAACAGCTGTGGCTTATTTATTTCATTGCCCCCCCCCCCAATTTGTATCAGGGACACTGGTGGTCTCCAAAAGTTATAAACACTTACTGAAGCTTGGCAGTTTTCTTCTACAGAAAATGATCTCCATTGTTTTCTAAGTTGAAGCCAGATGATATATCCTTTAAAGAAAAACACCCAATATCCCAACATGAATAAAATAATAAAAGTAGTTTTCCAGCCCTTTTTTGTTCACCAACTCCCTGACCGAAGCATCACTGCTTAGGAGTTTATAAATTGGTTTTCCGCTTCTGTGTTGGACATAATTAGCTGCTTAAGAGACAAGTCTGCTACCCAAGTGCAATGTCCTTCAGCTGCCATTGGTTCACCTGCTTTGATGTAACAGTCTGTGGTGCATGGACAGCGTTGTCCCAGAAAGCACGTTGAACTGGGACAACTGGAAACCTTTGAATTTAGATTATTTATTGTCTGATCAACTATGGCATATCGAAACCACAAAATTTAAGTAACATGGCAAGCTTGGTTGTGTCAGACGTATGGTTTCAGACCTCTTTGCCAGAAAAGGACAGACTTCCTTAGCTGAGTCATACTCGAAAAACTCCCCAGGTATAAGTAATTTAAAATAGAGATTTACATATACTAAGTAGAAATAGTGTTGGGAAATAAAATACTTTGCACAAACATATCACATATTCTTTTCAGAGTTGAAAAGTAATAATTACACTGGCTCTAACCGTTAAAATTATGAATCCACATTTATTGATGATATGTACATAAAAAGTACAACACTTAGTGAAATATTGTCTTCGCTGATTATTTCCAGTATATAAAGAATGTCCAGTTTTGTTTTATACATAAGTTACAGAAATCAGTTCACACAGTAAGAAAGTATTAAAAGCAAATACTGTAGTTACTAAAGGAGGTATAGATAAAGATTAGGAGAATTAGAACTATAAACTACCCAAAAAAAAAAAAAAACTCAGTAAATGAGGCATTCCCATTACAATATACAAGAAAGTAACCAGAGTTAATAGAAAGTTTTCGCATCTGCATTCATTAGTCTTTACACAAAATGTGGTACAGGAACTGTACAAGTACATCATTTCGATTCCCAGATGAACACTTCCAATCAATGTCAAAGACCAGGCTTATGGTTTCTTTTGGATGTATTCTAAATGGATCACATCACATTTCAAGGGAAGAACTGCAAATTGATCATATACACAATGGCCATGATCTCAAAGGCCCTGAGCACAATAATTTCCCTAAACAGCACAGTGCTATACATATCTACTTGGAAGTAAGTTCCATTGAGTTTAATGTAACTTACCCCCACATGAATGTGTATAGGATTTCGCCCATAGTTGCATATGAAAAAGAACACATGCACAGATCTTGAGATTTTGTGGCTTTCCCCTTCTGTTGTCTCACACACTTGCGGTCATCAGGCTCAGAGTGATTTGCCACTTCAGCAATTGCTAAAGGCAATTCACAATAGGTAAGCCGGAATCGAAAAATGGAAAAGTTATAGAGTACTTTTAAGGCAGATGACAACTAGCTTCCGTATGGGATATTTTATCCCATGGAATATGACACAGTAAAGGTGCTACATTTATTGAGTGAAAGCAACAGTGAATCCTGCCAGCCTTTCCACTAGTAGCTCTTTTTCAGAGAGCTTCTTTATTATCAGAGACATTCAAATTCTTAATATATAAAAAGTATGATTACTGGTGCATGGAAATTCCGAGATACAACTGCACATAAACACAACAGGTAAAGCACACCTCAAAAACACAGTTGTTTGTCTGTTTCCAAAACTGACATGAATGGGATTTGTTATAATTTTTCATATGCTTACTTTTGAAAAATGGAAGCAGTATTTGCCTCTGTGCTTCTGGCTAGCTGGTATAACACAAATCTTAAGAATGATAATGATAGGCTTGCATCCAGCATTAGATAAACCCAGAGTAGATCCATTGAAATTAATGGATTTGGCCAATTTGGGTCCATTAATTTCAGTGTCTCTATTCTGAGTAAACTTAGCTGGAAACAGTCCAGTGTCTATAGTTAACAGGCATGTCTGTGCCTTGATTTAAAGCAAAATGACAGGCTCAGGTTATGCAGATTCTTCAGTGGATACTGTTGTCAGTGAACAAGTGAAAGCAAATGAACATCAGAGGAATCTTGAAATGTTGTTGGATGACAGCAGGAGTCCATGTTGCAAAGCAGAAACAGACATTGCAATTGCAAACGATAAGCGTGGCATCCAAAGTAAAGAGTACAGCAAGGTTTGTTTTTACTTCTGACCAATGAGCTAACTGATGCAGCGACTTACTAATAATCATGTCTCTACATTTCCAACATATCAGGTATACAGACGAAAATATATTAATATTATAAACTCAGAATAATATGCCTACATTAATTCTTTAATGTAGCAGTGATATTGCATTCACAGTGCAGCAAAATGAGACGGCCAGTCACATTCACTAAGTGCCAGGGATTTACAAACATACACACACACTCGCATGCTGCTGGTTAGATATATAAAAACAAAGACTAACATATGTACAATGAGTCGGCTGCAATAAAAGCTTCCAACAATTATTCAGACTTTGACATGCACCAACATGTTTATATTATCAACATATAAAACCAGTTATCTGCCTATGGAGATTATTCTGATAAATACCTGGGGATGGAAATACTGACAAACAGCCAACCCAACCCAAATTCTTTTCGGAACATATTATAAAGTTTCTACTCCAGCATAACTGATGTTAAATTAAAAGCCAAATGGCAACTATTAATACTGTATACACAATTTCACTGAAATTACACAAAGATAAGCTACATTATCTACACAAAGTGCGGAGAGGCACTGTTCTTCATGCAGAACACAACGCACCAAGACTGGTATTCTTAAGAGTGTCATGCTTTGACAGCTATTATTAGTACTTTTATCTTACCACTAGAACACATTTGGCTCTAATTACGAGAGTATTTGAAAACTCTGCTTTTAAAATAGAAGAGGATTACAAAATAAGTTTACATTGACAACATTCTAGATCTACTGTACAGTTTGCTCACCCAAACGCAAGGCATGTACAACAGGTTTCTCTAGTTAAATATACCTGTTTCATGGATCGTTGATGGTTTCAGTACATATCCTCTGCTGTGTGTGCTGTGCAGTTGGTGTACCAAGAGACAACATCTACATTGTATTTAAGCTGTTCCTCAGGTTTTAATAACTCTTATTTGCTCATTCAATGTGCTTGGGTAATAGCAAGGCCATAGGACTAGAGATACTTTATAATTAACTGCTAAGGAAATAAAAGAAAAACAGATCTCATTCATCCTGGTGAAAAATATACCGCTTGCTTTCTTATGAATGTCTTAAAAATCAGGAGGTATTTCTATATGTGCAAGTCGATTGACATGGTCCCATAAGAATGTTGTTTGGTCCTTTTGTACAAAGGCAAAGACATGAAACACAGTTCTGCAGTTCCTTACGTTGTCTGAACTTGTATAAATATCATTTTACGTGACAGACCCTGCAACCCTATGATCACTGAGGTGTTCCATGGCCATAAAACCGATTCAATTTCACACTATAAGGGCAAAGCTCTGCCCTCCAGAGGAAGATCCAACTTTGTTGATACTCTCCCTGTGGAAACCTTTGTGTCCTAGCCTAAAATAAATTCTTGGTCAGGAAGAAGACAAGGAAAAACAAAAGATCCATTCCAACCTCACTTCTGACTGCACCAGCAAGAGCTCAGCAGGCCATTGAATGTGGCCATTTGCCTGTCTTCTGTTCCCTTCCCCCTGCATAAGAACCCACATACCCGGGAATAACCCCCCTTGAATTCAACAGGACTCGCTTCTGAGTACACATGGCTAAGTTTGGGCTGTTATTCATTAAATAACTATGACCCCTTATTGGTTTTGCTGCCGCCTCCTTTCTTGTACAGTATTTGTCGAGCAGCAAAACTTGTGATCTGGCTTTGAAGTGAACTGGCAAAGCCTGTTACTTTAGCCAGTCTAGAAAAGACTGTGGAGGAACTGCAGGCCTGGTCTCTGAAGGCTTCTGGCCAATCCAGCAAACAACGTCTGTGCACATAAATAAATACAGATGCTCATCTCCTTCCACGTTATGATTCTCACCCAAGCCACTTTGAACTAGCTGGATGCATCACTTGATGCCAATTACGGGACACCAGTTCTTATGCCTGATGGCCCATGACTGCAGCTGGATCAGGACCTTCTTCAGAAGCTGCAATCCTAAAGTACACAGACTTTGTAATCGATTCCATTGGAAACATTGGGAACAACAGGAAAATGCAGTAAGGAGAAGGGTTAGGGGACAAAATATACTGGTGAATAAATTATTCTGGATCAGACGCTTTGTATATTGCAGGATGGAGACCCTTCCTAATTCTCCTGGTAAAGACACCAAGTTAAGGCTGTGATTCTAAACACACTTACTAGGGAGTAAGCACTGTTTAACACAGTGGGTCTTTTGTCCGAGTAAACATGCATAGGATTACACTGTAAGTATCAAAAATAACAGATCAATCATTTGTTCATCTGATCAATCTTAAGATTATTATAACAACATAGTGTTCCATAATGAACTGCAGCATTTAAAGACACCTTTATTTCCTATTTGTGCTTTGCTTAGAGGTTATAAATAAAGTTTACAGGGTTACGTTAATTTAATATAACACAGATAATTTTTACTAATCTATATATGTTATAAGAAAATTTTCCATTTCCCCTTTAATATGGATTCCCTGTAAATATTGTAGCTTTCTCTCTCTGTCTTATAAGGTTGTATAACAAAATATTGGTATGTCTGTAAACAGTATAAGAAAATATCAGTATGTCTGCAAATTACAAATACTAAATTTGTTAATTCAGTCTACACTGTAGTTTGTGGCTGCTGGACAAAAGGTATGAATAAATGCCTACATTAGAATTGAAGATGTATTTAGAAGTAGAAATACATATTTTCCTCATGCATTCCATAAATTACAGTTCACACTAGGAAGGACAGGAAAGAAGGGGATTTTTGTTGTTGCAGTATTCAAAAGGAAGCTTGAAGAAGAAGCTTGGAAGAAGTTAAAAAATGGAATGTTGGAATCTACAGCACTGACTGAAAAATATCAACTGGTAATCAAGATTTGCAAATAAGCTTTCAAAGCTGTAGAAAATCAATGAAAAAAATCCCTGTGAAGCATTATGTGTTATGTACAAAATACTGTTAATGTGAAAGACTCACAGTATTAAATTGTGTCCATGTCTTGAATAAATGTGCAGAAACCCTGGTTTTAAAGACAATAGTTGGGGGGGGGGGTGCCACTGACTGAAAAGGAACTTAATTTCAAATAGTCTTCTTGTTCCAGCAATAGATCAGATTTGAAGGAATAAATCAGATCCCTCCAGTTAATGGAATGGGGATCCCTGAATATGTAGAGGTCCTATGTGCACATATTTGCTTTTTGCCTTTTAAGAAATACCGTAATAAACCCAACAAAGACTGGGTTGGATAATGAATTCTCTTTATCCGTGGTTAAGGCTGTTCCAAGACAACTGAGAGAGTGTTGGGTGGCTTAGAGGCTGCTTTCAGTCAGCTGAAATGTAGGTAGGTTGACTTGTGTTATAACCAAACATCCAAGCAAGTGTGTGATGCCATTCAGTGCATAGTAGGCAAACTTGCAGTAACACAAAGCTTGGTCTGCCTAAGAACTTGGCTTAGTCACATAATCAGAATGAATGTAATACTGGTAATAGCATGCATTATGCCGAACTCAAGCCATTTTAACCCAAATAGTGACATAAAATGCTACCCCACTGAAGTTGTGTGGACAATAAATGGAAAACAATACGCTTAATTGTGACAAATGTTGACCAGTAACACTGGAGGACTGTCATCATTCTGTTTCATTGCTTCATACCTCCATTACATATGGAGGACCAGCTCCCTCTTCTTCCTTACCTATCCCATGTATCTCAATGAACCTCTGCCCAGCCCACTGATGTTCAGGCATCATAA
Organism: Podarcis gaigeae; assembly: GCF_964106915.1. Taxonomy (NCBI): domain Eukaryota; kingdom Metazoa; phylum Chordata; class Lepidosauria; order Squamata; family Lacertidae; genus Podarcis; species Podarcis gaigeae. The sequence goes on along the minus strand of NC_139678.1, from coordinate 57,017,669 downwards.
AGTTCTCTCTCCATGTAGAGAAAAGAAGAGCATTAGAGATGGAGTAGAGTGGCTGCTTGAAAAAATATTAGTAGCTGCGAGATAACAGGTATCACAATGATGAGCAAGAGAAAGATAGAAGGAGCTCCAGGCCCATGGTCATGTCTGGGCAGGAAGAGAGAGGGGCTTTTTTGTTTTGTTTTTTCGTTTTGAGAAACTCTAGAGAAGTACAGGTGAGACATTTGGTAGAAGAAAAGATTAGAGGAGATACAAATGAGAGGGGAGGAGAGCCAAGGAGCTATGAGAAGAAAAGGAGAAACTCCAGTTTCTTGTGTAGAGGATGGTTAAAGTAAATAGGAATAGGGCACAAGAGTTTGGATCCTTCCCCACACTCAATAGATTTACTTATACAAGTATGAATAACTGATGATGTCCTATGGAAATCCACTGAAAGCAGAACATCAACGGAATTGCCACCAGCAAAGACCAAACCTCAGCCTGCTGTCCTTGAAATCTAAGGAAGATACCCACCCAGGGGTGTATCTAGGGGTTGGTCAGGTTAAGTAGGAGCCCACCTGCCTGTCCACACACTCCCCAGGCTGCTTCTTCCCTGGTCAGGGAGACCAGGCAACATGTGCAGGATCCTCTTGCAAGGGTGCAAGATAAGAGGGGGATGTGTCTCCTTGCCAAGGGTGCAAGAGAGCCTAAGTGTACCCACCCATTAGTTATAGTCTAAGCAGACCCATGCAAATCAATGTACTCAATTTCAATGGGTCTGCTCTGAGTATGACTCATGTTGGATGTCACCTTATGCCATTAATTATTTTTTGAAGTCCTTAAATGGTACTAGCCAAACAACAAAGCCAAGCCACCCAAGAGCAAAACAAAATTACAACCTGGTCATCTTTTTTCAAGTGAATGGGATGCTAGAGAAGGTCTAATGCAAAGTGCTCAACATCCTTCATTTCCCTTGACGACAATGTGAGGCAGATTATCAGCATTCTGAAATCTTAGATCCCTTTTATAAAGAATCTACAAAGAGGTAAAAGCAAGGTCCTCTTAATTATGCAGACTAGCAAGCGAGACCTGAGCAAAGAAATTATTTCATCCAAAGTGCTGGTGCAAAATTAGTCAAGAGAAGCAAATGAAGTGGAAATTGTTTCTCACCTGCTACTTACTTAAGCATTCACCTGCCCAAGAATGACTGAAACAAAAAGGTAAAGGTTTTGAGCCTAAGCAGGGAAAGCACTAAAACACACACATGCTCTTACTACACACACTCATGCTGGAAAGAGCTTGAAGTGTTGGTCCTACAAATGATACTTTTAATTGTTTCCTGTCACTGATTCTGTCTAGATTACTATCACAAGTCTGGGCAGAAGGGACAGTTGGAGATGGGAGATTAGGTAGCAGAGATGATTACAGTTGATTTTACATGCCCCTTGGTAGAAGCTGCATCCTAATAAGAGAGGAATGGAACATAGTATTGAAAGATGGCATGCCTCAGGCTAGTAGGAAAAAGCATAGTGTGCAAATTCATGTTGAAAATATAGAACCTTTGCAAGTTGAAAGAAGTGTCTATTAAAAAAAGGAATGTGCGTTAGTATTGTGACCACTTACAGGGTTCATTTCCCCCCTTCCCCGGTTTAGCAACCTAGATTCATATTGGCTAAGCAAACTATGAAATGGCAGCTAAGGATATTTAGACTTCATAATTAAATAGAAATACTTGTGGACAGTCAGATGACCAGTTAGAACAACAGAATTATGTAATAGCATTTATCTAGAAGATAAAATATGCAGGCCTCCAATATAATAGTTGCTTCCCTCTCCCTGTTTTATATTGTTGGGAAAGGAGTATCGTAAGATTGAAATTCCCTGAGTTATAAAACATACAAAAATCCCTCCCTCCCCCCCACCAGTTTTGTAAAAGGTGTTCTTTCTGTTGATATCCATTCAAAAAATCTTAACTCTGCACACATGCGGAATTTATCCCCATTTCAATTTGAGAACGTCTTCCTAGTTTATAAAATAAAATAAAAGCAATGGGGTATTTTGTTATTAGTGTTGCTCAAACCATTACCCTAGACAGGGGTCTGGAAATCACATTGCTAGCTCAGTACCTTGTTTGCTCATTCTAATTGTGCACTGAACAGCCACCAAGTATAAAGTGATGTGGGGAAGAATAGAAATACGTATTTAAGCAATCCCCATGGTACCTCATTGATGTTAACATGAGCATGTGCACAAAAGATGGGGTAGGGCCTTCAATTCTACAAAATGTATGTATTCCATGAAAAGTATAATATCAGAATATAAAAATCCATGGGTAGATTCCTTCCCTACAAGAGCACACTGCCTTTATGTCAAGGAATCAGCAGAGCTGTTTCTCCTCTCTCCCTTCAGTGTGTCAAATTAGTTGGGAATTGAAAGATATGAGCACAGCTCTCCCACACAGCCTACCCCACCCCATCTCTGGCCACTTAGTTAAATTATATGACCTCCAGAATTGAAGGTGATCAAGAAGAATGGGTGCGCAGGCTGGTTTAACGGGAGACAAAGCCAGTCCTCCTATGACCCAGCCTGCGAAGTTACGTTCATGTATGAACAGAGCAAAAGGGAAAAACATGATTCTGTTGAAACCTATGGGGAATCCTTCATGCCTGTTTGGTGAAGGATAATACTCTGTATAAGTCTGCAGGAAGGCAAACATGTTCAGAGTGGCTCAGTTAGTAGAGCATGAGACACTTTATCTCAATATTTTTGGCTCTAGCACCATGTTGGGCAAAGATTCCTGCATTGTAGATGGTTGGACTAAATGACCCTCATTGACCCTTCCAACTCTGAAATTCTATGATCTGTCAATGAGATATTAAATCTTTCCTGCTCCAACTTACAGATATTTGCTGTGGCAGTGTGTCCTTTTATGATGGGTTGTCAAGGAATTATTGCATTTTGGGCATCACAACAATTACTAAATATAATTCTGTTACAATTCTGAATGGACATTCTTTACCCAAACCCATTTGTACAAACCAAGATATAACTGACAAGATTATTACCATATCTTACGTTTCAGTTCTCTGTTCACAAGGACCGAACATATAAAACATTTTCGCCAGTGTATAAATAGCTTCCAGCTGTTAAACAATATTAAACTTGCTAAGTTTGTTTTTAGCAAAATGAATGCAAAAGATGTGATTCATTTGCAGACATTTTATCCCTAAAGAATAGCACCTTGTTCCATCCCAGGTCTCAGCAAAAAGGTGACAAGATATTACTTGCTGCAGATTTTCCTGCTGAAATACCAGTGATATGCATCTATATGGTACTTTGACGTTGCTGGATTGAGACAGTCACATATTGCAGTCTATGTTTCTCCTTGTATGGATAATCAGAATTGTGCTAGTTGCTAGTATGAATAGCATACAATCTGGGATGGTTTATTAGCTCTGAAAACTACATATTTCACACCTAAAGTTATATACTGGGAATACAGTCCATTGAACTCAACTGGAGAAAAAATCATGGTCAAGCCATGTATACATGCTGCCCAGGGGTTAATTCATTTTTGGGGACCATGCACACAGGCATTCACACCCACCCACCACTATAAACTGCAAATCATTTTTCCTATACCTTCAAGTTTTGGGTGACGAAAATGATGATATCCCCTGGGATCTGGCATGCATGGGGCTCTGGATGGTTAAAAGAACTGGGATATGACCATCGATGTGAAGATGGCATGAATAATAGGGAACTGAGAATATCATATGCCATGTATTAATAAAGCACATATAAAACATTTACAGTGATCATATATTACAGTCCACAGTGCTAACTGTATTTGATATGCACCAAGGTGCTGGTTGACATCTACAGCAGGAGAAGAGGCATTGCAAAAGACTGCACCCTTTACATTATACTTAATGCTTATTAGCCAGAGTCTCACCAGCCATTGGGGCTTTCTGATCTTTCCTCTTTTGCAGCATCTACATTCTCTACGTCTTGAGTTGAACAGAGGAAGCCCAGCAAAAATACATCTCTTGAACTGACAGGGTGTCCTTCAGCCACATCCATTCAAATGGTGACACAATTGAGAGAGATGGTTATGAATTATTTGGCAAAGATGCTAAAGGAGCAATGACTTTATGAGACTGTTTCTAAGTTTCCGTTAAGAGCATTAAATAAGCGAATAGTTTTTATACTAAATGAAGACAGTGAAAAATCTTCTTGAATCTTGATACCAGCTTTTACCACAAGACAACTTCTGGGGCTTATTAGAGGTGGGCCTGGATTGTTCCTTCCTTATTTCTCATGTTTCCAAGGTTCTTCTTCAACAGCATTGAAGTCTGCAGATTTGCCGTTTGTTGCCAGGGTGACCTGTAAATAATTGTCATCAACACCTAACTTAAAGATCAAGGCACTTTTGTGAGAAATGACAAGAATTAAACAGCAAAACTGAATATTTACAAGATTTACATTAAATCTATGTGTGAAAATATACATACGTGTTTTTATTTTGTACTGAATCAGTTCTGCCCTTTCAATGTTTCTCAATCTGCAGGAAGAACTCAAAATTACAATAGTGCTCTGTCCGCAAAGCAGAATGTTGAGAAATCAGGTCTATAGGCCTGATGTGCACAGAGATACACATACATATGTGAATCATACACACATACATATGCACATATGTTACAGAAAGCTAAATAGTAAACGGCAGAATTGATCCTCCACAAGGACCTGCTGGGAAACATCACTGTTCACTACTGTGTCCGATCGTGTAATGTTGAAGGTGCAGTTACAACTGAGTCAAACCATACTTAACAAGGCTGCATTTTACATACAAAACCACAAACAGCCATATTAGAGTCTCAGCTAAAGGTTCACACTTCAATGTTAACTTGATAACAATTGTGGAAGACCAAGAATGATAAATCATTCCATGGGAAATACTGGCTTGTAAGCAACATCTCAGCAGTCAATATTTTTTCTAAAGGAAAAAAACAATAACCCCACAGCCAGCCAAGCGCCATCTTTTTCCCCCAGTGGAGATGTGCTATGCATGGCTAGATAAGCCAAAATGGCCAATGTGCTTGTTTGACTGGGCAGAAATGAACTGGACCTTTACATAGTAAGGGAGTCTTTCATCTAATTCTAAACAGAACCCCATTATTTCCTAGCTTACCTTTAATGTTACTGTCCTCAGCTTCGCATGAAAACTTAAAGACAGGACTGATATTCCACATGATGGACAAACTGGACGCATGGGAGCATTGGGACATGAAATCATGACAATGTACCCATGTTTGAAACAAAGCCAGCCTCTTTCTTAGATAATTAAAAGGGAAACACATGCATTATAAAGAACAGAATACACCACATATTTGGAATTGAAATTATAGGTTAGTTTGCAAAGGAAGTAATGTGAATTGTGATTTAAAAAAATAATAATACAGAAAAACAGCCCATGCAACAACAATCGACATAGCTTGCTAATAAAGCATATATTAGCTGTGCAAAGCAATCAAACTAGGAAGCTGTTTAGAATATTAAGTAGAAATGACATGTCATTATATTAATACTTGAGACAAAGAAACAACAACAACAACCACTGACCAGAGTTGCAGCAAACTTTTCTCTTGCAGGGCATTTTCTACAGTTTCATTCACATACTTTTCTGCGCTGCTTGTAATTTTTTAAACATATCAAGAATAATCCAGATAAATTTAATAGGGTTGCCACACATCTGGAATTTCCTGTACATAGCTGGCAATCAGCAGTTGGAAACTGAGTCTGGGCAGGAATCGCTGAAATGTCTGGGGAAATCCGGAAATATGGCAACCCCTGTTGACATTGTTGTTTTCGGCGATGTTTGTTGCAAAAAGACTCAAAAAGTTTGGTCAAAACTTAAAATAATAATTTTTAAAAGGCTCAACAACTTTTCTGTCCAGATTTTCAATATGCAGTATTTAAATGAGCATGACTGAACTATGTGCTTATCTCAAAGGGGCTCAATTTTTTAACTATGGGATTCTTCTACACTTTATTATTATACATAACTATGTGATCTGAGAAATGTTTAAAACAGTAGATGCCTACTTCAGAGAAATAAACTCAGGTCCTAGGCATAATGTCAGAGCAATGGTGCCTTTCTTTAGAACTGGCATATTTATAAAGCCTTTCTGTCAGATTGTTTTTAGTTACAGGCAAAGCTTTGTTATTTTTAAATTACTTGTGTGATTTTAGAAACCTGATGTTGTACGCAGCCATCAATGGTTTCTCTCCCCTGTTCTCCCTACTGGGACTTAGAAATATCAGTAGCAAGTAAGTGAGCTTGATGACTATCCAGCTGAAACAATCAAAATCTGAAATGGCTATGGAAATCCTTTAATGACAGCACATTAGGGAAAACTGTAGATCCAACTAAAGAAAAACGTTTGTTCAGTTCAATTCTCCAGCCAGGCCCAGTCTCGTCAATGGCTGCATTCAGACATCATGCTGAACAACAGTGATGCGTCCACAAGGATGAGTTTGGAAGCAAGATGCAAAGCATCCAAATTAGTTTCTCAGTCAGCCATGGAGTTTCCTCAAGTTCATGTAACTCTTGGTCAGGACGATTCTTGTTATAATCTCTTATTAAACCAAGTAATTTACAAACAGCAATAGACAGACATCACAAAAATGGCATTGGAATGGCCCACAATGAAAATGAAAATAAAGCATAAATATTATGGGGAGCACAAGAGCTCTCAGTTGCTGAGGATGAGGTACAGTGCATGTGTCTCTACAGTGTGTCATGGAAAGCATCGATCCACAAAAGGCTTTGCATTTATTTGGGTGTCAGGGGAAGCATGAGAATGTGCTTCTTTCTTGTGCTTATCTTTGCTTCCCCCAACTGTATATAAATAGAAACAGCTTCATATTTTCTCCTCCAGGTTCCTTACAGCCTGATCTTAATTACGTTCACTTGGAAGTATCTGCCGTTGATTTCAAAAGAAGCAAGGAAGTGTGCTTCCAATTTCTGCCTTTTTCTACACAGGAAAATGGCAGGCTCCTGGAACATAACCCACTGAAACAAATGACTTTTGTGTTGCTTCTGCACAAGAAAAATCTCTGGATTTGACTGAACTTCTGTTTCCAAACAGTTAACCATCTTGCGCTCTGAGCTGTCACTTTTAAATATCATTTAAAAGGTCAAAATCACATTTGGTTGGCTGAGGGATGAGAAGAAGTGGAGGGAGTGCCATTCCACCAGTGGAAAGAGAAGGCCTCCAGCAGAATGACACTTACGATGCTGGAGATCCTCTGGTATGGCCTGTCAGTGGTGTTCCACTGGTGGTGTGGTCTGAATCATGGAGTTCAGGAGGCATGTTGGGGGAGGTCATGGACCTACAGGATTCCAAGTCCCCCCATTCCCCTGACACACTCCCCCAAAGGCCCCCAAACTATGTAACCCCTGGAATTGGTGTTGTTGACCCCCTTCCCCACCTGCGGTCCATGAGAGGGGAAGGAAAGAAACAGAAGATGCCAACAGAGAGGAAAAGCCTCCTGCTCAGGCTATAGCTACTCAACAGGGCTTTAAATGTGATAGCTGGTCCATCACGGATTCTCCAAACACACAAAGGCAACAGAATTGCTCTGATCTGGAGGAGAAAATGGTGGAGATTTTTTTTGTTTTTTTGTTTTTAGGCAGTTTTAACCGTTCTCATTGCCACAACATCAATTCTCCTATTTATCTATAGGCCTTATTAACTGGATTTACAACTTTTCTTGTAATGGGAAGCTATAAGAATGCTTAACTGGACAATATTCCCCCATTGCATTGCACTGCCTTCCAAAACACCCTGTAGAACACAATGTTATTTGTAAACATGGCATGCATTAGCAATTTAAATACTCAAAGAAAGCAAACAATATATGTACCCACGTCTTTAAACTGATCAACATAGCATGCAGCATTGTTCCATTATTAGTGATACATTTTTTTAAAAAAATACATGCAGGTTAAAAAACAAAGGAAGATGAGGTATGATTGACTAGATGCAAGTCTCAATATCCATAAATGTGAAAGGTACCTTGCACTCATCTATTATGACAGAGTTGTGGGCTGTATAAACACACTGGTTTGAGTTGTTTTCCCTGTGGTTTTTCATGTCATCATAAATGGACTGTGTCTTGGTCATTTCAATATCTTCGTGTCCTTTGTGATGGGCATCAATGTTTTCCAACTCTGCCTTGGAGAGGTGATAGACAATGCCAGCTCCAAAGGAATCTCCCACAACATTGACAGAGGTTCTCATTCGATCTCTGCAATAGCAAAGCACCAGCAGGATGTTAAAGTAGACCTGAGTGTCATATCTTACACCTAAAGTGGTTCCTTTAACCTTTACTAGCTTTATGTTCTTTTGAACATTTGAAAAAGAATTATAGTCAAGAGATCTCGTAATTTGCATCACCCTGATGCTGCAAAGGAAAAACTGGGTAGTTCCCACAGTCTCTTGGGATTTTTGAGAAGCTGCACATGCTCATTTTGTACAGAGAAATCCAATCATGAAGAGAAAAAAATGTGGCAACTCTTTTTCTTTTAAAGGTTCATCTATGTAATCAAATAGTGACATGACTGTAGATTTTGTCCTACTGAAAAAAAACAGGTAGATGACCAATGCCGAACCTTCTATAAACAGGTGCCAAAATAGTGTTCAGCAGCAGGTCAGTTATAAATTTTAGTTAGATTGCATGAAACAATCCACTTGCAGCACCCAATCCTTATCATGGTGTGTGGATATGAAGTATACATTGTGAAACACTTGCCCCAAACAGGCCTGGCATCTGTAGGTGTGGCAGTTCACTTACTACCAGCCCAGTTTTAATAGGGGTCAGAGAACTTTTAATTCAACTGCTTCCCATGACGACTGTATCTGTGTATCATGGCAGCCAGTCATTGTGCCAATCAGGTGGTTTTCTTCAATCCACAACAATCATTTTGTAAGTTTGCAGTGAGATGGAGAAACATCCCCCTTCTGTGAGGTGCTGCACTGCATACTGAAACCTTCCTATGTGGAGAAAGCTACCATAGAAAGTAATTTCAGACAACCTTCATGGTATGTCAGTATGTCCATTTCATTTACATAGGCCCTCATTGTTTCTCAATTTATTATTTAGCACCAGGCCTAAGTACTAAAAATTAAAATGTGATTCCCCCAGGCGTTTTTCAGACATAAATCATGGTTTTTTTGGCTTGGTTTCACAGAACGCTAAAAGGGAAGAAAAATCAGGTGTTCACGCTAAATTTGCAGTGGTAGCTCTACATTTCAGCAAGCATTTTAGAAGCTGAACATGAACCATTTACACAAGAAGGCCCTTTCTAATTCTCCATTTCTTTGGGCATAGCATCTCTGTGCTGGAGACCTTTCCGTGACATTTGCTAAGCTTGTCAATTTCCCCTTTGGAAACTTGCAGTTCTTGGCTACCACTAATGACTCTGGATTAATTCCAGCTGTGGACAAATAACACTGTTCTTTAAAATGCCATTTTTGTTCACTTTGGAGTGGAGGAACAGCAGGAGATCAGAACACTTAAAAAAAGATTTCCTTGTGAAGTCTGTATATATCTTCCCTACACTAAACAGAGCAAAAGAAATAAAATAAAATCCAGCATATTTTATACAATTTTAAAGATGGAGTTTGCAACCCAGTATTACAGCAATTTTGAATCAAGATTGCCACAGTATAATAAATTGGAAAAGGTTTACTCCTGATAAATTTTAAGTGAATGACCTGGTTTCTTAATATTTCAGTTTTCATAATGAAGAATGACTACCCTTGTATGTTTTTTTTTCATGTTTTTTCCCTTCTTCCCAGATTTCATTCATGTCAGTCTATTTAGCTCATACCAAAAGTACTTAAAAAACCCCAGACATATTTTATACCTCAGGACTTGTAAGAAGTTTGCTTGGGTGCTTCTCAACAATAAAATATGTTTCTGCTTTATTCAGTAACAGTAACAGACTGACAAGGTGCACTGATATAATTGCTAGATACAATAGTCCTTTGGGAAAGTATTTCAAGCTGCCCCACCAGCACCAATGGGAAGATCTACTGGAATCCAGACTACCTGCAATCTAGATATAACAATCATAAGAGCAATACTCTTACTGGGGACATGTTCTTACTATTTTCTCTCTCTTTTTTCTGTTTCGGCGGCCTAATCCGGCCTGCCAGTCAATTTAATCCAGCCCCCATGGCAGTAAATGCCCTGGGGTAAAACCCAAGAAAAAGCTCAGCAACTTTTGGGTAAACTTCAATCGCAAAAAAAGCTTAAGAACTTTGGGGTAAAATTGTAAAAAAAGGTCAACTTCATTTCACAAAAAAGCTCAACAACTTTGGTCGGTCCTCCTTGAAAAAAGTATGGGCACCCCTGATCTAATTATGGGCCACTTCAGGTTTAAAACCGGTGCACAGAAGACCTGTCTCAGAAGAATTCTTTTTAGGGTGAAATAGCCTTTACAAGAAAAAGAAGAGAGGAAGGTCTGTATATTACATGACCATACTATAAAGCTGCAATTATTTCTAACAGTATTTTATTGAGTATTTTGTACAGTGCACTCTTAACACACACAAACGCACAGTAAAGTGAAACTAATTTGAAAGAAGGCCTAGGGAAGATTGTGTGAATCAGTGTGAAATCTCTCAATAATTTCTCAGGAGATGCCTAGGACATCTGTGAAAAGCCCAGATACTCCCATCAATTCCTCTATGGCATTAATTCCACTATGGAAGGTTTGAGCTCCTTTTCCTTTGCGCTGCCATGATATTGTCTTGCTCAATCTGACCTTTTCTAAAGAAGCAAATGTCAGCAGCACAATTTGCCACAGGGCTTACTTCAGGGGACAGGGATTTTTTACCACATGAGAATGATCAGAAACACAATGGTAAGCCCTTAGCCCTACCCCCTCGCTAACACCTTGCCTCTGCAGCTGAATTATGGCTTTGTCCATTCAGGAGGCAGGACTTCTCCATCAAGTGAAATGTTTTTACTTCAATGACATTTCCTTGAAACAGCAAACAACCACATGCTTTAAGTTAACATCCTCCTACTGTCTGCAAACAATGCTTGCCGATTTCTGCTCCGTTCCAATTTCGCTACAGTTGGGTATCAGAAACAATCTGTGTGCATTTCCTTTAAATGCTTTGTTGCATAAACATTGGTCAGCTGCTGCACATGCAGGAGTGCTTCTAGCAGCAAGCATTATTGATCATGAAGGAGTTGACCCCTGAGTGGGTAGTTAAGCCACAACATCACTGGAGAAAGGTGACAAGTTTCTTTAATGTTACTTACAAAAGCCAATCTACAGCAACAAGCAAGCTGATGTCCTGTGTGGGAAGGCCCACTGCGGTGAGGATGAGAAGCATGGTCACCAATCCTGCACTGGGTATACTCGCAGCTCCAACACTCGCAAGCGTAGCTGTCAGACTGTGAAATTAAACACATCCACTTGTTTAGCTGGGCCTTCTTTTAGTTAGTGTTTCTCTTACAAATATGGGAACTGCTTGATCACTCCAACTTCTGTAGGAACACATTCCCTGTTATTTCAGTGCAGCCTCTAATATTGTAATTTAGAAGATTTTGACTGAGTTTAGTTTTATTAACACACCAGTCTTTTGATTTTGCAAAAAAAAATCATTTGTTTTCCATAATGATTTTTGATTAAAGCAATATGTGATTCATTTAACTCATGCTAACTTGAGTATATTTATTTTCCATTATTTATAATCAAGTACAATGAAAATCTCTACACAACACATTAACACTGCCTCTGAAACCAGGTTATAGACAGAAATCAAGGTCTGCTTTCATGTCTTACAAATCCCTACACAGAAATTACTTCATGTAGAAAACTGTGTAATTCCCATGTAGGCTGCAATACGTGATGCTCTACTTGGGAACTGGCAAAAGCAGCCAAGGCTTTTCACTGTTTATTACAATGCAGGCTCACAACTTTAAACTGCTTTGCAATAGGCAAGGTCTGTAATATTCATGTTTTCACCATCTCCAGTGTAGGGCAAGAAACCCACCTGACAGTGACTATCTGTCCACCATCCAGCGCAATTCCATTCATCTGTGCTATGAAGATAGCTGCCACAGCTTCATATAGGGCAGTCCCATCCATGTTAATAGTGGCCCCGACAGGCAAGACAAATCTTGTCACACGCTTATCAATGCCCAAGTTTTCTTCAAGGCAGCGAAAGGTAACAGGCAGTGTACCAGCACTGAAGGAGAAAGCAAAATGAAAGGTTATAGGCAAAATTCAGACTTCCTGGGACGTTTCCTGCTCGGCAGGGACTCGATGGCCCTTGTGGTCTCTTCCAACTCTATGATTCTATGATTCAGATAGCTCTATTGACACTCTGGGGGAACAACCAGGCATCTTACACACACATTCATCAGGTCTCTGTCTGTCCACCGTTCAACGTCTGCCTCTTCCATCCTGGAACTGATGTAAGCATGTAAATTCTATGGTTGTAAAACTGCTTATGCACAGTGTTTTGATCAAAGCTTGTGCATGCCCCTGTAGATGTATATATTTTGACAGTTGTTGAATGAGGGTAAAACCAGATGTGACAACATGTGCCATTAGAAACCAAGGCAGATAATTTATTTAAACAACCCAAAATTGATAGCAGGCATGATGGAAGATTTCATCTGAAGCACAGCAACCCTTACCTCCTTAGTTACAATTCCAACAAAAACCATACCCCTCGCATATGGCAATGAGCCACAAAGTAAAATCTCACTTTGGCTCCAATAAGGTATTTAGTTTTTAAGTTGCAGGACGATTTTTGTTGGGAATGACAATCTTTAGTTGCAGGACAATTTTTTGTTGGGAATGCAGCTGGGAAGGAAAGAATTAAACCTCACTCCCCCATGTTCAGAAGAAAATCCCTCCCCCAATGCATGCTATTGTACAATATTTTTAAAAACTCTGATATGATTTCTAATAACATAACTACTCCTGGTTGTCATAGGGACTAAAGAACTCAGCGAAGAAAAGGTCAGTTGGCAGAAGTGCCTTGGGAAGAGAGGGAGATGACAGCTTCCTGTTAGCTATAGTGGGGGGTGGGGGCATATGTCTGAAACCTGAGAAGGTTCTGTTGGAAAAACAGAGAAGATCATGACTAAAAGTCAAAGTGGAAAGCCTTGCTTGATTGGAGAGAGATCTCAGACTTCTGAAGAGGAAAACTAGAAAAGCCCCAGCAGTTATTGGTGCTAAAGACAAGTCTAGGACTGGATTTAGGGCAGGTGATCTAGGCCTGGGGTGCTGGGCTTATGGAAGGATTTCTGTCATGAATGATCTCCATTCACCTTTGTAATCTTATATGAGATGAATCCCTCATCATACGAATTGTCCATCCAAGTTGTGAATGGACTAACAAGGCATTTACCGGTAGATGTTATATAGTAAAATGACCAGTGCTATTTTTCTAGAAAAAGAGGTGCCAGAACTCACCATAGCAGTTAATGCTATGAACCAGGTTTGAGTTTGTGGGCACGTGAAATCCAGTTTACACCTTTTCTTCATTTTTAGGTTAATTGATCAGCTCACAGGTATTGCTAATCCACACAATAAGTGTTCACACATTCAGCTGAGTAAGTCTTGTTAGCAAAGTATTTATAATGACCCTGAATGTGTTGCTAACTCTGCATTTCATATCAAATACCTTGAAGCAGTGCCTAGCGCAGTAATCCATGCCTGAAAGATGCCCACAAAGAATGAGAAGGGATTTTTCCTTGTTACCACGAAGTACAGCAAAGGCAAGAAGATCCCTCCATGGATGATAAGGCCTATGATCACAGTTACCATGTACATTCCAAGTTGCCTAGCAACTACTTCCAGGTCCTTGATTGCAATGATTTTTCCACAGATGAGGCAGGCAATGCCCAGTGGCGAGTACCTAGAAGAAAACGCAGCATTAAACAAGAATGCAGTTGCAGAAGTCTGTGTCTCAAAACAGAAATGGCATCATAAAGGCAGTTGATAAAGCTATACCATGCAGCTTTAAATTACCACCTTTTGATGGAAAACCTTTCAGCCCCAAACACCCCCACTATTGAATGATGGGACCAGGGGCTGCATGGCCCTATGCTGCAGAAACTGACACTATCCTGTTGGCTGGATTCAGTCCACAATCTTGAAGACAGCTTTGAAAGTGGCTGACTGATAGGGGACCAGATCCACTTTTACCTTTGAAGAAGCAGATGGGGGTGGCTCTCAGCCACCGGAGCATCTTCAGAGCTCTTCTGCCTGAGGACTGGCACGTTTGAAAACTGATCTGTGCCTTCAGAGGTGAAAGTGCAAATAGGCTGGCTTTCCGTCAGCACAAACTGCCAAATTTTAAAGCCCTTTTGAGACAGGACAGATGCATTTTCCCCTTTGTGTGCAGGGGGTGATGGTAGCAATAGTTGATTTATTCTGTGTGTCAAGGGCTCTTGATAGAAGAAAAAATTCTACACCCCAATAGATAAGCACTGCGAGAGTGGCTACGACAGAAGCAGTACTGTATTATTAGAGCCCTGATAATTTCTTGGACCAGAGAAAGCCACTCCCTTATAATTCCTAAAAGTCTAGTGGTGGCTTTTGCTAGGCAGTTAGGATGGTTAACTGACTCAGCTGAGCTTTTCATTGCTTGTGCCAGTACATGGCTTGTGCCCAGACATTAAAATGTTTTGCAGACCAGCCGAAACCTTGCTTGCTGAGAAACCTAATACATGCTGATAATATCGTAGAAGCAAGCCTTTTGTTTGGTTGTTTTATTTCCTATGATCCATCCCTTCCAGCAGTTCATAATGACACCACTTAGTGAATGGGTGGCTTGCCAGACCTCCCACAAAGAGACTCACTGGCCCTGCCCATACCCAGGACTCAAGCTACTGAGAAGCTTCCAGCTGGGATTCCATGCAGACAGGAACAGAGGTGAAGGTTTCAACAATGGCCTTGAAGCAGGAGTGGCTACCCCATGTCCTGTGGGCTATATCCAGGCTCCCAAGCAATTTCTGGTGCCTACCCACCAACAAGGGTTACTGTGTCAGAGAGAGCTTTATTTATTGTTGATGATGATTAATTTTGCTGAGCAGCAGGTGGCTTAAAGGAATCTCCACTCTTATGGTCTATATTAACTTTCTTTTTTTGCAATCTGAAACTTACTTTTTCATAGAGAGATAGATTTAGGAAGCAAAACTGGAACGGGGCTTTTTAGAAAAAGGAATGTCTGCTCTCCATCTGACCTTCTCACGAACCATCCAAGCATTGCCCAGAAGCAGCAAATCAATCAGAAGCTTCTATTAGCTTCGCACAATCCCCATTTTGCACAGTTTTCTCAGGTGCCAGGCAGTCTGCTTCCTGAAATGGTCACTGAGGATAATCCTTAAATAAGGGTTACGAAACATCCTTAGCAGATGCCCAATTTTGTTTTATGTCATTATGGTGTTCACAAAGAGTTTCATAAATCACCAAAGCTGCTGGAGGGGGTGGATCTTTTCCTAAGAGAGTAGCCATAAATAATAGGAAAGAATGTCCCTTTGGATATGAAATAAAGGAATGTGTCTCCATAGACTAAATGTTCTCTTCTATGCAAATGAACAAGAGTCATGGGTTGAAGGTAAGCCTTCTCTTGATGCATTGAATTAGGAATGGGTCCCAGCAGGGACAGTGGCTGTGCGAAGATCAAGTTCTTCTGGGGCCAATCCCATGTGTTCTGATAGAAGAAAGCCCTGAGCATCCGCAGTAAATTAAATATGCAAAAACATAGCAACAGCCTCATTTGATTCTCTGACCAAATGAGGTGTGGTGTGGCACTTCTGAACTTGAACTGATGAGACCTCAGCTCAAGTCTCTCAGCATCCCATTAACAACCCAGGTTGAGTTTGGTCCAACCTCACACATTCTGTTCCGGCTGCCAACTGTTGGGGAAAAAAAACTCCTGTTTATGCCATTCTGAGCTTTGTTGGCTAAGGGCAGGATACAACTGTGAAAAGCAAACAATCGAAATAATTGCTGTAGCTTCAGACCAATATAGTGAGGTAGGTCATGCAGAAAATACAGAAAAGCTACAAAATGATGTCCAGAATACAACTGGATTTAGGGTGTCTTGGCAGATGATGACTTTGACTCACCACATAATCATGGTCACCAGCTTCATTACAATCTCGTTCAAGATATTGAAGAAATCCACCATCATCTTGGCTTGTTCTCCCATCTTGCCCATTGCAATACCAAAAGCAATGAAGAACCCAATGAGTCCTGTTGAAAGAATGCTAAAATATTAAACGCTACTGAGGCTCTGTCAAAATGAAGCACCCACACTCCTGCAATCTTATTAATTAAAATATAAACAAACAAACCTTACTAAATCAGGCTTCAAGTCAGCTCAGGCTATTTTTGTGTCATGAACATGTTGCAGAATACACCCCCAGTAAAACTCCGGTCTGGATGGGCCCTAAGTGTTCCTCTACTCTCAGGAGAAGCTTTTGGGGGGGGCCACAAGGAACAGAGTGGGGAAAAGATAATGGCAAATTTCCCTTGCACAAGTGTGATACAACCCACTGCTATTAATATCTTGCTGTAACCTGTTAACCTGACTTGGTCTCTTCAGGTGTTTTGGCCTATAACTCCCATCAGTCCTGCCCCATGCTAGGAAGAACAGTGTTCCTAGGAAAACTCAGGCATGTACTGTTCTTATTTTATCTCCTAACAAATCTATCATAATATAAAAGATTGTCACGATGACCAAATGATATAAACATATGCTGCTTGTAGATGGATAGCCATTCATCTGTATATGTGTGTAAATGTTCAATGATTGGCAGTTCTATTTTCCTGAACAGATTTGGATTCTCCTACAGATAAACAGAGGAGGATATGCAAAAATGAATATGTAAAGGATATGTGATATGATTTATTGGACTTGAATATTGCTTTACATATATTTTAAATTAAAAAGTCTGAAGGCATTTTACAGCATATATAATATGAATGAAATAAAACATTTAATCATTTAGTTAGCGTTCTTACCTTAAGGTCCCAGGGTGGGTTATGACAAGATAGCAATATATTCAAAACAATGCACAATATTGCTACAATAATAACTGTGAAGCACACATACACTAAAAGTGTTTCCATACCTAAGACATTCATGCCATCCTTAAATTCGAGGCCTTTCTTAATGATTAGCTGAGGTTCTGGCGTCACTTCTGTTTCATTCAACATGTCAAAGATGGAGTCTGTTGCATTGGCTGGTTCATCGATCTCTTGAGGGACAAGCACTTTCTTGGTGACCGTTTGAATCTGAAAGAATCAAAATACAGGGCTGCAAATTCAGGTGTAAAGTTGCCTGCTACATAAGCAGTGCAAACTCTGAGCCTGAAATCCCCCTTCTAAGCTTCTTCTGGCACCTGCCCTTGCAAATCACCAGTGCAACTAGGTACCATATTTTTCGCCCTATAGGACGCACTTTTCCCCCTCCAAAAATGAAGGGGAAATGTGTGTGCGTCTTATGGGGCAAATGCAGGCTTTTGCTGAAGCCTGGAGAGTGAGAGGCATCGGTGCGCACCGACCCCTCTCGCTCTCCAGGCTTCAGGAAGATATCCGCAAGCCTCGCGCACCCCGCGGGAGGTCCCGCTGGGCGTGCAAGGCTTGGGGTGGCAGTCTGCAGCCCAAAGCATGGGGCACGCTGCGGAGCATGCCCCATGCTTCGGGCAGATGTCCGCAAGCCTTGCGCGCCCAGCGGGACCTCCCGCCAGGTGTGCAAGGCTTTCGGGCGGCAGCCTGTTCTGGGGGCTGGGGTCGAGGGAAGCTCAGGCTTCCCCCGCACCAGCCCTGCGCCTGGGGGGGGAAATATATTTTTTCTTTATTCCCCCCCCCCAAAAAAAAATCTAGGTGCATCCTATGGGACGGTGCATCCTATGGGGCGAAAAATAAGGTAAATTTAGCAACCTTGCACAAACACATATGTTACTGCAGTACACAATTACACCATTTGCTTCTTCCCCCATCTCCATTCCATGCTTTACAGGAGCTTTTGTATCCTTGTTATGTTAGAGCAAAAATTAAACAAAAAGCAGTTTGCCAGCCCTAATAAAAAATAAGTACTTTGAACATGTGCCGTTTCCCATTTTAAAGAACTCATTTAATTAGCATCATCATGACTACAGAAAGAAAATGTACTGTGCTTCAGCTGCCCTGATGATAAACTCGAGATTCAGCACCATTTTGTTGTAGACAAAGAATAATATCTATTTAAAGTAAAAATAACATGAGCATCTGTAACCATGGACATGCTTGGCTGCTGCCTAACTATAAAAGGATGTTAAATAAAAGAAGGAAAGGATGCTGTGGTGGTGGCGAGTGACAGTCCCAGCATGCCCTTGTTGGCCGAGATGTTGGTCCCAGAATGATGCAGGGCCTGTCTGCTACTGCCTCCATCATCTGCTGCTCTCTGGGTGGTCATTCGGGGCTCTTGTGGTTTGGGGAGCCCTGGACATTGCCAGTTTTGTGTATGTACCTTGCTTCTCTGTGCTAAGGTCTGTGGACTGAGACACAAATCCAACTCTGCCATTAGAAAGTACAACAACACAAGACATCTCTGATCCTTCCTAAAAACCACCCTTGGGGAAACATCACTATAATAAAGCAATAACTCTACCCAAATCAGGAGGGAATTATATGTTTACTTTCATCTTTGCATGTACTAATATTTTTATCTATCATTTCTGTGACAAGTAGATAAATAGTTTGGGTTGTATCAAAGAAAGTAATCCCATTCACAGAAGGATACGCACATGTACCATGGTATCTCCCATGCCTGTCATCCCTCTGAGCTCCCCAAAATCTGTTCAGAGTCCCCCCCCCCCCAAGCTTCCAGAGCATATAGGGAGAGGAGAGGGAGGGAAAGTTTCATTGAGCAAACAGGTGTCTTTGTGCAGACAGGACAACTTTATTTTATACAAGCCATAATCTACGAAGTCCATTCAAAGAATGACTTGAAAGGTCTAGCTGGCAATGGAACAGAGGCAGAATTTCTAAATCTAGTGTATATTCAAAAATAGGTTACCATTCATTAAAAAATGTTGTGTGCCCTTCTTAATATGCAGTGGGAATGCAAGGCATTCAAGTCTGCAGGAGGTACTTCCTAAAGCGTCTGGGCAAAGTTGATTTTGTCTTGCTGAAATCACACATGCAGTTTGCTCAATAAAAGGGGAAGAGTTAATTCACCAGACAATTTAGTCAGATAGCAAAGTTAGCAAAATCAGCCAACAGTTATATTTGTTCTTTCTGCTGAGCTGCCAGTCATAGCGGCATCATGAATGATTAAGGGAACAATGCAGATTACGCTAACCATTTTACTACATTCACATCTTATTAATAATCTAAAAAAATGTGCTTGAGCACCCTGCGGAAATGTGTGGCTTTGAAATGCAGCGAGCAAAAGCAGAAGCTCTTAAGCAAGCCAAAATTCCTACATATTTCCATGGAGTTGATTATTATCTTGAGAATTCTGTCATCTTTAAAACATTACAAAGGCTCTGAGAACAGGAGAATTTCCTGCAACTGAAGGAAGCCCTTCTTGGAAACAAAGCAAAATTATGAAGTTTTGGCAGCCTTGGTGAGACCAGGACTGTCGTTATCAGGGATTGCCACATCAGGATTTATTCTCATCACTAAGGCACTGTATGCAGCTGTGGGAAAAGCTTTGGTCACACTGACTTCCACCTGTTCTAGTACGCGCTGAGTCAGTCATGCATGCCCAGTGCAGGCTGGTTTTAATTCCTGGTATACTGACAGGAACCATAATAAAAATTCAGTGGCTACCAGTGCATACCAATGTCCCAGAATGTGCAAAAATGTCTGGGAGTCAACACAAGTTTTCCTCCCCTGTAACTACAATACAGGCCCTTTTCTTAAACTTCTCTTAACAACACTAAGGCTTTGATACGCAGCTTGAAATTCCATTAATTTGTATTAGATACAGGGCGCTCTAGTTCGTCTCCTCGTCAACCAGTCCCTTCCATTTGATACTCTGGACAAAAGTAGACAAAATGTTAAACTACTTATTGGACTCAGTAACATACAAAGAGCCCTGCTGGATCAAAACAAGAGTCCTCGGTCCCATGTCCCATATCGTGTTCTCACATCAGCCAACCAGATGCCTACAAGAAGCCCACAAACAAGCAGGACATGGAGATATTTTGATCTTTCTGGAATAAAAAAGCCCAGCCTCAAATTTCTCTTGCTGTATATTTGGGGATGGGAAATGTATCTCCTGAATTTCTAATTAACTTGCACCTGTTAAAGTCACAGGAAATGGAAGAAAGTGCTAGTTCAAAGCAAATTAAGGCACTCTGAAAACTCTTGCAAGCTGTGCAGATTTGTTTGTTTGTGGATGAAGATATTTCCTATACTGGAGCTGAAAAATAGTTCAGCTTCAAGGTCTTGTAGGAAGGTCTAGCAGGACTTTAATTTTCAAGTAGTTAACTGCTAATTACTTAATTATTCCCTTTGTTTGCCAATTAAGCGGGAGACGCATAGTTTAGAATTAAACAACGTAGTAAGTTGACATTCATTGCTCACCCTTCAAGTATCACAGTTTCTTACTATCTTGACTTTAGGGAGATGACTTGAATAAAGGCAAAGATTACAAAACCATACCCACTAGTCTTTTCTCCAATTATCCTGGGGCAAAGGGCCACAGACATCAACTCCTTAGGAATGAGTCAAACTCACCCTGTTGAATTTTCAAAAGCTGAAGCAGCTGATAAAGTGGCTTGCTAGGTAAAACTGCTAGCAGAAATCATGTGGGAAGAGAGGAAAAGGTAAATTCCTGCCCTTGAACCTGGGACCCTTTGAAGGCAAAGTTCTAACACTCAGCTACAGCCCTTCCCCTAGAGGTGCATTGCCATTTAACTGTTTACCCAGTACCTATGCTAGGCAGGTGATGAAAATCATTGAGACAAGGGCTTCTATTGAGTTCCCTGTAAGCCTATTTGGAAAACATTTATTCTTGAAATAGAAGGCTGTATATTATGATTATGGTTATGATTATGATCAGTACTACTACTACCACAATGTGTGGGATCCAACAGATGGCGAGTGCAAAGTTTAACTCTTGCAAAGTATAATGGTACCTCGGGTTACAAACACCTCGGGTTACAGACTCCGCTATCCCAGAAGTAGTACCTCGGGTTCAGAACTTTACCTCAGGATGAGAACAGAAATCATGCAGCGGCGGTGTAGCGGCAGCAGGAGGTCCCATTAGCTAAAATGGTACCTCAGGTTAAGAACGGTTTCAGGTTAAGAACGGACCTCCAGAACGAATTAAGTTCATAACCAGAGGTACCAGTGTATAAAATTAAAAGTTGTGCTAGAGCCTTACCATTAGGCACCAGAGGAGGTGAGAAGTCCCACTGTCAGTCATATGCAAGTGCAGAGTTGAAGAGTGGAGTTACCCCTGCTAATGTCAGCACCCTGCACTCAAATCTGAGGAATTATCCATTCAAAAATTGCACCATCTGGCCCTAACATTAGACAGAGTAAACACCTGTCCCTCATGAAATGGCAACATGTGGTTAGCTATTTCATTTTTTTTATTGTATTTCTGCAGTCAGAAAGGGAGAGATGCTTGTAGAATATTCAGTCTCACATGTCAAAATATCTTAATAATGGATATTATGTAACCCAGCTTGCCAGTGCATTTCTAGTTCCCTCAGGCAACCAAATGTCTAGGGCCCAGACCAATCCCTACCTCCAGTTCCTGGTGCCAAAAGGTGAAAGTGGAAATTCCCTTTCTCCCTCTACTGCTTTGCAACCACCAGCAATAGTATTCCCCCCCCCTAACAAACGACCTCACTGGCTGCCACTGTTGACAGGTATGTCTACCTGCAGGAGGCAAGTACTGTTATTCTTGGATTTTTCTAAAACCACAATTCTCAACTTTTTGAGCTTCAAGGAGGGTTTCGTGCTGACACAGGATTCTTGGAAGAGTTCAAGGGTGACACTCAGTTCATACAGAATACTGAGCCTGTTGTACATCACTGTCCCTGCAGGTGAACTGATAAGGCAAGTTGTTTTTCTTGTTGAGGGACCCTAGAAAGTACTCCAGGATTCTGCAGCCACCACTATGAAAACTAATGTAAGAAATGAAAGCTTTTGTGTAGACTGGCAGTAGGAGTGCACATGATGGGCCTCTGTTGGCCACCAAGCTGAATCTAACATCTTTCCTAGAAAAGATCCAATAAGCCTTTTCGTTACATACAGGTAAAATTGTATACATGATCAGATAAAACAGGAAACATGGTTGTATAGATTGGCAAATTCATAAGCCCAGAAGAAAGAAATTTAGCCATTTGGCCTAATGTCTGTCTTAAGAAGGTTCATAAGATGGTACGTACGGCAAGGGATTCTTTTATTTTAATAAGTAAAATTCTGGAGTTAAAAAGGGGTCGAAATGCAAATTTTATTTGTTGGGCTGCCACTTGCTTAGGGCTGCAAACATGCTGACCTGTGAGTAAATGCCAATGAAAGCTAACGGCTCAACTCTAACACTTACCACAGACGCAACCCAATAGAAGGGGTTGTGACAACCATCACATCCAGAGCCCAGCCAAGCATGCAGGCTGGAGGTGGAGCTGGGGAAACAGGTAGTTGTGCCAGTCTACAGCTGCCGGCAGAGGCGGAGCAACCTGCTCTGGTACCCGGATTGGCGCTCGTCCCAGGGGGCATGGCACGCCACCCGTGGGAGGCATGGTGCACGTCCCAGGGGTGTGGTGAGCTGCCCGGGGGGCGTGGTGCACGCCTGGGGGGCGTGCGGTGAGCGGTGCATGCCCTGGGAGGTGCTGCCAATCAGAGGTCGGCATTTTCTCTCCCCCCCCCTTTGGAATGACACCCGGGGCATGCTGCCCCTGCCTCAGAACGCCCCTGGCTGCTGCAGCAATCACAACCAATGCCACCACATGACAGAACCTGGATCCGAGGCCAAGCCTGTCTTTCCCCACTTCTGTAGATCGTGGCTGACACCCAGTGTGGGCACTGTGAGCATTCTGCTAGCTTTTACTCTGAGTAGACCCATTGACATTAATAAACATGTCTAAGTTAGGTCCATGACTATGGTCTTTTGCCCAACGTGGGGCTCACGCCCATGACCTTGAGACTAAGAGTGTCGTGCTTAACCAGCTGAGCTATCCATCTTAACCTTAACAAATACTTGACCGAAGTGACTGTCGACGAACGAAGAAAGCTCAAAAAAATAGTGAAGTAAATGAAAGGAGCTGCTTGCCAGAAGACATTAACATTACAATCGCCCTGAGATTTATAAAAGGAGTGAGAGTGCCAATATAAGAAGTTAGTAGCTTGCTTCCCAGTCAGCCCATTTAGCCAGTCTTTCAGCTTTCTACTAGTCAAGGGGGCGATTCCCACATCCTGTTAAGCACAATTAACTGGAAAGGGAGAGACCAGCGCAACAGAACACACATTGTTCTACTTTTTGGAACACACTGTCTACCCATGTGACTCTCCTTTTGATGATACCGTGAATAAACATGTCTTTCAATATTATAAGCACCGGGAGGGTGATAAAAGGACTGATGGGGCTAATGTAAGTTAGCTACTTGCTCCCCTTTCAGCCCACTATCCCATTCCTCAGCTTTCTACCCATCGAGGGGCCCAGTTATCACTTTCAGTAAAATACAATTAGCTGGAAAGGAAGAGTTCATTTCAGCGTTTAATGCATGCTGTTCTAATTTTGGGAACGTACATACATATTTGACTCTTCTTTTGACGGTATATCGAATAAACATGCCCTTTAAAGCTACTCAGATTTGATTACAATTCTAAGCACGTTTACATGGAAGGTAGCCCCACTATAATCTGTTAACTTTACTTCTTGGTAAACATGATTTAGGACCGGGCTTTTAGGTGCTCTTGGGTGCAAGGTAAGAGAGAGGGAAAATGCAGCTAGTTTAGTTCTGCAGCAGTTTGCATCTGTCTCCCTATGTGGTCCTGTCCTTCCTTTGCTCCCCACCCACACGGTACAGCCTAGAGCTACAACCTCAGATAACATAGCACTTAAAATCCTTTAAATGGTGCCATTCAGGCATACTTAGCAAAGGTTTGGCAGTGGATCTTGCTTGGATCATAAAAAAAAGTCTGTGTAACTGTCAAATAATTTAGCTTCAGGAAAAAGGCTGCTCATACATGTGTGTAGAGCAGAAAGCATGAACAACATGGCTAACATTCATACCACCCTTAAAAAAATCATCTTAATATACTTTTCTGATGAAATATGACTACAGCCTGAAATGTTTATCTACTTAGTAAGAGTAGAATAGGCAACTGCAGGAAAAACTTCCTTCCCTCCCCAGCAATCACCCTGTGACATGCCTCACCCCTAAGTAGGTGAATACACCCACCATAGGTTTGCTCAGTGCCAAGAATTTTTGACTGCTTGGGCACTTTTCTTCCAGACATCAAATTGTTTCCCCCCATGCAACAATGGCCGCGGTGGCATTGTATTCTCTAAGCAATGTGCTGAAGAATAGAAACAGCCTTCAATGCATCAGATTTTACAGATATTTCTGTACGAATAATTATAAGATATCCCCAGCCCTAAAGTAGTTATTTGCTGGAGATGAAATAAGGATAAGGCCTCTTTATGTCTTTACAGTGTTCTATAATTATTAACTTCTGGGAGAAAGTGCTGGACTATATAAATATGATTGTACGGAAAAAGTTAAAAAAATTCAGAGAACATTCTTTTAAATTATATTCCTATTACATGGAAGCAGAGAATGGGACAACAAAAATGGATTCCATGTGCCCTAATGCTGGCTAAGAGACTGATAGTGATGAACTGGAAGAATAAAGATATGATCCCTTTTAATCAATGGATTGACAACCTGACAACACTCACAACTTATGAACGGATTGCTTATAGACACAGGCTTTGTCTGGATGAACATATTGATATTTGTTATGAGTTTATACAGAATGCAGTAGGCTATTAATAACCACATATGTAGTAAGATAATAATATTGTTTATATCTATATACCAATATGTGGAAATGTAATTGATTTTACTAATTGTATTACACTGTACTTTCTGCAGTTTTATTTTCCAAACCCTTCTTTTCTTTTTCTCTTATCACTTTATTTCTTTATAAATGAAATTATTTTTAATAAGAATAAGAATATACCGTATTCCCAGCCCTGTTAACTGAAATACATGAAAAATAAATGTCTGTGTGGAGTAAGATATAAAGCATGCTCTGGTCAGATATGTATGGCCCAAGACATTTTGCTGCCCGGGAAGCAACTGGGCCTGCCCGCCCTCCAAGTACACCAGACCTGTAAAGTTATTTAGTTACCTAAGGCAGAAAAAAACCCTCACAAACACTTCACCTCCAGTCTGGCAATACAAACACAATAATAATAAATTAGATCATTAGCAGTATGCTGCCCTTCCACGATGCTCAGAATTGGCTGCCTCACTCTGCCTAGTGATAGGGCAGGTCTGGATCCAATCAAAGCTAATCATATTAAGCTTAACTGACTTTAATTAAAACCAGGCAAATTAGTTCAGAGCGCATGTTCATTGACGGAAAATCTTTAATTGAAAAGCTCGGCAAATAGCATGGAAATCAAAAGTATTTCTGTGCTTCTCCTCTCCTTCCACACAAAAGACAGGGAAACAAAAATAAATTCTGAAGCTATATGGAGTAGTAAAGAAAAAACTGAAGAATGTTTTTATCAAGAATGAAGCACTAAAATAAACTACAATGCAAACTGAACAGTGCAAAGAATGAGGAACTCAGTAGA
Organism: Podarcis gaigeae; assembly: GCF_964106915.1. Classification (NCBI taxonomy): domain Eukaryota; kingdom Metazoa; phylum Chordata; class Lepidosauria; order Squamata; family Lacertidae; genus Podarcis; species Podarcis gaigeae. The sequence continues at coordinate 56,991,825 of NC_139678.1, read as the reverse complement.
AGCACTGATATTTGTTATTTTGTACTGATAAGTATTAAACAAGCTAAATTTACAGCTGCAAATCTAGTTTTAGTTTCTTCAGTTCTTTTTTTAGTGTCATGGTTTTCACACACAGGATATTAGTGGGAGGCAAAGGTTTGACATTCACCTGCTGAAAGCATGCTTGTACGAGGTTTTCGGGGAACAAGTTTCGGATAAGATCCAAGAAAGCATCAAGGCTGGACACTTCGTCATTCTTCTTTCCTTCTCCCAGCTGTTTCTTGAGCTTTGGATTGCCTGGGTGAATGGCTAAGACCAGAATAACTCCCAATATAGCAGCAATGATCGTCGTGGACATATAGTAAACCATAGCTCTTGTACCTAACCGACCGCTAGCCTTGGCATCCAAGCCAGACAGACCTGTATAAAAATGCATTGTGGTGAGTTAAAGATGTTGTTCTGCAGTTTGGACGCATATGAAAACATCAGGCAGGGAGCAATGGGAAGAGGAAAACAACAACAAAGTAGAACAATTACTCTGGCTATTAAAACCATGAGGTCAGCTTGCACACAGTTCTAAGATGGAGATCACAGGCTGAGTAAGTCCCGCACAGGTACTACATCCATAAGGTTACACACTGAAGATTCTGGGATAAAGAATCAATGGCTGCTTTCACTCTTCTTGAGAAAATAAATCCCGACTTATAACCCTGATGTCTAGATGTAACATATTTGTGTAACATCTTGCCTGATGAAGTGTTCTGGCAAACTCAAAAGCTTGCCAAAATTTTGCAATCCTTTCAATTGATCTTAATAAGGGTAGTACACAACTGCGGACTTTGGAGTTTTTTCCAACTCTGGAGAGTTGGGAGGAGCTTCAGAAAAGATTTAGCAAGTGCACAGAGTGAGGGGAAGGAGAAAGTCTTGTTGCACAAGCAGAAGTTGTTCCTCTTGCACAAGGAGTTACTTACTGGTGTTTTGGAGACAATTTTCAAGGCTAATGCCGGTACATTAATATGAAGAACACACACACTGTTATGAGAGTGTATAAAGCTGTGAACATGACTCTATAGGTCTTAATCTCTCACAAAAGATTAACCTTCTAATTGTTTAGAACAGATCTCACCTGTGATTAAGCTTGAGATAATTAAAGGAAGAATCAACATTTTTAGCATCCGCATCAGGATATCTCCTGGGAAGGCTATCAACATGATGACATCAGGATTAATAGGTGCTGCCATGCGAAGAAGTGCCCCACACAATGCGCCCATGATGACACCTGGATAAGAAAGGGAGGGCACAGAAGAAAGGATTTGAGTAATTGAGTTTCAATTCACCACATCTTAGAATAATCCTGTCAAAACACAGTTTTGGACCAGAGCTAGCTGTGCCAATAATGGCTGCTTACTGATCCTCCTCGGTGAGTGGTGGTTGCAGCCTTCCCTCCCTTGCTGCCCGGACGCAACGGTCCATTTTGTGTGCAGCACGTCCCCTTGGCCTCTGCAGAGGCTCACGGGTCCCCGTCAAGCCCACTGATTCAAATGAGCTAATCCGCAGTGGCCTCAAGGGGGCATGGCTTGGCGAGCGGACCTGAGGGAGGCAGGCTTCACTCAGGTACACTCACCAACAATAAATTCCGGCTAACCCTGAATGTTGTGGACTCTCACTTTCCCTCTCCAATGGCCATTTTGGTTGAGGCTGATGTTTTGTAGTCCAAAACATCTGAGGGGCACACAACTTTGGCTAACCCTGCTTTCTCCTCCAGAAATACGCAGTGAGGAGGATGGGGATAAAATAACAATCAGTTGACTGTCTTTTATTGGCTCTGGCTCCACTTACTATTGGTCTCCCTGCCTTCCATTCTAACAGTCCCATTCTAACCAGTCACTTCTGACCACCTCAGAGAAATCACCCCCAGGTACTTGAGGATAAAGCAATCCTATATACAGCTGGAAAACTGAACACAGTGGAGCTTATTTCTGGGTGGACACATAGGATTGCACTGCGTGACTGGGTAGGTGTTCAGCCTTCAGTGTCCTCCTAAAATTACCAATTCCATCTTCCTCCTAATAGCTATTTATATTATTCTGCCCAACCATAATGGCAAGCATTCCAATGTGGCTAAACCAGAAGGTTGTATAGCAACCAGCAGTGTCTATTTATATGAGCTGAGGAAAAACGGAGCTATCTGAGATGAAAGGTCACATGAACAGCTTTTTCATTTCCAGCCAGGGAGACCCTGGCTTCCTGCTTTCACTTACCTCTACAGGAAGCTCCCTCTTCAATTACTTCCCCTTGACCCAGGAACTAACTATATACACAGAGGACTTCCAGAAAATGTACATTTTCTGGGGATTTTACACAGCAGTGGGGAAAATGACGGTCATGAATAAAAGCAATACCCATTCCTAGGCCATGGTTCCAATAGGGGTGAATGAGAAAATACCAGATGGGAAGAGCCTTAGCTCAGTAGCAGGGTATCTTTGCATTCAAAAGGTCTCAGTTTAAGTCCCTGCTAACTCCAGATAGGAACTGGGAGAGACTCCACCTGACATCTTGAAGAGCTGCTGCCTGTTAGTGTAAACAATATTGAGCTAGATGGACCAATGGCCTGGCTCATTCACAGCCTCCTGTGTTATTGCTCAGAGGACATTGAAATGAAGAGGAGATGAGTGGGGGTGCCATGGCCCCAGAGTCTAGCAGTGACCAGAACATTGAGTTGGAGAAAGAATTGTAGCTCAGTGGAAGATCATTGTCCCAAGTTCAATCCCTACCATTTCCAGGTAGGGCTGGGAATGGTGGAGAGCCACTGTCAGCCAGAGTAGATGGTAAAGGGACCCCTGACCATTAGGTCCAGTCGTGGCAGACTCTGGGGTTGTGGCGCTCATCTTGCTTTAATGGCCGAGGGAGCCGGCATACAGCTTCCGGGTCATGTGGCCAGCATGACTAAGCCGCTTCTGGTGAACCAGAGCAGCGCACGGAAATGCTGTTTACCTTCCCACCGGAGTGGTACCTATTTTTTTTTTTTTTGTACATAATTTTTATTGGTTTACAAAATCAAAATACAAACAAACATAACGATTCTCTACATATTCTATAAGAAGATGACTTCCTTCAGTCTTACCACGAATTGTCCATACTACTAATAAACATTATTTCTGCGTTTCTTTGTTTGTAATGCCATAAGTCATTTCCATTTGTACATTTCCTTTTGGACATTACCCTTTACCTCTTACAGAGCATCTTTGAAACCCACCAGAGTTATCTGATCATCAATTAGATTTTCCAGATATTTTGTGAAACTTTCCCAGTCTTTGACAAACCTCTGATCCTTTATGTATCTGATTTTTCCTGTCAACCTGTCCATCTCCGCATATTCTAATAATTTCGATCGCCAATCCTCCAATGACGGTATACCCTCTAATTTCCAATTTTTGGCTATTAAGACCCTTGCTGCTGTTGTTGCATATTGGAATAGCTTATGATCTTTCTTCTTGATCTCCCTTCCCACCAGACCCAGCAGGAACGCCTCCGGTCTTTTAACAAAGGTATATTTTAACATTTTCTTCATTTCATTGTATATACTCTCCCAAAACCCTTTAACCTTTTGGCATTCCCACCACATATGGTAGAAAGTTCCCTCCTTTTCCCTGCACTTCCAACATTTATTACTAGATCCGTACATTCTTGCTAGTTTTGCAGGGGTCAGATACCAGCGATAGAACATTTTCATTAGGTTCTCTTTTAATAACACACAGGCCGTGAATTTAAGGTGTTGGTTCCAGAGTTTTTCCCACTCTTCGAAATAGATATTGCGACCCAGATCTCTAGCCCAATGTATCATTACTGCCTTAACTTCCTCGTCAACTAGGTTCCAATCCAATAATTGTTTATACATTTTGGACAGAGTTTTTGTATTATTTTCCAAAATCTCGTTTTGAAATCTAGAACTCTTGTCAGCATAACCTTTATCTTTAACATCTTTCCTAAACATTCCGTTTATCTGATGGTAATGCAGCCAGTCATACACTTGGGACTTAACCTGGTCGTACGGCCTCATTTTCCACTTTCCTTCCTCCTTCATTAATAGTTGTTCGTAAGTTACCCATTTGGCTCTCCTATCGCTCTTTTTAACCGCCATAGCTTCTAGTGGTGACAGCCATTGTGGCGTTTTAGGTTCCAAAACATCTCTGTACCTTTCCCACACTTCCATTAGAGGGCCCCTGAAGATGTGATTTCCAAATTCTTTGTGCACTTTCTTCCTCTCATGCCACAAGTATGCGTGCCACCCGAATCGATTATCGTGGCCTTCTAAGTCTAGCACTTCCGCCTCTTCTAGTTTTATCCATGTTTTGACCCAGCACAGGCATGATGCCTCAAAATATAATTTCAGGTCTGGCAGGGCGAAGCCTCCTCTTTCTTTAATATCCGTTAATAGTTTAAATTTTATTCTCGGCTTCCTTCCCTGCCAGATAAATTTGGAAATCTCCCTGTGCCAGGTTTTGAATATTTTTGTGCCTTTGATCACCGGGATGTTTTGAAAATAAAATAGTATTCTTGGAAGTACCGACATTTTAATTGTGGCTATTCTACCCCAGAATGACAGTTTAAGTCTGCCCCACGTTTCTATATCTTTTTTGACTCTTTTCCACGTTGTTTCATAGTTGTTTTTAAATAAATCTATGTTCTTAGACGTTACCCATATGCCCAGATATTTCACTTTTTTGGTTACTTCTATTTCTGTTTCTCTTTGTAGTTCCTCGATTTTATCTGCCGACATATTTTTAGTTATTATTTTTGTTTTCCTTTTATTTAATTTAAAGCCCGTTACTTCCCCATATTGATCAAATTCTGCCAATACCTCTTTTATTGAGTCGAGTGGATCTTCCATTGTTACAACCAGGTCGTCTGCGAAAGCCTTAGTCTTATATTCGTGTTGACCGACCCTGATTCCTTTGATTTCTTTATTATCTCTAATGGAATTAAGTAGAACCTCTAGTATCATTATAAATAATAATGGGGACAACGGGCATCCTTGTCTTGTTCCTTTGGTTACTATTATTTCGGTCGACTCCACATTATTTATTATTAATCTTGCTCTTTGTTCGGTATAAATTGCTTTTATCCCATTGTAAAATTCAGTACCTACTTCCATATATTCCAGTTGTTTCAGCAGGAATTCCCAGTTTACATTGTCGAACGCTTTTTCAGCGTCCACAAATAACAATAAACCTTCTTTGTCGCATCTTTCTGTTAAGTATTCTATAATATTGATAACATTCCTTATGTTATCTTTCATTTGCCTTCTTGGCAGAAAGCCGGCTTGGTCTTTATGAATACTTTCTACCAATACAGTTTTTAGTCTCCTTGCCAGGACTCCTGTAAAAATCTTATAATCTATGTTTAACAGGGAGATCGGTCTATAATTTTTAATTTGTTCTAGGTCTGAATCTTGTTTGGGGATTAGTGTAATCAATGCCTCCTTCCACGTCTCTGGTATTTCTCTTTCCTTAAGAATGTTGTTCATCACTTCTTGTAGTGGATTCACCAATACCGATTCCAACTCTTTATAGTATCTACTGGTTAACCCATCTGGGCCTGGGGCTTTCCCATTTTTTAGGTCTGTTATTATTGCTTTAATTTCTTCTGTCTCGATTGGGGCGTTTAACTCTTCTTTTGCAGCTGTAGTAATTTTGTTAATATTTTTGGATTTTAGATATCTCTCTATTTTTCTCGTCATATTTTTTCCTGTATTTTTAAAGAGTCCTCCATAGAAGTCCGTAAAGGCTCTCCTTATTTCTTTTGGCTTGTTTATCTCTACTCCTTCCACCACTATCTTATTTATTATACTCTGTTCTTTCCTTTTTTTCAGTTGCCACGCTAAAAGCTTCCCTGGTTTGTTGGCATATTCAAAATTCCTCTGTCTCAATCTTTTAACCTTCCATTCTATCTCTCTATTTATCAGCATTGCGTATTGGGCTTGTAGTACCTTGATATTTTCTTTTATTTTCTTATTTTTTGGGTTTTGACTTAATTTCTGTTCATTCTCCATTATTTGTTGTGCGATTTCTTTTTTTCCTTTTCCCCTCTTTTCATTTTTAATTACGCTCTGTTGGATAAAGAAACCCCGCATCACCGCCTTGCCTGCATCCCAGGCAAGTGGTACCTATTTATCTACTTGCACCGAGCAACAGGAGCTCACCCCGTCGCGGGGATTCGAACTACTGACCTTCTGATTGGCAAGTCCTAGGCTCTGTGGTTTAACCCACAGCACCACCCGCGTCCCCAAGTTGACAGTACTGAGTTATATAGATCAATTGTCAGCTTCAATAAGGTAGCAAACTCATGCACCCTCAGACAATTTCTGAAAAACTGAATTTTGTGCCTGTGATTTCTATACCCCTCCTTCACAGGCTCAAAATGCAGCAGCCTCCGCAACAGGGCTATCCATCATTAGAGTGGTGTGTAGATTTCCCAGGGTGCAGCTTTAATCTAACCAAAAATAATTGTTGTGGGATCCTGCTGGGAAAGGCTCACAGATATCTCACAACTATCAATCTGAGCCAAAAGCTTGATGTCAAAATAAATACACCATTTCAAAATCTTTCAGGACAGGAATATATTTAGTTCAGGCTATCTACACAGCCTTCTCTTCTAACAGCACAGCTGTCCATTCAAGCTGAAGTGAATAAAGGCAGGCTCTGTGAAGGCCATGCGTTTGGCTGTTAGGCTCACTGTACTGTAACATTAAAAGAAAAAAGAAAAAAACAATCTAGTAAGCCTGGGCATGAAGCCAGTGAACCACACTAAAATGTCAAACTGCTCCATATTTGGAAGCTGCGATACCCAGAAGGCAATTGAGAAAACTAGATCACTGTATCACTGGCCTAGTCCCTAGTGCACAGCAAAAGAGCAAGCTAAAAAGTATCAGCAGCTTGTAAGGGGAGGAAAGACCAGGGATAAATTTCTTTTCTTCCTCCTTTCTCCTGATAGGAGAGAGATCTCTCCCTCACCTCCATCTTCAGGCCTGGTGAAATGAACTAAATTGAATTTCCTAGAGAACAGAAAAAGTGCTGTGTTTTTCGCTCTATAAGACACACCAGACCACAAGACGCACCTAGTTTTTGGAGGAGGAAAAGCAAGAAAAAAAATATTCTGAATCTCAGAAGCCAGAACAGCAAGAGGGATTGCTGCGCAGTGAAAGCAGCAATCCCTCTTGCTGTTCTGGCTTCTGGGATAGCTGCACAGCCTGCATTCGCTCCGTAAGATGCACACACATTTCCCCTTACTTTTTAGGAGGGAAAAAGTGAGTCTTATAGAGCAAGAAATACGGTATTTGAATTTTGATGCCCAGCATGGCCTGTTCCACTATAGGATTCCTCTGAAACAAGAACAGGGGTTTACATTTCTAATCTATGGGCCAAATTCAACTACGTTGTTGGGCTCGCAAAAGCCAGCACCATGAGTCCCCCTGTGCCCACCCCAAATCTGCTTAGGAGGGTTAGGAGAATGCTTTGATCAACATGCAGAGGGAGGAGAGGGCAGATCACTCCATTGGGCAAGTAAAAATGCTTGTGTTGATCTCCTTAGCGCAATGCTGAATTCCACCCAGTATTTCCAGGGCTGCTCATCTAGGCTGTGATGTTAAGCTGGTGGCCTATGAGAGTGAGAAGGCAGCCAATCTCAAATCCTGTCATGGCCCTGCAACACTTAATCATCACCATCATTGGTCTTACTGTATGCCACTTTCCCACAAAATTGATCCCAATGAAGCTCACAAGATATCAGATTAACAAATATAACAATTTTTAAACAGAGATAATTAGAAAACAATGATTCAGGAACTAATAATAAGTAATTGTAATAAATAAATCAGTCTTTGCATAAACAATACAAATAAACTACCCTAGTTTAACAGCTTAAAACTGAACAGCAGGGAGAATAATACCTAAAACAGTGATAAAATGGGGTGGGGGGAGATTGCCATTTTTTTTAAAAAAAAGCATTCCACAGAGGTCCAACATAATTAACTTTGAATGCATTAGATGGTAACCAAACCTCTTGCTTGTGGCAGGCTACCCTCCCAGCAATCATCTGCATCTCCTCTCCATCTCTTACTAACGGAGGTAAAGATTGACATCCTTCTTTCATACCCCATATACACTCAGTTTCAATTGTGTTCATTCTCTCTCCACCAAACATCCCTTCCAGCCATGTCCATGAGGCACTTAGAAACCATGGTCTGGATTCAACTAAGTTGTTGAGCTAGCAACTCAACAGGTCCTGCTACCACAACAGCACTTTCAGTGGGGATCCTTCTTCAGAGTCTGGCCTTCTGGGCAAAAGCCTGCTAATGCCATCCTAGTTTTCTGCAGCAGGTAGCTTTGTAACCTCTGAATTTGTGTTTTTTTAATATATTTTTAAGAAAATCTACCAAACTGTGGCAGCAGTGCAAACATTCTCCTAGCCATCTCACCCAGAATGCCTCAGTTCTGAAGAAGGACCTATTCTGTGTCCTTTCGCAAAGTGATGTGAGGCAGGAAGGAGAATATGGTATTGACAGTGGTGGAGGAGAGCCTTGTCTTGTGTTGCGGGTAATAATGTGGGAAGTAAGCATCTCAGGGAAACCCACCACTGGAGAAAATTGTCTTATTCTGCCTTATGACTGGAATAGTCCTGATTTTCTACCACAAAATGATGTTTATTCCCAAATAAATGCATCAGAAGTACAGTATACCTCATTTTATTTCATTAGTCGCAATGGTGCTAAGATTTATGTGAATTAAAAAACTGAAACTGCACACACTCAGAGTATTTCTTTCTTTTTTACCAGGCTTGCCAACATTTATTTTTTTTTGCTCCCTCCCCCCAATTATTTTTGGCTCTAACCTAACTGCTTCTACATCTGCTACAAGCATGGACCAGAGGTGTGGGAGCAAAGAGGAAAAGAGAAATGCTAATGGTGTGCTTCACAACTGAAGTTATACACATAGCCATCTAAAGTTCCCACCCTGAAAGACCATAACATCCAGGGTCCAAAATTAACTAGCTGCGCCCAGGTGCAGAGGAAGGGGGTTTGGTGGAGGCGGTCTGCCCCGGGTGTCACCACTGAGGGGGTGACAAAATGCCAGGTGGCACTCACCGTGGGGCCTGCAGCGTGCCTGAGCCACACATCTCCCCTGAGAGAGACACGGTGGCTTGGGCATGCGCAGGCTCCAATACTGCTCAAACGGTCCACCCACTGCCTCCCCCTCAGCTATAGGGCGGCTGAGTGGGAGGAGGCAGGCAGACTCCAGAGGCCCCGCAGAGCATTCTGTCCCGGTTCGCCCCGCCCCACAGGTAGCTGGCCGTGCCCCTGGGAGCAGGATACACGTGCGGCCCCAGACGCTCGATCGCCTTGCTCCGCCACTGGCTGCACCACTGTAATGATAACAGAAAGGGAGGTACAGTGGTACCTCTGGTTACGAACTTAATTCATTCCACAGGTCCGTTCTTAACCTGAGGTACCACTTTAGCTAATGGGGCCTCCCGCTGCCGCCACACGATTTCTGTTCTCATCCTGGGGCAAAGTTCTTAACCCGAGATACTACTTCTGGGTTAGCGGAGTCTGTAACCTGAAGTGTTTGTAACCTGAAGCATCTGTAACCCAAGGTACCACTGTATAGGATTATAAGAGGAAACAATCCAGCTGCAAAAAAGAATTACATTTATGAACCAGAGAATTTTACTTACCAAATACAGTAAGTGAAAGGAGCAGATTTTTTCTGAGCGAAAGGCAGAGCCGCACACATATGTTCTTCTTCCGAACCTCCACTGGACTCAGGTGGCTTTCATGCATTCGCACTTCTACCTGCTTTGGCATGTTGTTGGCACTAAATAAAAGAAGCAGGGGGAAATAAGACACTGTAAGGTTGGAGTATGCAAGACTTTATGTTGTCACAAAGGAGAAATCAACCAGTTTACTATCATGTTGTTCACCATGACTTCTTAGTGTTACAAAATTATTTGTAGGTTTCCTTCCTTGGAAGCTAAAATATTAAATACAGGAGCTAAAATATTATTACTTATTATATGCCTAACACAACTATATTCTGCACAGAAATTTAAAACTAAGGTCTTCTCCATGTGTTCAACAGGAGTGTTGAACCTCTGGCCCAGAAGATGTTCATAGATTGCAACTCTTATCATTGGCCATTCTGGTTGGAGGGACTTAGAGGACACTGATATCTGAGGACAGTGGCAGACACCACTTGCCACTGATCTAAAAAAATCAAATACAAGAAATTGGGGAAAAATTCTTAAAATGAGAGAAATTGGAGCGGGGAAATGAACATGCCTATATAAACACTGATAAAAATCAGTTTGGAAAAGCAAATGGAAACATTAGGAGGGACTGAACAAATCGGATCTCCACAGCAAAGCATTTGGGACACAGCAAACAACCAGAGAAAATGTTCACTGAAGAAAAGAAAAAGGAACTACTGTTCAGAAAGCCAGAAAGAATCAGAAGAATGCATAGATAGTTGGGCGAGAGCAGTGCTTCTCTTCCGGAGTTCTCCCAATTCCTAAGTCTTTCAATTCAGCCACTGCATTGAAGCTAAAGACTTCCTGCTTGAGTGATGTGGAGCCAGCTTGGTGTGATTCAAAGTAGCTCTTTAACCACGTTCTTCAGAATCTGAGGTATAGCCTCCTCTTTTCTTTTTTCTTTTTATGGTGCCATCTGCCTCATCACAGCTGCCAGCCCCAAACGTTAACTTTTTAATGAGATTGAAATATGTACTTTAATGAGACCAAAAACTTTTAATGAGCCTCAAAATCAAGCATAAGGCTTGCGCGCCCAACAATTCTACTTTATGTGATAACTGAAGTATTTCACGAGTTGTTTACAGCTCAGGCTCAACTTATTATAGATTGCATCTCTGTGTCTCTGTCGGCCAACACATCTGAACATTGCTGCGTCAGATCTGCTTCACATTAACTGAGGTTCAACAGAAAACGTGTTGCCTAAATACCAATACCCAAGAATGAACATGGATGGGAAAGAGACTGCTTCATACTACCCACAAAGCCAAGGATTGTGGTTCCTGACTTTTCCAGCATTCAGCTTCCAGATCTAGAACAATGAAAGAGAGAGAACTTTTCCCTAGCCACCTTCTCCACACCATACATAAGAAAACAAAACACCCTGAATAAAAGAAACGTCTGCATAAAAGGAAGGAGATGAAGCATAAGGGGACATCAAAGACAAATCAGTTTTTGTTTGTATATTCATGTTAAGGTTGTTCTTTTCCATTGTGCAACTCATGAGATAAGAATCACCAGGATTTGAGCAGGATGATGATGACTGTCTGCCCTCCATGAAATGGCTTGGAAGTGAAGAAAAACATGCTTTCACAAAAAAAGTTTGCATTTGGAAAATGTGAAGACTATCTTGTGACTTTATTTCTATGATGTTTAACTCCCTAAAGCCTAGCAACTTGACCCTTTCTGCAGAAATTTATTGAGAATCAGAAAATCCATATTCAGATCTCTGTTCTAATTCAAGGGGCACTGAATCACTTCTCCATGAGTGTCCAGCAACATGGCTTGGGAAGTTTATCATCATGGAAATAAAGTCACACAGTATACTCTTCACAATTTCCAAATGCATATGTGACAACGTTTAGCCTAAGCAAGCTGTCCCCCCCCACCCCCACAATATGCCTTGTAAAATGTGGATTCATTTCTGTCAGCACCATCTTCATTTTGTATGTACTGTTGAACAATTCACACATCATTGTTTTCCTGGACATTTGTCTTGTTTTAATGAGCCTGCATTTTGAAAGAGGATTCTTTGATTTTAGAACCATGGTATCAAAATTCTTTCTTTCAGAATCTTGTATTAGTTGCAACTGCAAATGTCCAACTCTCCAAAGAAACTGTATTAGGTCAATGAATTGCAGAAAAGATACAGAAACACTGTGGCTGCTTTTCTGGGGATTTCAGCCCATGGGGCTAAGGTAAGTAAGTAAGCACAATATACATTTGGGGGGGTGGAAACTTAGGGTAGAATAGCAGCACTGAAGTGTTCATAATTAAAACAATATTTGGTTTAATAACTTTGTCAGGGGCAATAAATTCTGGCATCCTTTTCTTTCAAAGAAGACTTTTTCTTAATAACCTTTCTAGATGGTTGCTTCTCAGGGACACCAATTGGTTGCTAAATGGTTGTCTATATTTACCCAGAATCTGGTGAAGCATTGAGCTCCAGTTCAGCTGCAACAGGCAAGTTTATGAACATTTTGGACATTTTTGTTACATGCGGCGGATTGCAGGTCAATGGCTGGCTGCTAAAAGGCAATTCTCGCCACTGAGGCTACCTGGGCCTCCAGTGACAGAGAAGAATCCAAAACCACTACCAAACTGCATATCTGCTCCTTCAGGGCAATTGCAACCGTGTTCAGGGCACACAATTGACCAACTTCTTGAACATGGGACTCCCTCACCCACCCATCTTACCAGGAGTCAAGCCCTGCCAGTTTCCCCTCATCCATCCCAACATTGCACCCTGCCTTTCCTGATCCAGAAGTTGTGATGAAATAGAGCGACACCTTGCTTCAAACTCCTGGTGACAATTCTCAGCACCTTCATGCAGATACTAAACAGAATTGAGGGTAGTAACTGCGTGGGGCCCAAAAAGTACTCCCCAAGTGCTACTCTCTGGACTTGGTCCCTTAGATAGGAACAGAGCTACTGTAACACAAGGGCCACAATTTCCATTCCATGGAGCCAGGAGGATATCATAGTCAATGGTAACAGAAGCCACAGAGAAGAAACAAAAGCAAGGTTGTGCTCCACTATAGTGATTTTAATATAAACCAACATGGAAGGAAATAAAGATAAAAATCGTAACTTCTATGTGTGTACTCATTGCTATTGCTACTCATTGCTATTGCCAACAAAAAAGAAGAAATGGTCATCATCCCATCTTAATACTGATGGGAAAAACATACATTGGAGACGAGGGTTGCAATCTGCAAAGCAAATGAACTCTAAGCCTGTTCCTTCTTCATTTCACTACATCTCCTATGCCAGATATGTTTATATCGTAGTTGGAAGAAACTTGTCTGCTGTAAATTGCCTCCAGTGAAATGGTAACGTTTCACAAGGAAACTGATACACTTTGGGTAAAATAGTGGACTTTGAGCATATGCCTTGGAGAAGATGAATAAACTAATGAGAGAAGGTTTTTCATCCCTAAGACTGACCATCATGGACACATGAGTTAAAACTATTTGTGCAACATGAAAAGCACCATTGTTTATCTATCCTTTTATCATCAGTATCAAAAACAATGCAGCTATTTTAAACAATTTTGGAACGAGAATGTGCTCCAATGTGGAATATGCTGATCAAGTTCAAGTCTTGATTAGGTTCTTCCACAACCACCTCAAACAAAATCTATATTAAAACCCCACTGAAAAAATGCAGAACTTGGTGAGGTCCACTGCACACCGGTCATTGAGTATGTGAGCTGTAGCACCAGATGGCTCAAGTATTGAAGTTCTGCCTTCACCTACCAAGAAAAAGACAAATACAGTACTGTATTTGCCCAAATGACCTTGACTTCTAGCACTCCAACATTCTGGTGAATCTTAGATCCATGTGTGAACAGTTCAGATCCATTAATAAGGACAGCAAAACATAAGAGGCAGGCATCCTTTCCAGGGGTAGCCATTCCTAGCAGTGACTTGGAATAAATATGAACTATGAAGTAACGACTGCTCAAGATTCTTCTCATACATCTGCATTTTATTACATGGGATTTAAGCATGTTTCCACTGTTCTTTCCTTGGCTGCTGTTGTCTGTGCTTCTCATAGATGCTGCCAGGAGATTCTTAGCTGCAGAATAGAAACCTATCCAAATGCTCCCCCCTCTGCTAGCTCAACTAAAGCCAAGATAAATACTGAGATTATTTGTTTGGCCCATTCGCTTACTCCGTGAGAGCTTCTGTGTTTCAAATTACATATATGTCTAGTGAAACATGCATAGGTTAAACTACTGGACTTTAGAGGGATCTGTACACAAGGTATATATTATTGACTAATGATTGATTGATTGATCGGATAGAGATCTTATTATACATAGATATATAGCAAGTGCTCGTTCAAATGGTGAGTGGGGAGAGAACCAGGGCCTATGAATTCAGGGTGGGTATCAATACTTGCTGGGTACCCAACACTGGGAAATTGCTATGGCCCCAGTGCTCCAGCAGGACCTACTGCTGCCACTTGCCCTGAGCCCCACATTAAAAAAAGAAAATTGCTTGATGCTCTTTGCCAGGTATAGGCAAACTCAGCCCTCCAGATGTTTTGGGACTACAACTCCCATCATCCCTCACCACTGGTCCTGTTAGCAAGGGATGATGGGAGTTGTAGTTCCAAAACATCCGGAGGGCCGAGTTTGCCTATGCCTGCTCTTTGCAGTGCTGGATGGTTGGATTTCACTGACATATTAATTTCCTACAATCTCCCTGATGCAGTATCACTCTGGAGCGTTCTGGGAAGTTAAAATGCAGAAAGACTCAGGCACTTGATCCTGCTTCCAGTACTGACCAGAGTGCTGCAGCCACCAAGCAGGCCTGATAGGGCAGACCAACTGAGGAGAATCTAGATGCCACTTTGCCTACAGCCTTCTCATCCCTGGGGCTATCCCTGTATGAAATGCTAGGCTGTGTGGTCCAGACATGGCAGAGAAGATAAAATGATGGCCAGCCTACCAGCACGGTTGTTGTGGTGCTGAATTGCTAGTCAGGATGATTGTGAATCCAAGGAAATCTAGATTGCCTTTGCTGTGTCAAGCAGTTACTGAACATCATCCCTTTCATATACATTACTTCCAGTTGTGTATATTAGACTAACGTTATAAGCCTGTGGCCTGATTTTGACTCCTCATAGCATCACTGGTTTGGGCTAGGCAATATTTGTTTACCAAGGTTAATTTGAATGGATTGGCACTGATACAATTTCTAATTTGGGTTTCTCTGACTCACAATAGTCTACTAGTCTGATCCTTGATAGCAATCTTGAACATCTGTGCAATAGTTGCGCTTTTCACATGGAATACAATGTTGCATTTTTACACATTGGTGCCATTTCAGTGAAATCACTGCTTCAGGTTTCATAAGGACAAACACAGGACCCCTTTGTGCATCATTTGCGTGAAGAGGGGCAAAGCATGTTGTCAGGGACTTCCAGAATACGTCTCCACCCCCACCATGATGGCATCCATTTCTTCCCAGTCCCATCACTGTCCCATGAGTTAGCATGAACATTTGAGGGTTTCTCGAGAAAACCTGTTCATTGAGCATTTGTCCTGATTTGCTTGCACAAATCTTATGTGGTAGTTAGACTATGTCCAGTCTTTATTTAGCATCTTCTGATTCGTTTACACAGCAGTTGTACAATGACCATTCATCCTGATTTGCTTGTGGGGTGCTTATACACCTTACCATTAAACATTCATTCACCCACACTTTTCAGTGGATCTCCTTGTTATGGTCTTAGCTGCCATGTGTGCACCTTAAAAACAACAACTGTGTGCTAGGGTGACTGGTTGTTTTAATCCACTTTTACTGGGCAAACCTAAATTTCTGGTTTGTGCTTGAATTTCTCCTAACAATTCAGAAGCACTCTAAGTCATGTGTGTGTTGAACTTTCAGGCCCAGTTTGTGCTGGGCCTAGAGAAACTGTGCAAAAGACCAAACAGGCCAACCAGTCAGGCAGATTACAGTTTCAGGGAGGGACAAAGAGTAACAGAATATAACTTTGTCCTACCTGCCCTAGTAGACCAGACTGTCAGCAGTATCTTCCTGCTTCATTGTAAGGGTTCCTAACTAGGCTAGAAGCAGAGAACCCAGGACAGATCAATTGGCCACAGGTGAGGCTGCATTCCAAGGCAGCTGCGGATAAGGAAAATTGATTCCTAATGGAACTGACCGTGCACTTATCTCAGTTCAGTATTATAATTAAGGCACAGAGGTGAGGTGAGCTCAAGAGGCAACTGCAGCAATCCCTAGGGAAGTGGTTGCTTGACCCATATTACCTAACTTGGGCTTTTCGTGAAGCATCTTAGCAGTGCAGTCCTCCACATGTTTACTCAGAACTAAGTCCCACTAAGTTCAGTGGTGCTTTCTCCCAGGGAAGTGGGCATAGCAGCCTTCACCAACCTGGTTCCTTCCAAATGCTTTTGGACTACAGCTCCCATCAGCCCTGGCCCGGAGTTCTAGTCCAAAACATCTGAAAGGAACCAGGTTGGTGAAGGCTGGGGTCCAAGACTGCTGCCTTAGGGCCAGATTCAATGAAACTGTTGTACTAGCGCTAGTGAGAGCTACTGCAATGAGCCTCGCTAGTGCAACTGTACCTTTCTTCCTCTTTCCCCCCTGTGCACCCCCACCCCAAATTGGCTTGGGATGTGAGTGTGTCCAGGAGAACTCCCAGAACAGTATACCAGAGGAGGTAAAAGGAGATTATCCTGTCTAGTAAGGAGAAATGCTTGCACTAATGGAATGATTGATTGTAATAGTACAATACTGAGTTCCATACTTAAGCACACTTATCCTGCCTGATCCTACAGCTCCATGTCATTAACACATCTTATTTCCTAAATTATTCTCTCTCTCTCTCTCTCTCTCTCTCTCTCTCTCTCTCTCCCTCTCTCTCTCTCACCTGCCTTCATACTTAATACCTTCCCCTCAAAAAAAACCCCAACAACTCTAATTGGGGTTGTTATCATCACTGTGTAAGAATCTCCCTTACAGAGTCATTAGGCATAGCCTGCTTTCATTAGTTAGAAGGAGCAATCCCATTAAGAGCCATTTGGATACTAGACGATGAAAGCAAAACAACCCCCACCCTAAATCCCTTCATTTTTGAGGATGTGCTACCTTTCTGTGAGATGTTAAAAGGATTACAGAAATCAAGTGTAGCATAATAGAATCTCTTGTGACAAATTATTTTAGGTCCTAAAGCTTAGTATGTACGGCTTTATCCTTTTTGACAGCTGTTTCTTGGAGCAAGTATATATGATCACAGTGCAGCCTGATTTGATGAGTGCATGCCATCTGGTGGAACCGAAAAGGCTTTTTGCAGAGGGAAGCTTTGAAAAACCGATCCAATTCTTCTCATCTAGAGTAAAGCATTTTTCCTGGTTCCTTCCGTAGTTTAACAGCGACCTTCTTTTCCAGGGTTCCTCTTTACCCCTCCTTCCTTGCCCCCACTCTCAACCCAATAGAATCCTATCCTTCACACACTGATAACTGAATGCACTGCTATAAAAAAGATTGAAAGGAAGCCTCAAGGCCCCCTGGTGGGTATGTGAAATGAACCGAGCGGCAAACTAAATAGGTTACCCAGGTGTGCTATTTTTATACTCAGCCTTCCTCAGATGTGTCTGAAATCAGAAATATATATATACCGTATATACACTGAACATCAACAACAAGTACCGTATATATTTGTCACGTTGTCACTTGGTGGCAATACAAAAGTGATAGTACCCACTCTCTGAAATGCCTTCCCTCAGGTAATTGATGAGCTGGAGACAGTAATGGTCTTTAAACGCCTTTTGAAGACCAATGAGTGGGATTCAACTAATGAGTGCTTATCAACAGAAGCCCTGGACAAGGAAGTCACACGTTCCCATTCTCTGGCCCATTGGACATATAAGGTAACAACATGGGAGCTTCCAGCTGTTATTTAAACAATGGATGGCTGGGGATATGTTTTTGCCCAACTTTTACAGAATCTTGATCAGGACTGGAATATGGGAGAGAGGCATTTCTGGGGACATTAATTGTCCCCTATCTCTAGTTGCTGCCAACACTTTTGTCCCAATGGGAGATTCTTTCAATATAACCAAAGAGAAATGAACACAGAAGAGTTCAAGGCCCTGTTCCAGTCAACATTCATTTGTTCTCCCCGATTCCCACGCCCAGCCAAGTATGTTTAAAAATTTAGAAGTCTTGTGTTTACACTGAACCGCGCTTAACAGTGTTGTTGTAGATTGAAGAGTAAATTCTTTGCCCCGATTTTTAGCTGGAATTATCCTCAGTCATCTCAAAAATGACAAATTGCATAATATTCTCAACTCCAGAAATGTTCTCTGTGACTGCATGTTTTCTCTTGCAGATTCTAAAGTGCATTATATAAACATAATCTAGGATGAAATGGAGAGTCACAAGGCAGAACTTAAAGGCAAGGGCTAAAAGGCTGCATAGGGTGATTAAAGAACTTATTGAACACGGTGTTCATGTATTTACACAGTAGGCTTTAATTCCAATGCTGATTTTTCACAGGCACCCATCTACAATTATTATTATTATTAATTTGATTTATTACCTATCCTTCACCATAAAGCATTGCTCATGGACTTCTGCCTGACCTTGCCTTTGGATCATGAACAGGATATCTCCCCACCTCCCAGACCTGAGAACTTGGAACACATAGCATCTCTCCCTTTTCAAGATTCCACCTCAGTTTATTATTATAACTACTCTCTGGAAACTATTATTGAGGTAGGTACGGAACAACTGAAGTACAATGCCTCTGACCCTCACCTCCCTGTCACATTCCACAAGTACTGAGTGGTATTGAAAGCCACTCAAGGAGAAAGTCAATGGTACTGGAAACCACTCATTCAAGGAGAATGAGCAAGGTTGCAGACCCCACATCTCTCTCCTAAGAAATGATCTCTCCCTCAACAAATGTCATTTACCAAGGTGGTTTCAGTACCAAACTGGCCCCAGACCCAGCCTGGAATGGATCAATCAGTTTCTTTCAAGCATTCTTGAAGCTGAACCACCCCTTGAATGGCTTGAAGTTGTATTCAGTGCTCCCCTTCCATTCAGAAGTAATCATTTAATCCATCAGAACAGAGGCTTTCATGAATAGAAAGGGGAGCCCTTTTTGCTGATTCCCTGTCCCCCTTACAGTCTGCTCCCAAGGCTTGGAGTGTGAGAGATGACATGGAAGGCTGACATTTTGGACCAGCTGTAAGGGAAGCCACACAAAAAGTATGGGGCAGTAATCTAGTCTTGAAGTTACCATTGTTAGGAAGATCTCTCCTGCATGAGGCCAAAAATCCATCTTCTTCTTGGAGCCAGGATGGAGTTTCTCATTTAAGGTAGACACAAGGTCATCCCAGTTCTCCTTTTAAGAGTTAGGAGCCCACACCTTTTGGGTTGAATTAAGGCTCCTGCAGAGATATTTATCTCATTGTAGATCACTTTAAGTTGTGACCATTTGTTAGTCCCATAACATTCTTGGGTCTTCATCCCAGAGCATGTGAGTAATGTGCTCTAAAACGTCTCATCATCATCATGATTTTGAAAGAGCATTTAGAAAGCCCTTTTGCTGTCTATTTATTTTGTAACACTATTTTAAAATTGCAAGCAAAAGTCTGAAATCATCATTATGAGCTGCAATTTTAAAAAGTTTTATTAAAAGGGGGTTTGCACATGTTTTAAATAATAATTTGCTTATCATTAGTACTTAACAAAAGGTGCATTCTCTTCAAAGTCAGCCATGTGTCAGATGTAGTATATCAAATTCAGAAGACCTTGCATTCATAGTGACTTCATGACAAAAGTTTAAGGAGCAAAATGTATCCTATTCAAAACTCTGATTCATGACTAAGGCAGATTAAAAATGTGATAATTAGGTTACATCAATAATCATGCTGTGAGCAAAAAATATCCAGAAAATATTCAGTTCCATGCTGGGAGTTCTCCATTTATGCCATAGTGTTTGGGCATCGTCTCACTGAAGTTCTGTGCTTTGAAGTGCCAAATATTTCAGCTGTGGTGATTTAAATCACATTCTTAACTCCCACTGATATCAATGGCACTGCAAAGTGCTTAAGCCCATTGTGTTATACTTGGGAATAAGTCCAATTGAACTAAATGGGACATACTTTTGAGCAGGCCTGTTTAGGGCTGTACAGTAACCCTGAGTGGGTTGAGCCCTGCTTTTCCTGTTATGGTGACTTTCAGTACTAGAAGCTTTTGAATGGGATAGTGCCCAGAGTCTGGGGTTCTCAGAACCCTGATTTTCTGCCATAAAAAGCAACTTTCTAGAAGACTGATTAGGTCTTAATAATAAAAATGCCCACACTCTAAATATTTATTTTTAGAGAATGTCACTTTATGCACAATTTTAACACTTCTTGCCACAGCCACTTAACCTTTAAAAGGATCTAGGATGGAGCACTTTGTTTCAATTTGCATTACAGAATTTTATAAGATGAAGTCTGGTGTTGTTAATGCTTATTGCTCTCTGAATATTTTAAACACTCCAGCAATTGTGTTTTATGACTAAGGCCTTGACGTTGTTAAATCATGTCTTTCCCCTCCGTAGTCATGGAAGAAAGAGGGCTAGGTTTAACCATGTTTTCTCAATGTGATTGTGGGAGAGAGAGATTTCTGCCTCTCAGTTTTACAAAAGCTTCAGGTAGGGTTTAGGATTTTGTTTGGCATCACACAGGGAACAAAAAATCATGTAGATGTTTTGGGACTCTGAGAATGGAGCTTCCTTTTTTTTTTTAACTACACCAAGGTTTCAGCCATCACAATTGTGTAAAGATTCCTAAAATTTATGCCAGAAACAAGAAATTGCCTAGCGGGTCTTTCAGATGCTTAAACGTCTGTCAGTGCTTGAATTATGTGTGCATCATGAAGAAGAGAACCAAAAAAGCAAAGATTTGCATTAAATTTGTACATTCAAAAACCGGTATGTACCTACAAATATATGTATTTATATGTAGTGGTGAAAGTTTAGGAATTATCATTACAATTTATGCACCATGCACCACCACTGTAGGGAAGACTATGACTATGACATCACATTCAGTGTGATGTTCAGATGTTTAAGGGTAACTCCCTTTGTATGGTTCTTTATCTTTAAACTAGACTTGAACCAGACAGAATTTTAAAAAGAGGACTCCATCAAATAGAGGACAGCCCTTTAACTAGAGGGTTGTCCTCTGTAGGGTAGGATACATGGCCACTCTAAGCAGATGGAGATGTTATATGGATGCCTTATAGTGAGCTGTGGTCCACAACAGCTTATGACATAATAAATTTGTTTGTTTCTAAGATGCTACAAGACACTGCTATTTTTAGACTTATATTCATTGACCCATAAGTCATAAGCTCTGCCCATTTGCAGCAACAGAGAACAGGGACAGTTAAGGTATATCCAAATATTTTTAAAACTTGTCCTTCAAGAATCCAATTCCTTTTTAAAATAAATGCCAGATCTGTCACCCCATGGCCTTTTTGTAAATTCATTATCCTTTCAATGAAAGTGGGGACAAGATTTACTTCCTACGGAACGACTGGGTAGAATCCTACCTGCATTTCCCCTCTTTGGCTCCATAAGTTTATATTCCAGCAAAGCTTTTTCATTCACATAGGTTTGGCTGAGAAAGGAACCTGGCAGCCAGACTAGCAACCGGAGGCTTTTGCAAGTCAAATTAATAGTGTGCCTGTTCCACTTTGTGATATCACACTACAGCTGTAGTTGTTGTGCTTAATTTAGGAGTCCGTAATTTCTTTCAGAAATGGGTGGTGTGAGAGGAGTTGATAACGGCCACCAAAAGTTTTCACTTAGCACAGCAGCTGCTTTTCCCTTATGGATTGCAACTGCATGTCCAAATAATAGCTACCGTACTCACTGATGACAATAAAGCTAGGGTTTGCTCATGCATTACTTTCCCCTGAAGGTGCTGAATAAACCCAGAATGTATGGAAATGATGGCAGTATTGCTTCCTCTGCACATGCACGCAAATACAACTGACCCAACTTCAAGTCAGTCATCTGTATACACTGCAGTACCACAAATGCACATTTCCCTTCATTTTTTATCCTCATGCATAAATAAAAGATTGGATTGTGAATCAAGCTAGACGCTACATGGCAGCCAATCTCTTCAGTTAACTCAGGATAAGCAGATTAATGGGGGTAATCCAGACTGTTTAAAACACCTGTTTCTGCATAAGATCATTTGCTACACCAATACCTCCTGTTTCTGATAAGCAGCACTAGAAAGGGAGCCCATCTCACCGAGTTGGACTTGTAACCATACAACATACTTTTCTTCTTCTAAAGAAGCTTTCCGAAGTTAACCGAGGTCAATCTGTGTTCCTCTGTCTCTCACTCAATATGCCCCTTTAATCTCCTTATGTTTTTATTTCTCAGACATAAGACACACCATTTATGTTAGTTGATTCAGAGATTTGGAGTATCACATAACTCAGCTGCTGCCTTCTGTCATTTCCATAGGTGAGGGAAGTTACTTTCAGTTATACAGACATTCTTCTTGGCCTCATGTCCCTAACATTTAAAACTTCTAACAACATAGACGGATAGATGGATAGACAGACAGACAGACGGATGGATAGATAGACTTATAATGGCACAAAATAAATAGAAAAAAAGAGTTTAAAATAAAACTTCATGAAGATATAAGCCATATTTGGGTTTCCTCCTCACAACAATCACATGAAGCGAGAGAGCAAGACTGCTAGTTCCACTCCCATATGTCCTACTGGCCTCATCCTCCTCCATTCACCTTTTGGAGAGAGGAGGAGTTCTCTAAATGAGAGCTTGTTCTATACGTGTAGACTCTTCTGTGATGTGAAATCTGGACTGTGCAGGAGTCTACATCATGAAGGGAGCCAGAATACCTGCAGCAGGTTCCTCCAGGGTGGGGGTGGGGGACGGAGTGGTCCAAACTCTTCTGCTTCCATTAAATGCTGAAAGAACACATACCATCTCAGTAATCCTTACTCAGCCTTGTGGTCTTGCCACATTAGAGGTGGGAGTGGGAAAGGCTGAGGGAGAGTAAGATACCTAAACCTACTAGGGGAAACCATGATTGAGTCAAGGCCCAAGATTGGTACAGGACACTTTCCATGGCCGACCCATCTCCGTAGCCACTGGGCTACGGCCCACCCTCCTTTATTTCCTTTCCTGGTTTCTTAATTTATAATGAACAAGTTCCAAGTTGTCACAGCTATAACAAAATAAATAAAGTGGAAACATGAGTGCATGAAAAACGGGATTATTGGGGAAAGGTTAAAAAAAAGGTAGGGCAGCCTATGAGCAAAGGTAATTTGGAGGAATCCAGAGCTCATATGACTATCCCTACAATTCAGTGCAGACTGTCCAAGCAGAAATCCTATTACCCTACCTGCTTGTTTACTTTGAGTGGCCATCTGTGTTGCCCACTGCCTCAAGCAATATGGCAGAAGGAGGAATCCTTCATGGGACCAGGAGCCCCACACTAGATTGACAGGGCCCACCTTTTCTTGTATGTGCCCTTTTAACTAAGAGAGAACCAGCTAGGTGTCTTCTTCACAATGCATAGAAAGTCCGCCTCTGTTAGCTTTGTGATATCACATACTATGGGGCATAACCCATCTAATTATATTTAATTGTATTCATGGACTTCCTGCCTTTTATTTGAAGCATGCTTCACCTGTTTCTATTAGATCATTCAGCACACTGCTAAGGCCCTCCGAAACTTCCCGCTGGTATCTTATTATCAGTCTACAGTTCTGTCCCATCAGTTTCCATTAGCTTAGAACAACAGTGTGAGACTATGTGCAAATTAAAAGGCAGGATCAAATTAGCTAGTGTGTTAATTACAGTAAGTGTAAGGCAGAGGAGACTCCCTAGGGTCTCTCACCTCAGTATTCCTCTTAATCCTCCATTGTCCTTTAGAAGACCATATTGCCCCGATCCTTCCTTCTGGCATGAAGACTGGGTGTGATTAGATCTGGAATTTTCTCTTACATCAGTTGGTGTCTGATGCTAGACCTAAGTGATGAGGGTCATTCTCCCCTGGCTATTATGTAAGCCTATGAGATAAATAGGCTGTAAGAGGCCTCTCTACTTATTCAATACATGGAGCTGAATTCCACTAAAAGACACACACACACTATAAATGATTGTCAGACACTCGGAAAATGTTCTGTAGTGCTATTATTCCCCATGGTGCACACATTTATTTTTTGTACCAGCAAGATTTTTTTAGGTTTTTTGGGGGGTGAAAAAATTCTTTATTGAAATACCAACAAGTTTTGAGGTTCCTCAAGCCATAGTTTAGAAAAGTTGAAAGAAACTCCATATCTTCCTCTTTGCACGACAATTAACTCAACTTTTCCTTTACATCTGCAGCTGTGGCAGTGGATGTGCTGGACTGTCATTTATGCTCTGGTAAGCTGTAGGTTAGATTACTGCAATGTGGTATACGTGGGCCTGCATCTGATGGTGGTTCGGAAACTTCCGCAGGTGGAAAATCTGGTGGCCAGGTTGCTCACTGGGGCAAGACAGATTGAGCATATAACACCTAGACCAACTACACTGGCTGCCAATTAGTTTCCAGCCCAATTCAAAGTGCTGGTTTTGATCAATAAAGCCTTAAACAGCTCAGGACCGCAATACCTCAAAGACCGTCTCTCCCCATATGAACCAACCTGGACCCTATGATTATCATCTGCGGTCCTTCTTTATGTGCCCCCTACATGTGTCCCTAAATGAGAGGCCTAGATGGTACTGGCACAAGAATGGGCTCTTACAACAGCTGCTCTCTCCAGAGGAGCTCGCTGGGTGCCTTTGTCACATATCTTTAGGTGCCAGTCAAAAATATTCCTATTCTCCCCAGGCCTTTGGCTAATTAAACCATCTATGGACTTTTAAAAAGAGCATCACTGCACTATGGGAGTCATTTGTGCTGCCACAGAGAAGTCTCCCTATTATGTTTGTACAGTTATCAAGCTGCTGATGCTATATCAAAGCCATGCCATTCAAAGTCAGACTACCATAATTCACACCCATTTCTAAAAGCAACCACAGTCATCTTCCAATGTTTTGTGATATGCACACAGAAATGAAACACTCTAGTAGACATAGTGTCTACGATGGCTGCAATTGCATTTACCTCAATGCAGTAAAGGATGTCAGCACACAGCAGCAATTTTCCAGATGTGTCGACCGTTTAAATACAGATGTATCTCCTCATTAGCATCCTGATGCTTACCTGTGTCCCCTTTAAGTTGCTGGATCGAAGCTTTTAGGTGCGCTTCAAATAAAAGGTGGGAAATCAACGAACACAATTAGATATAATTAGAGGGGCTATGCTCCATAGCAGTGGGCTACACAGATGGGATTACTTGGGAAAGGTTCTTTTTTTAAAAAAGGTACGGCAGCATTACACAGACTATGAACAAAGGTAGTCTGGAGGAAGTCAGAGCTCATATAGCTATCCCTACAATCCAGTCCAGACTGTCCAAGCAGTACCCTATCTCCATATTTTCTTTGAGTGGCAAGGTACCAGCCTGCATCCCTGACAAAGCTTCACTTGCTGGGTCGTGCAGCTGTGGAAGCGGTTTCCAGGTTCCAGCGAGATCTCATGGGCCTCTCGCATGATCTCCCCAGAATTTGGAAGACACTGCCACAGCTGCTTATCCTCACTTCTCTGCCCCCCCACCCCCGTCGGCAGAGAGGGCTAGGGAGTGGAGGGTGAAGAGCAGCCTCTCCACTCACCTGGCCCTGCTGCTGGGCAAGCACTCGCGTGGCAGTCAGGGATGGTGTGCAGAAGGTGATCTTCACCCTCCACTCCCCAGCCCTCCTTGCCACCAGGTGGGCGCTTGCATGCCGGGCAGGGGTGGGGCGCCGAGGGTGCGCCATGGGCATCTCTGTAGGGATGCCTGGTTCATCCGTCCCTGTCCCCCCACGATTGTGTGCTTGGGGCAATGGCCCCACTGCCCCCCCATGCTACACCATTGGTTCCACAGATGTTTCGGTCAATAACTCTCCTTAGCCATGGCCAATTGTGGTCTTGCCCTTTCCCCATTAGAAGTTCCTCTCACAAGAGCCTGAAAAAAGTGAAAACCATCACACTAAGTTGCAAGCGATTGCTCTAACCCTCCTTTGAAGAATTTGCATTAACCTATGATATCATAGATTAACAGAATATAAGTGATACATTTCACCTTATTTTTAAATAGGTGTGAAAAAATGGCCACATTGTTTTCAGCAGCAGGCACATTTTGCCTGAATTTGAGAACCACACAGTTTTAAGTGGTGGAAGGGAAACATTTAAAATGACCTATTAAAAAAATAAGTGTATGCACTGCCTGTTTTATGCGCCATCTGTGCTGGAAACAGAACAACTGTAATTCCATCTCAAAATTGAATTATGCAGGAAAGAAAAGCAGTCGCAAGGAAAACTAACCATTTAATTTATTTTATGCTCCTTTTGTTTCAATTGCAATAAAGTCACATATGAATTACTTATACAAATATGAAGCAGGTTTATGCAATTTATTTTTACAATGCCTGTGTTTGAACCTCTTTTAAAATTTCCGGACACCCTCCATCTCACATTAAGCTTGATTTTTTTTTAAAGGATGAGATTCAATACATATGATGGACTTCACTAAGCTCTTACTTATCTTTATTTCATGGAACAGTTATGCCATCCACATATAACATAGATTTTATATGCTCATTTCAGCAGCACAGATCATGTCAACCATATTTGCATCATTCCTATGACTGATCCCCTTTCCCTTTCTAGCCTTTTTCTTAGCATACAGAGAAGTATACAGTATTATGCAATCCACTTAAAGACCATACATATGAGAAGCAAGATGAGTAAGAAATTATGAGTGCAAAAGCAAGTTTTCACAGACCAGACAAGCAGCCATGGTTGCATATGCATAGCTCTGCAAATGAAATAGGGCCAAACTTTTCAGATGTTTGATAGCAGGGTTGAAACCCCTGCTCTCCACATCCCTAGCCGGTCAAACCACCTGACTGCACCTTCGTTCACAGAGTTGTACATGTCCTATATTGGATAAAACATTAGCTATCTTCTTATTTTAGAACTGGCAGGCAGAACAATAAACTGGGTCTGAAAATTATGAAAAAGATGGGATACTCAAGGAAACCCAGGTTCATTCTCCACCTATTTTCTGAAACATCCTCAGATAGTGCCTGTGGATTCACAGGGTTTGAGTCACATGAGGACTAGAAAACTGGGTTTCTTAAATTTACAGGTGACAGAATGTCAAATATTTGTGTTTGCCGAGTGAGTGAGAAGAACTGTACAATATGAGCAGACCAGCCCGTATCCTGTTTTCTTCTTTCTAAGCGTTTTCTTTTGCTGCTGATTCCCACACCACGTCCTGTGACATCATCTTGTAAGAGCAGCACCAATTCACAGCCGAATTCTTCTTCAGAATGATCATTTGGTAATTCAAAGAAGCAGAACAAAGGAGGGCAGAAGGGCAAAACCCTGCAAGATTTTGTTGCAGCACAATCACAACAGAGCCCTTATAAATATGTAGCCAGAAAATTTAGTTAAAATTCTCAGTAGAGACTTACTGCTGTAAGCCCCTGGAGAGAATTCACTGTAACTTCAGTTTGATTTCTGATGGATGTGATTCACACAAAGAGGAGAAGATGCCAAGCCTTAATGGGATAAATCTAGGTCTCTAAATAAGCACAGACCTACAGACCTTTATATAGCGAGACAGCTGAAACGTGAAGCGTGGATTTTTGTAAAGCACGCATACCAAAGCTAAATAAAGAGGAGCTTTGCTAGTTATGTAGAACATTTTTAGGTTTGAAAGTTGAAACACGTCCCATTACAAATTTAGCAGATACTCTGTCTGTGCCCAGAATAAAACCTGGCAGACTGCAAATTAGCAATCGCTTATGTCGTTTCCTCTCATTTGTCTTCAACAACAGGTTTTTTGGTTTTGTTTTGCTTTGTGTGATGGCCCGAAATGGCATCCTATGCAACAGAACCTGCAGCTGGGGTTGGGGAGTGTCAGCCTCCTACTCTTTGGTTTCAGCCATGCTTCTTTAGAGGCCAGGTTTCTCTATAACCAGGTCTCATTAAACAACCTACAGCCTTTTAAATATATTTGTGGGAGTGGGGGGTGGGTATTGGTTTGGTTTTGGTGTTTTTCTTTATGTATTTTGTGTACTCATTTTGTATATTTACTTTCTGAACCGCCCTGCGATCTTCATAGAATTTGCAGTGTTCGCTATGTGAAACCACTACATCCCTTGGCTCTCTACGTTTCTCTTTTTTATATATAATTTTTTTATTGAATTTTCTATAACATCTCTGTTCATACCACATAACACATCACGTATTTTATCTTATTGAACTTCCCTCAACTCCTCTGACAATCATCCATAATTAATTTTCTATCCTCGCATTCCTTAATTATAGTATCGCCTATCAATAAAATATTTTATACTCATTTACATTCATGCAATATTCCTTATTTTTTTCACAAAGCTTCTTTAAAGCACACTAGCGTTGTGTGTTCCTCACATACAGTTTTCAAATATTCTCTAAATTTTCCCCAGTCCTCTAAAAACTTGTGGTCTCTTTGAAGTCTGATTTTCCCAGTTAATTTGTCCAGTTCTGCATAGTCTATTAATTTTGTTCTCCAATCTTCCAAAGTCGGTAATTCTTCTTGTTTCCATTTTTGGGCCAACAGTACTCTCGCCGCTGTTATTGCGTACTGAAAAAGCTTACAGTCTCTCTTATTTATTTGATTTTTGGTTATTCCCAGTAAGAAGGCTTCTGGTTTCTTTACAAAGCTATATTTCAGCATTTTCTTTAACTCATTATATATCATTTCCCAGAACCCCTTCACTTTCTTACACTCCCACCACATATGAATAAATGTGCCCTCTTTCTCTTTGCATTTCCAACATTTGTTACTAGTTTTGTACATTTTTGCCAATTTATCTGGTGTCATATACCATCTATAAACCATTTTCATCACATTTTCCCCTACTTTTAATTCCCTTTATTTAGGCCAGTCACTGACCCATTCATATTTTGGTTGCCACATCTGCGAAGCAGCCTAGTCTTTCATTAACAACATGTGTAGCTTCTATTTTTAATTCCAGAATATTCTGAAGGTCACCAAAGAAATATTATTTTATTAGATCTAAACATAGCGGGTTTTGTGTTTTTTTAAAGGACTGGCATGGAAAGAAAATTAAGCACATTGTACTGTACTCAGGGGGACACCCATAAGCACAATTATCCAAGCTGTCTTACAAACTACATATGCACAAACAACGCATCTCTCACTGTACAGCCTACAGGCTCACTGTCATCTGCTATTCATAGAATGCCCCAAATATAGGACTCTTTCAAGCAATAGTTGCATTACAGGAAGGGAATTGAGTTGTGGGGGGAGCCTTAGGATTCCTGTGACATCTTCTTTACTCATTTAACATGGTCTGGTATGCCATTTCTGCTCATCGCTGATTAGCCCTAGAGCTTTCTGTTCCTTTTTTCAACTACAGGCTAGTTAAGAGAAAATCTCACCCAACATGGCCTCAGTGGAACCCCGCTTGTCTGTTCCTTGCCATCCTGATCGCTCGTTCAAGATGACAGAATTCATATGTTGTGTTGCTGAAAAATGCATGTTGATTCAAGGCAGTTTCAGTGCCTCCCTTAATGATGCACACATTTCTGTATTCTGTTGCATTTTCCCTCTCTTGTCTCCCAGAGGTCTCTAGGGAAACAAAGACTCTGTATTTCATCTTCCTTAGTATAAGCACATAGCTGCAATTATAGGAAACAATAACAGTGTCAGCTAAGTTCATTTATCTTTTACTGTGACAGGGGAAATAGGGAAGAAACAGTGTGGAAAAAAATCCACAACCCTATTCCTTTGGCATGCTGCAGAGAATCTCTCTCTCTCCCTCTTTGTTTGAGATCTCATTT
Source organism: Podarcis gaigeae (assembly GCF_964106915.1). Classification (NCBI taxonomy): domain Eukaryota; kingdom Metazoa; phylum Chordata; class Lepidosauria; order Squamata; family Lacertidae; genus Podarcis; species Podarcis gaigeae. The sequence continues at coordinate 56,962,034 of NC_139678.1, read as the reverse complement.
CTCCATTACACTGGAGTGTTTATGTGAGCGTATGGATCTAAGTGATCTAAGTGATGGTCTGTATGAATTCATTTTGCATCAGTAATATTTATCCAACATACAAAGACACATTTCCCTCCGCCTACATTCCAATGCAAAGTGGAAATTAATTTCACTCATTTGAAAGGCATGTAAAATGCCCCCCGCTTCTTCTCACTTTAGCCTTATTTCAGGATTCCCCCCCCCCCCCTTGGTTTAATCCACATGCAAAACAGAGACAAGTGCACAACCTTTGCACACCACTGCAGTCCCCATCACCATCATCCACACATTGATAAATGGGTGTTTGCCTATTCATGTAGGCTCCCCACACAATGTAGTGTCCTGACTTTCCAACCCTTGGGGGGTTACAGGGGAGCAAGGGGGCCAGATCATGGAAGCATCCTTGTCTTTGTTCTCTCCTCTCATGTGTTGATTCAATGCAAAAGATTTGGGTAAATGGGATCCTTGCTTAAAATACACAATATACAGTTGCATGCATCTTTCCCTCCATGTTTTATGTTAAAAGCATCAGAAAACGCATTCTCTTAACCAGAGGACCATTAGCAACTGGAGCAGGGGCTCTTTGACCTTTCTGCCCTGCCCTGCCTGCTGTTGGTGTTTTGCTGAACATTCTTGTTCAATAGCTTTCCCCCATGCAGGGAAAACCTGTTTCCCAGGGTATGGTCTGAAGGTTCACTAGGCTACCACCTTGCATGTTTGGGTCTGATTAGTCCCCGGATTAGTGACCACCTGGGACACAGGCACTGCCTTGGGTTCCATAATAGAAGAAAGGTGGAATATAAATGTAACAAAAGAAATATATTCCCATGCTATTTTGGCTACCCAAACTATTTTTCTGCCATCGCTAGGGGAAGACTTGAGTGGGAAACTGCCCCCATCCCCAGTATCTAGTACTTTGGTCATTAACCTATCTTCCTGAGGCTACCTTTGGTCTTAATAGAGAGGAGGAGACATGAGGTGAGATACATACAGCAGGCCCCTTGTAGTCTTTTTTGGAAGCAGTGGAGATGCTTGGCATCCTCAGAATACCATGATAACTTAGGAAGAGCTTTCACAAGCTAGTATATTTGGGAAAGTGTGCAAAGGGAAAGGAGGAAAACTGGCAGCAGGAAGATGTGATAGCATCAGAGGAATTCTCCCTGTCCAGAGCCTTCTCAGCTTTGAAGAAGTCTTTGAGAAAGCCTGATCTTTTCCCTACAGCTTTCCAAGAGGAGTGAAACCATTATGAATCGAGATGAGCCACTTTTACCTATCACATCCATCTTTGGTCTACAAAAGGCCTCTCCTGTTTTTCTTGATGGGCTCGCGATCTCCACCCATTAGAACTATTCTGTTCCCTTGCTGGTCTTAACTTACACTGTCGTGAAAGAAAGTTAGCCAAGAACCAGTGTTGGTTTTCCCTTTACAACTAAGTTCAACTCTAGCTTGCCAAATCATTAATTAAAAGAATGGCTACAGGTTGTCATAGAATTAGAGATTTAGGTGAACCAGCCCAAAGACATGTAAGGTTTCCCAGACAGGAAACTACAGTGGTACCTCGGGTTAAGGACTTAATTCGTTCTGGAGGTTCGTTCTTAACCTGAAACTGTTCTTAACCTGAGGTACCACTTTAGCTAATGGGGCCTCCTGCTGCTGCCGCTGCATGATTTCTTTTTCTCATCCTGAAGCAAAGTTCTTAACCTGAGGTAGTATTTCTGGGTTAGCGGAGTCTGTAACCTGAAGCATCTGTAACCCGAGGTACCACTGCATACACATAGAATCTGCCATGTTCACAAAATGTGGTACTTCCACTCTTCATGATAAACAGGACATTCCCATAAACAGAAATATGACTACTGGACTCCTAGAAATGGGTTGGATCAAGAGGCATATATTCTGAACTATTAGGGATTTTAAAAAGACTATCCTCCCTGGAAGGGAGGGGAGTAGTTGTGGGCGGGAGCCCGAGCTCCGCCTCCCCCACTCACCTGGCTGGCACCCGCCCCCTTCAGGAGGCACCCAACCAGGTGCCTCCAGGGGGCGTTGTCAGCATCCTAAATGCTGCGGCGCCAGCCCTTCCTCGGCCTCATTCGCCTTCGACCCGTTGCAAGTCACCCACCCTCCACTCCCTTTGAGCTCAGGGTCTTAATTTTCCTGGCTTTGCTATGGACCTTAGGTTGGTCGCCCTGGTTGTCCGGGGGGCCTGGTAGGAATTTTTCCATTTGGCATTAGGCTTTTTGGTTTTTTCGCCTACCTCGTAGCAATCGTCACAACTTTCGTGGTATTGGTGGGTAGGTTAGGCATTGGAAAATGTGTTGTGGAATCGAAGAGCTAGGTGTGGCCATCGCCTATGCCTTCAATATTTTGGGTATTTTGTTAAAGGAATCTGGCGGTCGTGTATTCTGTCCGATGCCTGCTTGGCGGGAGGCCATGGCACGACCCTCAGTGACATCAGGGGTGAGCCTATAGTTGGATGAGCATCAACAGGCTCCACCTACTGGTGAATAAACCCCCTGGTTTTAGACATCCAATGCCTAAGCCAATACCTTTTCACTGCTGTAATCAATAAAGTTGTGGCCTTTTCTTGCCCATTAACCTTATATCATGTGTCCTTGCATATTCATTTCACATTGCGGGGGTCGGGTCCTCGAACCACAACGGCAAGTTTTCAGGCAATTAAACTACAGCTAAGCCAAATAGTTCATCTGGACCACAGATTATTCTTCAGGGCACTGATGTAAACAAAGGCAGACATATCTTAATTCTATTTCTTGGCTGCTTCATTCAAATTTTAAAGCTAATTTACATTTTAGCTCTACTGACCTCACTGCACTAGCACCAAACATCACTCAGGTCTTTGCCATCTACTCTGTTTATTTAGAAATCAGAGGTAATTTGACGATGATTCCTTTCCAACATTTAAGGCTCAATAACTGTTTGCACCATTACTGCCAGCCCTGTGACAAATTTGTTCCAAAATACTAAGGTGTTTGCACGCAGATGATATATGAAGCAATATTTTGCTGCACTAATGCTTCCCAAGTGAGCTCCTTAGAAAGAGAATGCGAACTGGAATCTAATATTTCCTAGCACGTTAATTACAATCTCTAAAATGCTAATGTGGGATATTTGAAAAACAACGTTCCACTTAATTTTCCAGAGATACTTGGCACAAGTTAAAATTACTCTCATTGTGCTGAACTGATGCTTTTGAAACAAGATATAGCTGAACAAATAATTAAAAGTATCTGGGTCACAGAATCAGAGTTGGGGGTTCCACAAAGATCATCTCGTCCCATGTCCTGCCAATGCAAGAAACCCATAACTGAGGGGGTTTTTATCAGCCTTGGATTAAAAATGTCTTCAGAAAGACAAGCAATGCTATCATTGCAGTATGCTACCTTGTGAAGCACAGAGTAGCTTATTTATGCTGAAGTCACAGTAAGAATAAAAGTAACACTTCGATTCAAGTTACAAGAAAGAAGTTTCCAACTAAACATCAGGTAGAACTTTCTGACAGTAAGAACTGTTCAGCAGTGCAACGAACTCCTTTGGAGATTGTGGACTTTCCTTCTTTGGAATTTTTAAACCAGAGGTTGGATGCCTATTTGTCATTGATGCTTTAGTTGAAATTCCTGCTTGCACAGGGTTGGACTAGATGACCCTTGGGTGTCCCTTTCAACTCTACGATTCTGATTCTACCTTTATACCGTGCTTTGTAGAGAGTAAAGCCTCTGCAATTTTTGCTGTGCTTGTTAGTCTCCAGAAAGGATTATTATCTACTGTCTCTCCTGTATCTTTCAAGTTCAGCATTCTATATATGCCTCATGCAGATATATATTTGTATGTTTCTGTGCATAAAATCAATAAGGAAGGGCCTAGCAACTTCCAAGTTCTTCCTAAAGTTCTGTTGAAATCCGCCCCCTCCTTTTTAATTCAAACTCATTCATTTGGGTCCTACCCCCTAGCTAAGTCAGTATAAACCTTACAGAACTAGAATGCCACATTGCTAAAATGAAACCACAGTAGCAGACTGAGGGGACAAATAATGCCTTCACTTGGTATTCATGAGCTTGCAAAGACTGGACCAGCTGCAGTGCAGAGCAGCTGCAATATGATACAGTATGTGTATTTGCAAAAACACCTTTGCTTACTCTTCAACCACTGTTAAGAACGCATACTATATATCAGGGGTTGGGAACCTTTGGCCCATTGGCCAATCTTGGTCTGCCAGATGGTGCAATTTTGCCTGTGGGACCATTTTGCCCCCCCCCCCATTATGCCCAGCTGTCAATCAGCTGGTATCATATGTGATGCCAGTTGATTGGCAGAAGGGTGGGGTCAATTCTGCCTTGGAACAGATGCCTACAGCCAATGAAGCAGGTTTTAACATGTTCAGGGAACATGTAGCCCAAGGAAGCCTGTCGAAAGAACTTTGCCAGCCCTATGATTATGATGATTTATTTAAGGTCTCAGGGCAGTTCACAGGATAAAATCAGAATATAAAACCACAAAGTATATAATCAAAATAAAAACCACCACCACCCAATACCCCCCCCCAAATAACCATAGGACACCAATCAAATCAACCAAAGGCCTGGTTAAAGAGAAACATTTTTGCCTGGCACCTAAAGGTGTATAATCAAGGTGACCACCCTGGGGAGAGCATTCTACAGATGTGGAGCCACTGCAAAAAAAGGGCCTGTCCTCGTGTTGCCACCCTCTGGACCTCTCATGAGCAGCATGGGGCAATGCCACTTGTGCCCAGCTGGCTGTTGGGCACTTGGGAGCCCCACACAAGAGATTTTGACAGGTTGGGAGCCCCCAGCCACCTGCCAGTCATACAATGTCTTAATGATACAATGTGGTTTGCTGAGCTGGAGGGCTCAAATTCGGCCCACAAGGCCAATCCTGATGAGAATCTCACTTGTGGAGGCAAAAAGGTTCCCCATTCCTGCTATACATGCCAAACATGTGAAACATGTTTAATCAAGTTATAAGACGAATGCAAGAGAAGATACCTTAGTCCTTCTCACGGATGGCAAAATAGTGCATGCAGGATAGAGAATTTATTTCTACCTAGAAATAAAAAATTAAAATTCAAGTGCCACCAGACACAAAGCAGTTAACATTATCCATATGACATGATCAAAGGGATGACTGGGCATCTAGGCATTGTGTAGGTTCTGCAAAACCAGTTTCAGGATTGGAAAATCCCCACTGTTAATGGTTGTGGGTTTTACCTTTGCTCCATTAATATTATCTATTCTAATACCATGTAAAGTCTATAATGAAGAGCAAAACAAACACCCATGAGCTTCGATTGCCTTTAATCTTGTTAATCACCCACCTCCAAGGAAGATATGGCAACCTAATTTAAAGATATCAAAAGGTGTTGACACTACTAAGTAAGTCAAATTTAAACCTTTGTAGTCTTCAGGCCTATTACTGCTTTCTCCTGCCACTATTCCATTTGTTAAGGAGCCCTCTAAGATTCCTAACAAACAACTTTAAATTAAGGAAAGAGGCTGTGTTTGCTTTGGGTTTTTGTGTTGTCATCTCATGTGCATTTGGGAAAGGCAAAACTGTGGCCACTGTGCAGCCTGAGGCAAATAACAAAATGGCTTCCCCTATATTCTATATATAAAAGCTGACTGGACTGGCAATCAAATATCAATTGCAACATTCTCCACAGTCTCTTTGAGAAGCTGCACAGGGTGCACACAGCTTTATCGACCAACATCTCACCACCACTCCATGACCCACACCACCTGCCACCTGGGGCCTCTTTGTGCCCACTGGTAGGGTCAGCCCTGTGCCCAATCTGCCACTGTTTTCAGGAAACCCTTCCATTTTTTACCCCTGCAAATGATGCCCACACAGCATCTGAACACTTGTGCTCCACATTCGTGAATTCCCTATGGCCAGGAAATGACAATTCTATTCTAGAACCTGAACAACCATGAAAGGATGGATTATTCCAACACCCAAACTGGTAGCTGGATAGCAGAGTGACACCCCAACCCCACAAAAACAAAAGTTGTTTATTCTTGACTTCACATACAGCTTGGAAAACCTGACCTATATATTCATTGGAAGCCTCATTCAGCAAGACTGCACATGCACACCACTAAGGCAGTGTAATGTAAAGCAAAGAGCAGAGCCACAACCACGTTGAACTTTTGCTTTTATTCCCCCCCCCCCCCATGTAGATCTGTGCTTTTTTCAACCACTGCATCACATAATCTATTCCGTAACCTCCCTGTGTACTCTCTGTGCGGATAAATGTGCAGTAGTTTATTTTTAGTGAACTTTTTCAAAGAGTTTTATTTTAAAGCCCAGCTAATCTTTGCTGGTCCACGGACAAGGCTGATCTCTTGATAAATCTTAGTGCAGATTTGCGGTGAGCTGCAAGAAGACACCGAATGCCTTTTCAATTAATCCTCCTTCATAGGCCCTCTTGCAAAACCAAAAGCATTATCCCCCCACAAAAAGGCCAGCTGAAAGACTGGAGTGGCGAACCTACCATTTGTGATTTCTCAGAATCTCCCAGATAACAGGCATGCTCAGACATGCACCTGCCTTTTATCTGATGCCTTTCATTTTCTTCACAAGATATTTTTAGCATCGTGGTGGAGAAACCAATTCACACTGCTGAAATTATTTAAAGTGTTGTTGTTTTTTTAATTGACGCAAAATTCACATTCTTTCCTAATGTGGCTGAATAAACTAGAAAGGAGAAGATGGAAGAGCTGGGAATAGGGTCTTCCAATATTAGATCAAGAGTCTTCTTTTTTAGGTTGTGCATGGAGCAGGGAGTTTCTGTGCTCTTTTAATTACACTTCCAGACTGTTACTATTTTCAGGTGGGATTCCATCACATACTGGCATGTTCAGGTTGCATAATTAAAGCTAATTTGGAGCTCTTGCACAACAAACCTGCTTGCCCCCTCCCCGTTTTTCCCCAATAATGAAAATGCAGTGGAAAACATGGGGTAACACTTGCTGTGACACAAATCAGAGGGAATGCTCATTAAATAGCCGAGGCCGCCTAATCTGCCTGCAACACATCAAGGTGAATTTTCAACAAACAGTTCAGTTGAAAGTGCCCTGAGAGGCACTTTAATGAGAGGTACATTCAGTGCCATTTAAAATAATAATGTAACAGCACGTTTTGTTTTCCATTGTATAGGAGATGTTAATACAGAATCCATCTTCACTTTTTCTTTTCCTGATGCTAACTCCTTTATCATTCCAAATCAGATTCCAAATGAAGAAGAAAACGCAATACCAGAGCAACAAGGAAAAATGCATTTGCTAACATTTCAGGCATGTGCTGCTAAGCATGCGATGGCCACTGAATTCCAGAGCAAGCACAATGTCTCATAAACATTTGCAAAGACTCCATTAGTATAAATGAGATGGTGATCACGCTCTTTTCTCCTGTTATGGGCACACATTCCAGGCCTGTATCTCTCTCAGTTCCCTGGACTACCTCTGAAGGAGAAATGAGCGTCTTGAATGTATATGCTCTTTCCAACTTGTGTAAAAATCATAATGGACACTGGCTGAAGTTCTTAGCAGAAGGTAGGTAATTAGCAACAGTGATGAACGGGAAATGCTTTGGGGTTGTTGGTTTTTTAAAAGAAACCACAGTATGCTTGCAGCCACACACTATTGATGTATGCTTGAAGCCATACAGTATTTTTAACCTCATTCATAAACCAGTCAATGTGTACAAAAAGAAGTATTAATCACATCAGCTAAGAGACCTGATTGTTTCCGATTCAGCAACTGGATATTGTTATATTAAAAGCATTCCTCTAGTCTTTGTGAGCCAGCCAACCTTCTCATTCCCTCTGGGTCTTGAATAGAATTGGGGCAGAAGAGCACAGAGAAAATGTACTTAAACCTCAACACAGCAGGCATGCAAGGCAGTATCAAATGTGTGTTACACATATCCGGGCTTTCTTGGATGAAACCCATTTCCTAGATCCACTTTGATTAGGGTTTAGGCCTGGTTTTGTTATGGGAACTGCCTGAGTTGCCCAGTTTACCTCAGTTGAGAGAAGGGCATGGGGAGTGTGTTCCTGTGAACTTTCCTCAATCTCTCAGAGGCTTTTGATACCACCATCCAAGGTATTCTGCAGGGGCGGCTGCGAGTTGCGAGTGGTGGCTATGGTTCCAATCTTGATGGGATGGTTGTTTTCAGAGGGTGGTACTTGGGACGTTTTGTTCAGTCCTGTGGAGACTTGAGGGTTCTTTCTTCAACATCTACATGAAACTAGTGAGTGGGGTCATCAGGTGTTTTGGAATACATTGTAAGCAACATGCTGATGACACACAGCTATACTTCTCCTTCGCAGGGGCAGCAGTGCTGGTTTGATATACTGCCTTGAGAATTGATTCAATGAGAGCCAAGAAAGTGAAACTTAATCCAGACAGGACTGAGGCACTGCTGGTGGGTGGTTCCCCTTTGGATGGGGTTATACTCCCTTTGATGGAGCACATAGGTAAAAGGTAAAGGTAAAGGTACCCCTGCCCGTACGGGCCAGTCTTGACAGACTCTGGGGTTGTGCGCCCATCTCACTCAAGAGGCCAGGGGCCACCGCTGTCCGGAGACACTTCTGGGTCACGTGGCCAGCGTGACATCGCTGCTCTGGCGAGCCAGAGCCGCACACGGAAACGCCATTTACCTTCCTGCTGGTAAGCGGTCCCTATTTATCTACTTGCACCCGGAGGTGCTTTCGAACTGCTAGGTTGGCAGGCGCTGGGACCGAGCCGCGGGAGCGCACCCTGCCGCAGGGATTCGAACCGCCAACCTTTCGATCGGCAAGTCCTAGGCGCTGAGGCTTTAACCCACAGCGCCACCTGCGTCGCCACAGCGCCACCTGCGTCCCCACAAGCACATAGGTAGCTAGTGGGTATTTCTGAATCCATTACTGTCACTTGAGGCCCTAGTGGCCTTGGTGGTGCAGAGTGCCTTCCTTCAGCTTTGACTTGTGGCCTAGCTGTGCTCCTATCTGTCCTCTATGTTTGACTATTGCAGTGCATTTTACATTGGGCTGCCTATGAATGTGGTTTGGAAACCGCAGGTGGTATGCAATTAGGCAGTGTCATGGCCGGGTTCACGGGCAATCAAAGTCCCAGTTGGGGACGTTGGGACCGGGGGCAAGTTGGCAGGGTGGGAGCAGGAACGAGAGTCCAGAAGCCAGGAGTCAGGAAGCCAAGAGTCCAAGGGTCAGAGAGCTGGGAGTCAAGAAGCCAAGGGTCCGAGGGTCAGGAAGCAAGGAAAAATGAAGGCAGGGGTCCAAGGAGCAAGGAGTCAAGCAACCAAACACAGCAAGGCAGGGAACGTGTTGCTGAGGCAAAGAGCTGAAGGGAAATGCTGACCTTATATCCCTTGCCACCAGGTGCTATGAGTTACCAATCAGCCTCATCTGTGAAGCCACGCCTCACCTCTTCAGAACAAACTTAGGAAGGCCCCAGTCCTGGTCACAGGGCCTGGCTCCTGCACGCACACCTGACAGGCAGGCAGATTGTTGACTGAGGCAGGATGGTCTGAACGTACAATACCAATTCTGGCTGAATGCATTGGCTCAATTCAAAGTGCTGGCTTTGACCTATAATGCCTTATAGACCACAGAGCTGAAGGGTTAAAAGGGACCTTGAGGGTTATCTAATGCATCCCCCTGCAATGCAAGAATATCAACTAAAGCATCCATGACAGGTGGCCACCTAACCTCTGCTTAAAAACCACAAATGAAGGAGACGCCAGCACCTTTCAAGGGAGTCTGTTCTACTGTCAAACAACTCATACCATCAGAATGTTTGTCCTGGTTATGCAGCTCAGGATCCCAGTACCTCAAAGACCACCTTGCTGCACATGAACCGACCCGTGTCCTGTGATAATCATCCAAGGCCATCTTTGTGTGCCCCAACCATGGAAGGATCAGAGGGAGGCAACACACAATAGTTTGAAATGAAAATCAGCCCTCCTCCAACATTTGTCCTACTTCACTGCATGCCTGGAAACTGAGTTGCATTCCACAGTGCAACAATCCACAAAGCTTTGTAAGAGTTTTGTTCTAAAACTCCCACACAATTCTTACTGGGGGTGGGGGGTGGGGAATTGTTCAACATAACATATGATTATGTATGAGACTGGCAGCCATCAAAATCCTAAGCAAAAAACCAGATGGGGTTCTTCCCTCTCCTCCTTCCTCTACAGCATTTGAATGCCTCCATTGTGCCCAACTAGGAGGCTGGGGCAGGACCAAAAAACCTCACCCATTTCTGCCGCTGGGCAGCACTCAGTCTGGGTGTTGTTTCTGGCAGAAACACAATGCCACATTTTGGTGTTCTTTGGACATTGCCAGCCTTACATTATTTTGCATGCCTAAAGGACACTGGAAGGACAGAACCTGAAGCTGAGGCTCCAATACTTTGGCCACCTCATGAGAAGAGAAGACTCTCTGGAAAAGACCCTAATGTTGGGAAAGATTGAGGGCACAAGGAAAAGGGGACGGCGGAGGACGAGATGGTTGGACAGTGTTCTCGAAGCTACTAACTTGAGTTTGACCAAGCTGCGGGAGGCAGGAGTGCCTGGCATGCTCTGGTCCATGGGGTCATGAAGAGTTGGACACCACTAAACGACTAAACAACAACAACAAAGCAAAAGGTGGACTGGAACCCATTGGTGTGTGTTTTTTTAATTATAAAAAATTAATTGTGAGAGTGATTGGATGCACAAAAATGGCAACCCTGTCTTTCTGAAGGCACTGCTATGAGTACACCATTGTAATGCTGGGCCTAGGAGTTAGAAGACTGAATGCTCCACAAATGGCACTCTGGTTAATAGCTCCAGGCCTAAACATTCTCCAACAAGTATTCACAGATACTGAGTTAAGAGCTGATTAGCAATCATATTGCATAAATTATTGGGGCTTGGTTGTCTTCTTGTTCTCAGGTTCATGGATTTCTTAATGTTAAAGCAGCAGTGATGGCATGATCAGGTTTGGAGAGCTGGGATCAAGGGTGGCTGCCAAGCCATTGTACGTCATTGATTTTTTTTCTTTGATGAGTGATATGTTGGCAGGAAAGCAATGCATGTTACTGTTCGTCTGCCAGTTGCGCTCTCTCTCTCTCTCTCTCTCTCTCTCTCTCTCTCTCTCTGCATTTATTAGTAACTCATTATATGCAATTTGGATATATTGTAATTCTTGGGTGGGCAAGAGGGGAAACACCACTGCTAAAAGGAAAGGAATCCTACCACTGTCATTGATGGTGGTTATGACATCCTTACTGAAATTTTGCTGCTCTACTAAAATGCAAAAATGCATTGTCCTTAAATTCTACTTAAAAACACAGTCTAGTTTGCTTTCGGACCAAGCAGCAAAAGTTTTATATTATATTAACTAAAATATGTAAGTCAATAAACCTTTGAAATTTGCTTGCTGTGGATTTTCAACAAATAGCAATATGTAGATAATAAGAGATGAATTCCAAAAATAAATATTCAAGCAAGGCTTCCCCCAAAAGTCACAAAATAGTGTGCTAGATTTCTCTTCATCAACAACTCTTCATCAAACTAGATGGCAAAAACAAAAACAACAACAAACCAAGCCAGATGAGGCAGGAGAAGTGGGGAGGGCCTGTTGGTCAGAGGACAGGTGTCTGTGTTTTGTAAGAGTTTTAAGACAGAGTGTGAGAGAAACTAGCAGGCATTCAAATGAGGCCTGTTCTGGTGCTTTACAGGTTTCAGGTTGCACCCAGGCCTCCTGGGGATGGGAAAACACATAATGGCTGATCCCCCATCTCTGCTGTTAACTCAGTTCTGCCTCCACCTTTGGCAAAATACACAGGTTCTTTTGGTAGGTAAAGAACAAAGAGAAGCGAGGCTGTCCTTATTAGTTTCATTACATATTATGGCTGGAACCCCAAAAGCTGAGGAGGACGTTTGTCATACAGCATAGGGGAACATAGTTTGTGCACCCCAAGTTTGAAACTCCCTTGGGCACATGAACTAATTGTGTAGTTCTTTGGACCCAGGGCAAAACTATTAAAGTAGTGGGATGTCCACAGAAAAGAAGGTGGTTTGGGGCGAAGGTTCACATTTTGCACATTAAAAGACAAGTTTCAGTGTGTATGTGCATGCGTATTTTAAAATGATGCTTGTACAAATGTGGAGGTCTGGACCATAATTTAGTTGCACCACCTGCAAATATTTGCCTCCAAACCGTAACTTAAATATTTTTTATTGTTATTAAATTTCACATAACAAATTTCAATTTAAACAAATCAATCACCTTTACATTTAGAATTCTCCTCTGGTTTCCATTGTCCATCCCTTTTTAATGAACTTATCCTTCCACCCCCCCCCAATTTGTTGTATCTATTAACTTTCCCAGTGTATTTTGTCTTTGACAAGTATTACTCTAATCCTGCCAAACAGTGATTTAAATCTGGGTGCTGCACATGAGAAAGAACTAACATCCAGCAATAAACCTCTGTATGTGGGGCAGTCCCACAGGCATCCAGTTTCAGGGCTGCCTCGAGGCAGACAGATTTCTGAATGGCATGCGTTTGATATATGGCATGCAATGTGAAATCTACTCATCTTACTGTATACAAATATATTTTGAGGTGAACTCTCTGCAAACGCTCTTCCGTTCACAATTTAAACTGTGACTATTACAAACTGTGCCTGTTGAGTACCTATGTAGTCTGCATTTCCCAGACGAGGTGTCCAAGAAGGCAGCTGCTGTGCTGGCGTGGCCGGTTGGTGTGTGCGTGTTCATTGCATTTTGGAAACAGGTATGTAATTTGCAAAATAACACCATGGCTCCTCACATATGCCCCAAGGGCAGGGCATGCATCCCATAAACGTGACCTTCACAAAAGCAAATCAAGCGAGGCTGGTTGTTGGGAAAACAAAAGCCTCTGACAGTGTGAAGGAGAACACCTTGCCTCATGAACAACGGACACTCAAAACCACCCATAAACACCAATGCCACAATAAATTGGGTAGGAAAAATTATGGGGAAATGCAAATGTGGTGGTCTGGAGAATTTAACAATACAGTGGTACCTCGGGTTACAAACGCCTTGGGTTACAGACTCCACTAACCCGGAAGAAGTACCTAGGGTTAAGAACTTTACCTCAGGATGAGAGCAGAAATCGTGTGCCAGTGGTGCGGTGGTAGTGGGAGGCCCCATTAGCTAAAGTGGTACCTCAGGTTAAGAACGGTTTCAGGTTAAGAACGGACCTCTGGAATGAATTAAGTTCGTAACCAGAGGTACTACTGTAATTGGATCACCACTGTAAACTTTATTCACTTGTAGTGAATAGTTCAACAGATATAGTATAGTTTTCTCTTGGAGCCAAACTGGCCTGAGCTTCCCTGCCTCACAGTGTGTCATGGATGACACCGCCATCTTCTCCTCTGTGCAGCATTCCATGTTTCCAAATATGGAGTATGCGTCAGCAGCAAATTATGGCACAATATATTATCATCCCTGTTGTAGATCAGCAATTCCCATTTTGTTTTTAAGACTTATGGACATGTTTGGATTTTTTATTAACTGTCATGGGTACCACTCCCCTCTGGTCATCTTTTTCCCCACCCTTCCCCCATATCAGATTCCTGCCACAGACAGAAAGGAAGGGCACACACAAGAAAAGGTCACTTTTCTATGGGATCTGGGTAGCAGTCAGATCCATTAGAATTAGTCTGAGTCATTAGAAGTGCATAGAGCTGAAAGAGGAAGTAGGAAAGTGTCCCTCTTCCACCTTCCTCCTTCAGCTCTGTGTACTTTTCAAGGGAGAAAAAGGTAACCACACTCAGCACCTCATGACCAAGGGGACAGCAAGGCATTGGATACTTTGTGGCCATTGGGGGGAGCCCTCACGGGTGCCATTGCACATTGGCAGCCACTGGCACAGATGGGAGGAAAGGCAACCTTGTTGAGTTAATGCACAGCCTTTCCTGCCTGGCATCTACTATAATACCAAAGCACCATGTGCAAAAAAATGTGACCCATTCTTTTTCAGCATTTGTGTGTGAAGGTTGTAATGGGTGATCCAAGCTGAGGGGAGTTTGGTCACTACTCTTTCTGAGTCATGTCATTTTCCTTGACCACTGGCAGAAACCAAATAGGCACTTGGAAAAAAAATCTGTCTCAGTGTCCTTCCTACCTAACAACGTAACACAGAAATGGGGCGCCCATGGTTCTCTAAATGTTGCTGGACTCCATCCCCCACCTTGCTGGCTGTGGTTGATGGGAGATGAATTCCATCAACATGTGAAGTGCCACCGGTTTCCCATCTGGTAATCACCATTGTTAAAGACTTAATGGAGAAGCCCATCATATCTCAGATCTGCTGTATAGAAAGTAAACTTTCTGTGTCTTATACAAAACCTCTAACTCATAAATCAAGATCTTCCATTTCCACATCTAGTTTTTACAAGATGAGATAAGCTACTTTCAATGTGATAGTTACATATATGGAAGGAGCCATTTACTCAGAAAAGGAAAGTGTCAAAGGCGTTATCAGCCAGGATGTTGTTGTTTTAAAGAGCAAGCAGTGATGTTTTAGATTTTTAAAAGACCCTGTACCATTAATCTGGGCTTTTATTTGTGGGGTATGGGAAATCCAATAGTATTTATAAGCATTCCTAATTGATGCTGAAACGACCAGGTTCCTTTAGCTGAGTATCATTATCTTAATTTTCAAATGAAATGTCTGCATGCCATCTGTGAGCGATCTCCTCACAGCTTTATTCAGCTAAGGCCTTTTTGGCTGGGATCAGTTTCTCAGTTCCTCTTCTAAATGTGTTCCTTATCTCCACCACTTCCATATGTTGCAATTCTGCTGAGTTTATGAGGATATATGTATTTATTTTAATTTTTGCAGAAGGAAATATGATGGTGAAACCCAGAAAATATGAGGTACCGGTAATTCTCTTCTCTTCAGGGCTGCCAATCTATAACTTCTCACCTAGCTCCTTCCTGCTTCCCCACATTCCTGGGATTATACCCTCAAATCATCACCAACTCTTTATACATTAATATTGATGGGATGAATAGTTATAGGACCAATAGTTATACCACCAATAGTTTCTAAAATTAGCTCTTACCATCCACTTCCAGTGTGCCCCCATTCCACTTTTTGCTGCTGCCCTCAGGTATCTGCTTCCTGCCCCTCCTTTCCCCCAGTCTCCTAACTTCCCATTTACAGTGATACCTCGGGTTAAGTACTTAATTCGTTCCAGAAACTGAAACTGTTCTTAACCTGAAGCACCACTTTAGCTAATGGGGCCTCCTGCTGCTGCCGTGCCGCCAGAGCATGATTTCTGTTCTCATTCTGAAGCAAAGTAATTAACCTGAAGCACTATTTCTGGGTTAGCGGAGTCTGTAACCTGAAGCGTATGTAACCTGAAGTGTATGTAACCCGAGGTACCACTGTATTCCTTCTGCTTGCACTCCAAAATTCTCTTGCTTACTAAAAACAGCTTCCTTTTCATATCCTGTTAGCCTAAACATCCTTGCTGGGGATTTGGTCAAGGGTTCAAACTGTAAATAAAAGTAACATTTCTCATGCATTGTCTTTCTGGTAACTATATACAACTAAGAAAGCATGACGGAAGCTGAGTTGCAGAGTTAATTGCTATGCCCAGGCTCAGAAAGCTCATACATTTCTAGTTTTTTTTAAGGAAACCTTTCCTGAAAGTGCCTTTCCTGCCTCTCCAATTATAATGATCTAGTAAAGCTAATTACACAGAACGCATCTCTGACAAACCAAC
Source organism: Podarcis gaigeae (assembly GCF_964106915.1). Taxonomy (NCBI): domain Eukaryota; kingdom Metazoa; phylum Chordata; class Lepidosauria; order Squamata; family Lacertidae; genus Podarcis; species Podarcis gaigeae. The sequence goes on along the minus strand of NC_139678.1, from coordinate 56,946,209 downwards.
ACTGAAATTTGGAAGTTCGCTGTGCCTATATCTTACTCGTGACACACATTTTTCTGTGCCAGTTTCTTCCGGCTCCTAAAGGCCTGTTCTCACAAGCAGCTCGGCCCATAGCAGGCTTAGAGGAAAAGACAACCTATGCTGACTCCTCCCATGTCAAACTGTAGCCAGGTAGCCATGTTGATCTGACGCAGCCAAAATATATATAAAAATTGTCCAGTAGCATCTTAGAAACCATCTACGTTTGTTCTTAGTATAAGCTTTCGTGTGCATGCACGAAATCTGAAGAAGTAGCCAGGCAGTTTCAAGAAACTAGTGGTGGCATGCACAAGATTCATCCTGGATTTGGATTTTAGTATACCCTACTTTTGGGTTGAAGTATATGGTGGTGGCTGCAGCAGTAGCAGCATGCCAAATCTAAATCCTGCAGGTTGCACAGGCTAGTCACCATGAACTAATGTGGCTAAAGGTCAGCATCGACGGCTTCTTCTCCATGACTGCCATGGAATCCATCGACCACACTGTACAGAGAATTATAATTTTCTCATAGTACATGCTTGCACCATGACAATAACCAGTCCAACTTGCTCACAGGTTTCTTGTCCACACAAACAATGAAAAAGCTATACTGTAACCAATGCTGAACCCTTAAAGCAGAGGAACTCAAATGAAAATGAAAATATCAATAAAAAGTGTGGGTGTGGGTGTGGGTGCGTGTGTGTGAAGCCGCATATAAATTTTGTGAAATATATAAAGAAATTATCTTTATTTATGTTTTTCAACATGACCTGGGCAGCTCCTAGTTTACGGATTGATGATTAAGTATGCCTTTTTAAGAAACGGCTTGAAGGGCCTTTGTTTCCTGCTCTACTGCCCCACTAGACAAGACTTCATATTGTATTAGGAATTACTGCAAGATAATATGCATGTTGAAACGCAGATCACCACACCCATCCTCTTTCTTTCTTTCAGACAGGATGATTTATGTTCCCAGCATATTACTAGGTCATATCTTTAACATTATTGTGACTAGGAGTCAAATTAGCATTTTATTAGTTATTGTTCCCAATAAACCATTTGAAGAAAATGCCATTTTTCTCAGAAGTCAGATTAATTTCAGTGGAGATTACTCCCAAGTCAGCTTTTTGATTCTGGGAGTGGTTGGACAGATTTGCGGGGGGGAGTCCACTGGGTGCTTTTTTGTGGTGTGAGTGAGTGAGAGGAATCTACTGGGACAGAGCTTGTATTACAGCTAAAACCCAATTTAAAGCCAGCCATACTGTTTCTCTTTCTGCATACAGCACACAGGTGTACACCTATGTGTCTCTATCTACCTGCAAACTTTCTGTGTGTATAATCCTATATATTGCATGGTTTGTTTTTTAATAGGCTTCTTAGCTGCGTGGGCTTTTCTAGTGACAGAATGGCAGACCTATAAATATTTCCTGTCTTCCTTGTTTTGGAGTTCTTGCATCCCACTTTTCATCAGGCATGACATCCAAGTGGTTTACATAAAACAAACAAAAAAAAACCCTTACCTATAAAGTTCAATTGAAAAAGCCAACAGTAAATAAAACACACAAAAAGAAGACAGGAGACTGAAAAAACTTCATTTTGAATTAATAAATAAAATAGCCCTTAGTGATCTTTTATGATCAGTTGCACCGTAACAGCCATTTAGTAAAATTAAAGATTATGGATGCGAAGCCATCTTTTACAGTTATTTTGAAATACATAGCTACATTTTAATGTCATTCATTCTCTGGGGCTAACATGGGGTGAAAAGGGGAGGAGGGTGATCTTTCTGTGTTCCACTATCATTCAGGACCTTTAAAAAACTAAAAATATAGAGAAATATCATTTCAGAAGATAGATACTGTAGATAGATACAGCTTGGCCCCTTAGTATGGGGGAAGAAAACCCTTGACATGTACTGCCACCTGTTGGGAATCATATGAAATTTCTCTTGGTCCTAACTATACAACAGAAATATTTGTAACAGATTTTCTGTCTTCTATATAACACCATCCCCTAAGTAATATTCTAAGGTAAGGAACTGACACATTGCATTTACTGTGGGGTGGAGGGTGCGGAAGTGGAAATTCACCCAATTATCAGGGTGGGAGAGGGAACGTATTTATGAACAGATGAACAAGGAGAAACATGTTAGTTTTGTCCATTTAATACATCAATATCAGATATTTAAAATCTCTCTAAAATATGGCTATTTGAATGCAATAATATGCAATTTAGGCTTAGGCTCAGTGAAATCTTTACATTGCTTAAATTAAATATATAGTGTTGGATCCTAACTTCAATTGGTTCAAAGGCAATCCTGCAAGATCGCTAACTAAGATAGGATACTATTATTATAGATTTTGAGAGGGCACCCTCCCAAACTCTGGATTTTGATTATTTTGAAGGGAAGATTGCAGGCCAGTGGAAAAATACAGGCTAAGCTTCCTTTCCAAGCCTGGGATACAGGCATTAACATGACAAAAGGTGTTGATGGCCCTTCTAAGTGGAATCATGGGCCTGGGCAGACAGAGGGTTGCCAAGGTAACTGGGTGGGAAGTGACAAGGAAAGAGCGTCTTAAGCAAGGTGCGCTGGGAAGAAGAAGGGAGAAGAAAAAGACTAAGATCCATCTTGGGCAGACTGGCTGGGAGAGATGCCTTTGACTCCAGTGCTGGATGGAAATGAAATGACCATGCTGTAAGATCTGGACTCCCTCCATGCAGACTGAAGGTGTAAATAGGTGGATAAATCATATTTCTTAAACCTACAACAGTCTCTACCACGTCACCAATTCTCCAAAAGAACACAGACCCTGGGTGAGTGCCCAGAATCTTACTACCGCTTGGCAGAGAGTTGGGGTAGCACCCAACTTTTGTGACAGTATGATCATATGATGCCAGTTCTTTGTTCACCTGAGCTTGTTTCTGTTCTGGTTCTAGGCCCAATTCAAAGTGCTGGTCTTAACTTAACCCTCAACTTCTTTGGGCTTCAAGGTGTTGACTCTGATTCTCTTCAGCCCCAGCCACTGTGGCCAATGATCAGGAATGCTGGGGTCTTAAGTCCATCAACACCTAGAGGTGCAACAGTTCTCCAGACCTGCTTGAAATCCCTAAAATGACTTGTTGCCAAATCATCTAAAGGATTGCCTTCTCTCACAGAAACCTAGCCAAGCCCATATGATCTTTCTGAGATGCCCTTCTCCAGCCCCCCCCCCAAATTACATGCAGCAAGTGACCACCAGGGAAAGACGTGGCTTCTGTGATGCTTTTCCAAACTCGTTGGCCTTTTCAGTAGCAGATGAAGACCCATTTTCACTTTCCTTGGCATTTGCATCTTAAAATCTTCCAGTGATCAATAGAACGTCTGGTAGTTTGGGACTTTTAAGATCTATTAATTTTTTGTTCCTATTAGTGTTGTTGCCTTGGTTTTTATCCCCTGGTACTGTTTCATGGTATATCTTTCTAGGTAGCTATTTTATGTATATGGTTAGCCGTTATTGAGTGGCATATAAATGTAAATTAGCCAGTAAGCTGAATAGATAAGCAATATGTGCTGTTGCAGAAGGGTTTTTATCCATGTAGTACAAATGAGACACAAGGCCTTGTTATGTGCAAAGACTTCAGGATCAGGGCCCTAGGGAACAATTAAGAACAGTTCTGTATAATATTATCATTACTCCGGAAAAGATTTTCTTTCCCATCAAATATTGTCCTTTATTAGTCTAATGCATTGTCAACCCATATGTATGAACAGCCTTCAACAGTCTCTCCTGCCTGTCCATGCATGGACAGATGAATCATATGTGAGTTGCTCTCCACAGTCTCTCTCTTTCACAAACCATGACACATTTTGGAGCTTCTGCAATCATGGAATTTGTGGTGGGACTGAAAGTCTACAGTGCTAATTTATCTAATAAAGGGTGTGAAAATTCAAGTTACCTGTGTGCGTATTACACTAGTTGCACCTGTTACGTTAAAAATCATGCTAGGGTAGCCATGGGCCCTGCGTTGCAGAGGACAATCTTCTATTTGAAAGTGTTCTTCTTGAAGGCTATCTTGTCCAAGTCCAGATTAAAGATAGAAAACCATAAGAAAGAAGAGTGGGAAGTTTTAAGTTCCACTTCTGAAAGTTAGCATTTGGATAGCAGCTACATAGGCCACCTAGTCTTCCCCACTATGGAGAGAAATGTTGGACACTACAGTAATTATTTCTAAATTTGCATCAATAGGCATGAATTAGCACCAATAATAATAATAATAATAATAATAATAATAATAATAATAAATAATAATAATAAATAATAAATAAGTAATATACCCCGCCCACCCTGGCCAGAGCCGAGCTCAGGGCGGCTAACACCAGTAAAATTACAATAAAAACATAATGGGGGGGGGGACCAATATAAAATACAGGTTAAAAATACAATTTAAAATGCAGCCTCATTTTAAAAGTAGCCCATAGATCAAAACCATAAGGGGAGGGAAACATAAGGGTCAGACTGAGTCCAAACCAAAGGTCAGGAGGAACAGCTCAGTCTTGCAGGCCCTGCGGAAAGATGTCAAATCTCTCAGGGCCTTAGTCTCTTGTGACAGAGCATTCCACCAAGAAGAAGAATACAACACAAGTCATCTTTTCCTTTCTCTTTTTGGTAGTTAGTTGTGGTAGTGGGGAGAACTGGGAGGCCACACAAGTTACCCTCTCCTAAGGATATACCCACCAGCGTTACACTGAAAAACATTGCCGGAGCTTCCTTGTTGTTGCACCACCATAATGGCGGTGGCAGAGGGTGGGTACATTTTGTGAACACTCTCTCCATTCTGCTTCACCCACGCACCCTGTGTAATGATGCTTTTTAAAAGGCCAGCCCCAAAAGGTGGGGGGAGTGTGTGTGCAGCTGCAGCACCAGCACCAAGGCCTTCCATATCGCCACTCCAGTATTTCATATATAGGCAGGACTTTACCAAGTGGCGACACTACCACACCGGGTTGCTGTCGCTTACTGCATTTGCATCACCCTGGCTTCCCTGCTGTCCCGTCCCTTGCCTTCCCAGGGGAGCAATAGTGACCCATCTACCTGGAAGCTGATATAGTGGCTTCCACCCACCTAGCAAGCTGCTCCTGGTCTTCATAGACAAGATTAGCTGGAACTTCAGCACCATCTTTTGTTGTTCTTGGTAATGTGGGGTGTCATTGTTACTACGATCACGGTCTCTTTACAACAAGAAGAAAAAATGGTACCAAAGCTGCAGCTTATGTGGGCTACAAGCAGCAAAAGTTTTGAATCCCCACTGTTAGGGGTTTTTTTGTACTACTTGAAATCTTGAGGTCCCCCCCCCCCCGCCCAAGCATGCAGATACTTCCCTATTGGGTACTGTTGTTTAGGCTCTCTACTTGGAGAAGGAGAAGCTCCCAGCCCCTTTTTCACATCGTACATTTGGCAAAGCCCTTGTAATGGCACATAATCTGGTTTAGTTGTTTTCTGACACAGCGTTACACACACACACCTGAGAATAACAAGATTTGTCAACATAGTTTGGTTTACAATGATGGTAATGAATTGCCAGTTCCTTGGAGGGTGCTTTCTTTTTTTGTGAAGCCACCACTGTATCCCCTTAAAAACTTTGCACAAAACTACCCCAACCTCTGTTTTGCTTCTACCATTTGTTCTTTTCAGGGGGCAGGGGAACACCACCATTTTTTTAAGTGGCAAGAAGTTTTAAATTGACGCTGCATGAATATGCACCTGCTGGTAAAAATAGATGCACCCACATGCACTATCTTGAGTACAAATATATGTGGGAGGTGAGGAGATGAATGGTTATTTTTAAACCAGACTCTCAGCACGATAGGAATTATTTTCTCTAAATGAATGCCTCCTAATTGGAGGATAAGTTAACTGAGCTACTAATGGTGTACGCTACACCTAACATTTTAAAATCTTCATTTAAACCAGGGATTTTGAACTTCCATGTTTCCAGAAGCCACACACTTCTCCGGGCAACTTTTTTTTTGGTGGGGGAGGAGGAAGGAATTCAATGTCTAAACTAATAGTCACACAAGTTGTTATTCGGCAAGAAAGCTGGTACCATCTGGCAGTCAGAGGAGTGGGCCATTGCATAAGAATGTATACAGTACTACATATTACATATGATGCATTACATAAGAAAATATACAACATGCCAAATCTAAAAGAAATATAGAACATTAAGGAACTGAATATCTGTTTCTTAAAACGTGAAATTATTGTAGATTGTTTTATTTTTACTACTGCACTATGAAAAATGTGATAGGGTACCTAGAAACAGATAAACTTTTGGTGGGACCAGTCTGTCGACTTAACCTATACAAAGGACTGCCATTTTATTGCTAAATCAGAATAATTTCTGGATTCAGGTTAGATATCCTTCTGCAAGACTGCAGGATTTAAAACTATGTCAGGGTTCAATGATATTACATCCTAGATCTCAAGATTCACCACGTGAACTTCAAAACTGTCATAGTATGAATACCTCCACCCCACCCCGCAGCCACGTAAAAACAGCAGCTGTTTGAAAGCTGCTCAGAGATTTGCAGCCTAAGGAGCAGTCCCTGCTGAAAGATTAGTGAGCAAAGTGGAGGTGAAGAGGTCAGGTGGGTAAAAAAGATGCAGCTAATTCTCCTGTTGTGTGGCTTATTTCATGCCTGACGAAACAAAAACATTCTTCTAGTGCTTCCTAAAAAACCTAGGCAGGTGATTCCCCAGAGAACACCTTGAAACCCAATAAATATGTGCATAATTTGCATAGTTCAATGATTAGCCTGCCTGTACCACTGCCACAAAGCTTAGAGACCAGCATCTCAAGGCATAGTTCCGCAATCCAAATGCAGAGTTCTGATGCACATAAATGCAATGGCGCCCCCAGTTATTTCAGTAGAAGGTGCTGGTTTGGACACACACAGGAATACATGGGTGGATCTGCTCCTCCGTTGAAACGAACAAGAAAGCAACTGTAGGAACAGACATGCTGGAGAATTGCTGGACTGGGTTGTATAGGTGCATGCAATTAAGCAGGGCTTTTTGAGAGATTCTATTTGAGTGTCGACCACAGCAAACTATGGCAAGTTCTTAAAGAAATGGGAGTGCCTGATCACCTCATCTGTCTGCTGAGAAATCTCTATGTGGGACAAGAAGCTACAGTTAGAACTGGATATGGAACAACTGATTGGTTCAAAATTGGGAAAGGAGTACGGCAAGGCTGTATATTGTCTCCCTGCTTATTTAACTTATATGCAGAATTCATCATGCAAAAGACTGGGCTGGATGAATACCGAGCCAGAATTAAGATCGCTGGAAGAAATATCAACAACCTCAGATATGCAGATGACACAACCTTGATGGCAGAAAGTGAGGAGGAATTAAAGAACTTTTTAATGAGGGTGAAAGAGGAGAGCGCAAAATATAGTCTGAAGCTCAACATCAAAAAAACGAAGATCATGGCCACTGGTCCCATCACCTCCTGGCAAATAGAAGGGGAAGAAATGGAGGCAGTGAGAGATTTTACTTTCTTGGGCTCCATGATCACTGCAGATGGTGACAGCAGCCACAAAATTAAAAGACGCCTACTCCTTGGGAGAAAGGCGATGGCAAACCTAGACAGCGTCTTAAAAAGCAGAGACATCACCTTGCCAACAAAGGTCCGTATAGTTAAAGCCATGGTTTTCCCAGTAGTGATGTATGGAAGTGAGAGCTGGACCATCAAGAAGGCTGATCGCCGAAGAATAGATGCTTTTGAATTATGGTGCTGGAGGAGACTCTTGAGAGTCCCATGGACTGCAAGAAGATCAAACGTATCCATTCTGAAGGAAATCAGCCCTGAGTGCTCACTGGAAGGACAGATCGTGAAGCTGAGGCTCCAATACTTTGGCCACCTCATGAGAAGACATAGGCGCCGACTCCATGGGGCCTGAGGGGGCCCGAGCCCCCTCAAAAATTCATTTGGGGGGGCTCTGCCCCCCCAATAATTTAAGAAAATTATTACCGTAAATTTCGCTCTATAACACGCAGATTTTTTCTCCTAAAAAGTAAGGGGAAATGTCTGTGCGTGTTATTGAGCGAATGTGTGGTCCCTGGAGCTGACTCGCCGGAGCGCAGGGGCAAAAATAGGCAAAAATCAGGCAAAAATAAGATCGGGCGGGCGGGCGGAGGGAAGGCGGAAGCTGCTGCTTTCCTGCATTCTGCCTCAGGGTCTTACTGCCCACACGCTTCTGTTGCTGCGTTTGCTCAAACTCAACAAAGAGCAGGGAATCCCCTGCCCTCCTGGCAAGCAGAGGGTTAAGGAAAGGATCGAGTCCTTCCTTCTAATTCTTTCCTAGTCACACTGCGTGCAGGCTCCAGCCCACCACCTCTTCCTCTCCGTGCTCTAGGGACTCGCAGGCAGCCGAAAAAACATGGTGGGAGAGAGAGAGAGAGGGCTGGCTTGGGGGGACGGGGACTTTTGCCTTCCTTTCCTCCCCCCCACCCCGTTAAACTCCTCCCCTGCATTCTTAGCCAGCTGCTTCTCCGCACACCCCTCTTGTGCTTCTTGTCCCTTCTGTGTTTTTCCTTCCCTCCCCATTTAAAACGTGGTGACAAAGCACGGATCCACATGGATCCTCAGGATTTTTGCATTGGGTCACCCCAAATTCACCATCAGATCACATTACATGTCCATGGCTACAGTCTGTACCAAAAAAATCACGCACCCACTGTTGCCTGGGGCTGCAATGGTGCAAAACGTGGTTACAAAGCACAGATCCACATGGATCCTCAGGATTTTTGCATTGGGTCACCCCAAATTCACCATCAGATCACATAGCATGTCCATGGTTACATCTTGCACCAAAAAAATCACGCACCCACTGTTGACTAGGGTCACAGTGGTGCAAAAACGTGGTTACAAAGCACGGATCCACATGGATCCTCAGGATTTTTGCATTGGGTCACCCCAAATTCACCATCAGATCACATAGCATGTCCATGGCTACATCTTGCACCAAAAAAATCACGCACCCACTGTTGCCTAGGGTCACAGTGGTGCAAAAACGTGGTTACAAAGCACGGATCCACATGGATCCTCAGGATTTTTGCATTGGGCTACTCCAAACTCACTGTCAGATATTAAAAATCTTTATAAAATAGAGAATTAAATACATACAGAATGTTAAATTTTCAGTTTTGAAATATTAGTACTAGTTTAGTACTGTATTTCTATATTACTATAGTACTGTATTAGTTATTTTCAAATACTTAAATATTTTTAGGGTGTAAGACCCAATTAAAGCCCATTATTTACATACAGTATTACAGTATTTACATACAGTATTAGGCATACTGTATTAACTTTATTAACTGTATTAAAGCATTAACTTTGAGATATTATTTTTATTTAATGAACCCTCAGCCTTATTCAAAGTAAGCTTAAATTAGCTATTTCACTTATTAATCAAAGTGCTATTACTGTGCGACAGCAATATTTTATGTTTTATTCTTTTAATGATAGTTTAGGATTTATTTAAATATCATTTCAGTCTTTTCAGAGCTATATATTCACTGCTCTGTAATAGTCTATAGGCATAATTGTTACTGTAAATTAAATTAGCTTTTTATGAAAATACCGTGCGTGTTTATGTTTTGTTTCTTTTTTCAAAGCCAAAAAGTGTTTCAGGCTTGTCGAGTTTCCTGGAGTGTGGAGTTATAGAGAGTCGAGTTTTCGGGGTTCTAATGTTGATCATATGACTCTAAAATACTTTTAAAAAACTTTAAAACTCACTAATTTTCATCTAAAATTTAGAAAACTTCCCGGGGCAGGACCCCGGTATGGCCCCCCCCCCAATATTTTTTATAAGTCGGCGCCCCTGTGAGAAGAGAAGACTCCCTGAAAAAGACCCTGATGTTGGGAAGGATTGAGGGCACAAGGAGAAGGGGACGACAGAGGACGAGATGGTTGGACGGTGTTCTCGAAACTACCAACATGAGTTTGACCAAGTTGCAGGAGGCAGTGGAAGACAGGAGTGCCTGGTGTGCTCTGGTCCATGGGGTCACGAAGAGTCGGACACGACTAAACGACTAAACAACAAATTTGAGAGGAAGGCAGGGATGGGGAGTCAGGAAAGAGCTGCGGCTCAGTTGCAGAGCCTTTGCCTTACATGCAGAAGGTCCCAAGATCAATCCCTTTGTATCTCCAGATACAGATGGGCTGCCCCAAACCCTGGACAGTTGCTGCTGCTCAGTGTAAACAATACTAAGCTAGGCAGGCCAATTGTCTGACTCAGTATAAGGCAGCTTCCTATAGTTATGTGTGCAAAGGCTGTGCACATAAAAAGTGCATAAAAATAGGGTATGCTCATATAGTGGCACCTGCTCCTTCCCTATGTATGCAAACCCCAATAGGCATTACAATAGCCCTGCTGGATGAGACCAAAGGCCTATCTCGTAGAAGTGGCATCCTGTTTCTCACAGTGCCCAACCAGGTGCCTGCAGGAAGCCCACTGGCAAGACACGAAGGCAGCAGCCCGCCTTCACTGTTGTTCCCAGCAACTGCCTCTGATCCTGGATAGTTCACTATCCCCGCATTCGTCCATGACTAAAATTGAATCGGGGATGTTTGTAGCTGGAATGAAACACAATTTGGAGTAACTGTTTCTACAGTTCTGCTTTTGCCACAATGTTTTGAGCCACGGTAGGCTAAAGCAGGTTGCAACCTCTAGCAACTGTAGCATTCCATAACTTTTTGTTCTGCTTTCCAAGGCTCATCCTTCAAGTCTTACTAGGTGATGAGCCTGTTGGTCTTCTTGCCCCAGGTTATGGGGAACATGGGGGTGCAAGGGAGGAAAGAGGAAGACTCTGGTGGGACTCATTAAGTGATTCTTGCCCATAGAATTTAGATTGCTTGCATTATGAACTAAGCTTTTGTGGGGAGGGCGTGTTAAGGTTTGTAATCCAAATAAAATATGATACAAAGTTATAGTATCACTATTATATACTGTTTCCAGAGCCTGATGTTGCAGAAAATATAACAAAGTTTTGGGGAGTTTTAAGTACACTTAAATACAAATGTCTTTATGGACTAGAGCCCACTTCATCAGATGGATGAATTGCTATCCCCAGCTGGCATGTATTTCTAAAGGGGGAATCAGAAAAAGCCAAGAAAGAATATGGGCTAATATGACAGGTCCTATATACTATGTGTGTTTCACTTCAGCTGAATTCTTCTGGTGCCATATTTTATTTGTGTATGTTCTTGTTGCTTAGGAAACCTTAGGTTAGCCAAGGTATGGCCAATGAACTACAGTATCACAAATCATAAAAATGATTTCGGAACTCCTACAAATAGAAGCTGGAATGATAATGCAGAAATGAATACATGCAAAATATGGATCAAAGCAGTGGTAGCTCATAGAGTGGCTTTTTGGGGTGGGGCCCTACCAGCTTTGTTTTGTCTGAAACCCTGGAGAACTGCTACTGGTGTCAGTGTCGGTGCCATTAAGGCAGATAAACCAATGATCTGGCTGAGTATAAGGACATGTTCCTATGGGCCACTGGTTTGAACTTATGGTGTTCTATGACAAGGAGAACCCATCCTTAACACAAATCTAGTAGAGGCTCAGATGCTGCTACTTCAGCACTATGTAGGAGGCATTGAGCAAGCTCTGAGGTCACCAGCCAACATCAAGCACTATTATTCACCCAGTGGCTATGGGCAGTATCCAACAAACTTCCCGCTTGCACAATGCAACTTTCCCCCAAAGGAGATTTAGGGGAACATGGGAGTGGGGAGGTTTTGCTGGGCAAGTGGAAATCCTTGCATTGATGGAACAAGTTAATTGGATACTGCCATGTGCGTGGTGCTGAAGTAGTCGCTCCTCTGCCTGCAACATTCTCCTGACAACATCTGTTGTTAAGGGCATTGGGTCCCACTTTCTCTTGCAGGGATGCTGAGCAATGGAAGCTGGTGGGCCACCAGCAGACTACCATGTGAACCATTACTGGTGTGGTACTCTAAGTATTACGTGACAGGTTTTGCCAATAGCCAAACAGAGAGAGTTTATTGGTCCACTGTTTATTCATGCCATGGGCTCCATTGCATTGACCAGCTCAAGTACAAAGATTAGAAGGGGGTGGGAAGAAAGAAATCACAGTGGAATCCTGAAACTTCTTTATCCTTATGGCAATTTTATAGTGTTTCAATGTAAATGACTGAGGAGTTACATACTGCTGTTCTTCCCTCCCCTTTTTGGCCCCTTTTATACTTTACAGATCCTGGACTTAAATCCTAAATTTAGTACAGAAGAGTTTGGCTGGTATAAAGAGCTTGTACACAGTATCCAGAGGGAATAAATCAATGAAACCAAGTAGCAAAGCAGTTTGGGTAGAGATGCTTAAGACTTTGGAGACATTCATTGTGTAGTATAAGGATGTGGAGCTTCTATCATCCCTGACTATTAGTCATGCTTGCTGGGGCTAATGAGACTTGGAATTCAACATCAGGTGGAGAATCTCAGGTTCCCCAACAAAAGGTTGTATCCAAGCAAGTCAGTGCATTTATTTGTTTATTTTTAAATACGGAAGTAAAATAAGTAAAATAACTCAGCATGGAGACATTGAAATCGATAGACCTGAGCTGGTCATGTTGATGGATTTCAATGGATCTGTTCCAAGTATGACTTAGACTCAATCCACATACGTAAGATGGCATTTGCAAAGATGCCCTGTTGTTGCCAAAGGTCAGTATCACCGCTCTGTAACAGCAACCTGCTACTTCATGAACCCATGAACTGTGACCCCTGTAAACACAGTCAGTTTAGAAGCTTACTAAGAAGCTAGAAATGGGATACAGACATGACACTGCAATGGGTGTGTAATGACACCTACTCAGTAGACAGTACCCCTCTTCTTCAGACGTTACGCCTTGCTTTCAGAGGATGTGTGGAGGGAGGTGCAGGGCTGTTTAACCTCAGATGTGAACATCTCAGAACTCCACTGCCATACCTTCACATGTTGAGTGCAATGTCTGAAGAGGGAACTTAGCTGAATGTCCACAGGCTCAGCATGCTTTGAAGTGTTGTGTGGTTGGAGGCCCCCATTGCTTGGAGAAACCTGCTCCCATCAGGGTCCAAATAAAAGGGAAGCAGGGCTATTTTATCACCTCTGAAGATATACCAGCTGCCTTTGGACATATCTCAAGAAGCCATTCCACCAGACAACCCATGACAGCTGTTATAAATACTGTTACATTAATAGCTGGTGCCTGAGCTTGCTTTTTTCCCCTTTACCCTTACCCTCTCTTTTTCTTTGTGTGTCATATTGCCTTACTTACATTCATGCCTTACTAATGATTTTTGTATCCCACTCCAGGATTCCTTTGCAGCAGAAGAGCAGGACAAAAATGCTTCAAATAAAAAAATCTGAAAGTGCTTCAGAGTGCTTTCTTATTATCACAGTTGCATCTGCACACAGGAGCTCACCTTCCTGCTTAGCATTTTCAAACATGATTAACATTTTAAGAGAGGGTGTGGATTTGACATTCCACTGAATATTTTATTGTTTACAGCTAGAAGCAACAGCACAGGTAAGTCCAATGCCTCAAATGACCACCCAGAGTGCGGCAAATGATGAAGGCTGTGCAAACAGGTCTCTATTGTACATAGTGGGATTTATGTCTTAAGTAAATATGCACTGGACTATGCTGCACACAGATAAGCAATGCAATGTGTATACTTGAGGACATCAATCTCACTATATGGCATAGTCATTAAGCCATGCACCCTCCCTCTTTTGCGCTCAAGGTCCCATTTCTAACTATCTAAACGTGCTTCTCCATGTATCACAACATTGCTCAAGATCTCCAGTGGATAATCTCACTCTTGTCTCTGTACTAATATCCAAAGCATTTGGATGTTGCCAGTTTTAGATGTCAGTTTATAGAGGTTCAGACTCCCACTTCCCATATCAGGTTTGCTATCATGAGTTAAACTTTGGAATATAGAAAGCTACCTTTCACAAGGTCAGACTTTAGACCAGGGATGTGGGTGGCGTTGTAGTCTAAACCACTGAGCCCTGGGCTTGCCATTCAAAAGGCTGGCGGTTCAAATCCCTGCGACGGGGTGAGCTCCCATTGCTCGGTCCCTGCTTCTGCCCACCTAGCAGTTCGAAAGCACATCAAAGTGCAAGTAGATAAATAGGTACCGCTCCGGCGGGAAGGTAAACGGCATTTCCGTGTGCTGCTCTGTTTTGCCAGAAGCGGCTTAGTCATGCTGGCCACATGACCCAGAAAAACTCTCTGCGGACAAATGTTGGCTCCCTTGGCCAGTAAAGCGAGATGAGCGCCACAACCCCAGAGTCGTTTGCGACTGGACTTCACTGTCAGAGGTCCTTTACCTTTACCTTTTTAGCTCAGTATTGTCTCCAGTGCTCCAGACATTCAGTTTAGACCTTCTACATATAGAGCATGTGCTCAGCCACTGAGAAATAGTCCTTTCCCTTGCTCATGCCAGAAGAACAAATCCAAAACAATGGCTTTCCAGTGCCAAGATGTTCTGTTTTCATCAATACTGCTTTGTGAAGGGGGTCGCTATAATTATTTTACATGCTAAAAGCTTTAAAGTTAGCACAGTCAGTATTTCTTGCACTCTATTTCTCTCTCACTTTACTTGCTAACATTCTCTCTCTTTCTCTTGGTAAAAAGGTAAAGGACCCCTGGATGGTTACGTCCAGTGAAAGGCAACTATGGGGTTGCTGCCCTCATCTCGCTTTTCTGGCCAAGGGAGCCTGTGTTTGTCCACACACAGATGAGCTTTCCGGCTCATCTGGCCAGCATGACTAAACCGCTTCTGGCACAACGGAACACCATGATGGAAACCAGAGTGCATGGAAACACCATTTACCTTCCTGCTGCAGCAGTACCTATTTTTCTACTTGCACTGGTGTGCTTTCAAACTGCTAGATTGGCAGAAGCTGGGACAGAGCAACGGGAGCTCACCCCATCATGCAGATTCAAACCGCTGACCTTCCAATTGGCAAGCCCAAGAGGCTCAGCGATTGAGACCACAGTGCCACCCGCTCCCCCCCCCAACATCAGATATATCATTCCCTGCTTCTAATGAAGTCAACTCTAGCCCATCAACACTTTTGTCAAATCAATGTTACTCTTTGAGCTGCCACAAAACTCGTGGCAGCCAACCTAAACATATGTATTAGGCTGTACACCCCATTATACACAATAATACTTACTGGTACTTCTGGGTAAGCATGCATAGGATGACAATGTGGCTACCACTCTGGAAATTGCTCAAAAAGTATAGATTACAGCTTATGGCACAGAAATATTAATATTTCTTCATCAGTGACTTTAAAGTAATACTAATATTTCCAGAGCAGTACTTATGTTAGTCTGCATTCCAAAGTCACGGACTTTGAATTCCCTTGAATAAGTGAGCTGGTTTACACTTTCGAATCACACCATTTGATGACTGCAGCATCAAATGATGACTTGAAGATGCAAAGAGCCATTACAGATCAAAACACAACAGGTAGAAATTGCATGTCAGCCTCATACCACTTCAAACAGAATGATTTTCAGTTTACATGTTCAACCAAGTCATCAACTATTGAGAACTCCAGGAAGGTTCATTAATGTTTATGTATAAACTGGCCCAATGTCTACATTACTTTTACTATTAAAACAGAATGAACATATGCACGTCTCTGAAGAAACTGAGAAATATAGATGGGGGGGGACAGAAATGAGTACTACATACTATCTATATGCAAGTATGAGTTGATTTGTTGTTGTTTAACCATTTAGTCGTGTCCGACTCTTTGTGACCCCATGGACCAAAGCATGCCAGGCACTCCTGTCTTCCACTGCCTCCCGTAGTTTGGTCAAACTCATGCTGGTAGCTTCGAGAACACTGTCCAACCATCTCATCCTCTGTCGTCCCCTTCTCCTTGTGCCCTCAATCTTTCCCAACATCAGGGTCTTTTCCAGGGAGTCTTCTCTTCTCATGAGGTGGCCAAAGTAAAACCCCAATGGTTGTATTGTAAGGGGTCTCAGGCAAAAGACATGTTAATATATTGGTCGTTCCAGTAGTTTAGGGTTTTAAAAATTGATGTATGTTTATGGTATGACCTGAGGAACGTCTAATCAGAACAGCCAATGGCCAAGGAGGATGGGAACTGTAGCTGACCCAACAGCTGGAGAGTTATAGGTTCACCATCCCTGAATAGTGTTTATGAGCCAGGAGCTAGATAACCTTACTTCAAATGTCAGGTGAGCAATGAAGGGAATTATATTCATGTTCTCCATCCAGTACATACGTGGATGATGATATAACTGTACCTTTACAGAACTGTTATAAGAACTACTGAGATACAGAGATGAAATGCTAGACAAATTGTAGTAAAACAACAACAACAACAACATGTAGCTATTATTATTAAACATTCACTAGAGGAAATGCAAACCTTTGGAAAAGCATTTCACAATGGAAGCAATCTAGCCAACATAAGGCACTCTGAACTAGGATGTCACCCAGTTCAAGAAATGGAAGTTTAGTATATTCATTGGTTAATCAATTTGTTAAATCTGCATACAAAATCAATAGTGTTGAAGAAAATATACATTGTTGGGAGATGATGCGCATATGCTTCACAGTGGACATAATCTTAGGAGAAGCATCACCCCTCACCTTCCTCCTCTCATGCATAGGTGGGCTTTGCTCTTTTAATATGACACTTGCCACCTGCTGTTTGTATAATTAATCTCAGGGGTTAAACGATACAGCCCTACGTTCAGACCTCAAAAGGAAAGAGTTCAGCAGAAGCTTAAATATCTAACTGAAGTCAATGGGTACTATAGCATTTAGTGCTGTAGCCATCCTAAAACAAGAAGTATCTATACTGATAGGTTGCACAGAGCAAACTAGCAAATGGGCAGTTCCTCTTCCGATGAGATCTAGGTCAATGTCCACTTGCATCCCCCAACCACTACCTTTCCTTTAATCCTTCTTCATTTACCTTTGAGCAGGACGGCTGCAAAGAGGAAAATGCCAGCAGTGCTAACACAGGACTGTGCCAACATGAGATTCGTATTCGCTGGAGTTACATCATTAAGTGTGCAATTTAGTGGGGCTTACTTTTGAGTAGACACGAATAGATAGGGTGGCGCTAAAAGAGCTTCACCTTATTAATACTGGGCGGATTTCTCGGTCTGCAGAGATTTCCTATGGACCAGGGTCCCTGCACCCAGAAAAGCAGAGAGCTTGCAGCTGCTGAGTGCTTGCAGTTTTTGAACAAACTCCTGCTGGGTAACCTGTCTTGGTCCAGGTACTGCGCATATATTTTCCTTCCCACCAGGAGGGCGAACAATTGGGTGAGCGCGCGCCTCCCAGCAATGTGCAGCTGAAGCAGCAGCAGGTTGATTTAAATCCCCTTTTCGCGTTGGAAGCGCGCGCACGCCCACACCTGCAACCGACAGAAAGAGAGCTGCTTCTTTTTTACACCCTGTCCTCACAAGGTCCCGTCCAGAGCAGATCACGCTGATCCAAGCTGACAAGCAGCCCCGTGCGGATCAAGAGGAGATCGCCCTCCCCAGACGCCGGAGAACGCGAGACAAACCCGCGGGAGCCCCAGACATTAACTTGCAAACAAACGCGAGCAAGGCGGCCAATCGCCAGCGCCGCCCGCCGCCTGACTTGGGCCCCGGGGAAACGTTTCGCAAGAGGCGCGCTTCCAACAAGATTCCCGCGCGGCAGGAATACTACCCAGAAACTTGTGTTTGCTTGCTTGCTCCACAATGCATAACTCTTGAGTAACCCGCAAAAACCCCTCCAGCGTAATATTCCGGGTTGTTTTCCCTTGTGGGCATTGCAAACGGCATTTGACACGAGTCTCTCTCTCTCTTGCAAAACCCCTTAAGAATTTGGAAGCAGCAGCGTGCTCTTGCTGCTGTTTTACAAATGTTTGGTCGGCAGGAAGTCCCACTCGGTTCAGCGGGACTTGCATCCTGAATATGTTTAGGATTGCAGCCGGGTTCGTGTCTATTCAGAAGTAAGTTTCAAGTGCACCTAGGAGAGCAGCCTCGCAGTGCAATGCCTGCTCAGGAGTAAGTCCCATTAAGTGCAATGGGGCTTACTCTCAGGCAAGCGGATATAGGATTGCAGCCCGATCCTATGATACGCCCACTCTGAACTAAGCCCCGCTGATTTTTAATGAGGTTTATGATGCACACAACTGCAGGCTTGAGTTTATTTATATTATTATTATTAATAATAATAATAATAATAATAATAATAATAAAGCGGTTTGCTAGCGCTCAGCCCTTGCAAGGGTTAAAGCCGGTAGGGAAGAGGAAAAGCTCTTTCCTTCTCCCAAGGGAGACTCATATTTGAAATGCCATTCTCCAGCCTTGAGCTGCAGCTGGATGCTTCTTTCATCCTGTAGAGTCGGCAGGAAGGACGCGGAGAATCCCGCCGCCTGATAAGCCCACACGCAACAACGGAACGGAACAGCCACGCGCGAGCAAAGCAACCCACTCGAGACCCAGCCCGATCTTCTCACCCCACCCCTGCCGGCAAACCAAGGAAGGGGGGAAAGAACAGAAAAGCCGGTTTCCTCCTCACCCTTCTGTCGATGCCATGGTCCCGCGGAAGCCCCCCTGTCTTGCCTTCCCAAGAAATCCAAGGGTTTAAACCACGCGCGGCCGCTTTCCGGGTGGGGAAACTTCTTCTTCTTCTTTTATCTTTGGGTGTCGCAGAACCCCTTTAGTTCCTGCCCTGTATAATCCTCCCGGCTCCGAAAGGCGATCATCCAAGAAGCTTGGCTGGTCTCGAGATCTAAGCCCCGCCGCCGCCACCTCCTCTTGCTCCTGCTACTCGGAGGGAGGTTTCTCAATGTCTCCTTCCAGAGGCTTGAATGTCTTCAGGAGAGAAGGGTAGTAGTAGAAAGAGAGAGAGAGAGAGAGAAGATGAAATAGGGGAAGGAGGGAGGGGGGCGAAAAGAGAAGATGGTCAATGGCAAACGATAGGCAAGGGCTCCGAGGCTGTGTGCTGGTGGGCACCTGCGCTACGATCCTTTGCTTTCTGCGCTTATTCGGAGGGCTGCCTGGCGAGGGAGTGCGGTGTGTGTTTGTTTGTTTGTTTGTGTGTGTGAGAGAGAGCGAGCGAGGGAGGGAGGCAGGCAGGCGACGGGGGTTGTGTGTATGTGGAAGAGGCG
Source organism: Podarcis gaigeae (assembly GCF_964106915.1). Taxonomy (NCBI): domain Eukaryota; kingdom Metazoa; phylum Chordata; class Lepidosauria; order Squamata; family Lacertidae; genus Podarcis; species Podarcis gaigeae. Next base: position 56,926,968 of record NC_139678.1, on the reverse strand, counting down.
GTGGGTGACTTCACATTGCCATGGTGTTTGTTGGCTGAGGCTGGATTGGAAGGCTTTAACGGTGGATTTGCAGTCTATCCCTCTCTATTTTAGGCGAGAGCTGACATCACCCGGTGTGGTTGCAAATCCCCCTCCCCGAGTCTCTTTATAAAGGGAGGGGGCAGCCCTGGGGGGGGGGAGACGCGTGGATCTATAGGAATGAAGGCGATCCCGGGCTGAGATCGGCAGCTGGGGAACTCCGAGGCCGAGCACAACTCTACGCCCCCTCCCTCGCTCCCTCCTCATGCTCGCTCGCTTGCATTGCTATTATTATTTCGACGCTTTTCCTCGATGGCTTGGATTAGCTGACGGGGAGGGAGGCGTCTCCACTGTCTCACCAGCCTGCACAGACGATCGATTCCTTTTGTGCTCGTTGTCTGATCCCAGTGGCAACAGCAGCAGCAGCAGCAGCAGCAAGCCTCTGTCGGTTCCCCCACCACCCTGCTAACGAGGGAATATATTGCCCCCTCGTCCCTATTAGCAGCTCCGCGCCGGGCTTGCAATGCGTGTGTGGCTCTCTCCTCTCCCTCCCACACCCTTTCCGCCGTTTACCGTGGAGGTGCGGGGCCACATGGCGCGCGCGCACCCCTCCCCACCCGGCCACTCACTCGCTATCAGCTCCGGAGCCTCCCGGCGGCCTGGAAGAGCTAATTGGGAAGTCGGACTAATTAGTAGTGCAAGCGCTCGCATTGCTGGAATTCTGTCGGCAAGTGACGCTTGTGATCATATGTGTAGAAAGAGCACACAGATAGAGAGCATCCTCTGGGCCGGCAGAGAAGGAGTTAACCTCCCCCCCCCCCGCTCCGCACTCCAACGCTGTCACATTTATTGTCCTTTAAAACCTGCCTGGATATCCGATTGGAACTCGCGCGGGAGGGGGCGGGGCTACTGTACACTAATGAATTAATACTCGCGACACGAGACAAAGGGCGGCTTTACCGAACGCTGCGCAGACAGAGGAGGACAGGAAGCCAAATAAGCTTCTCAGCCAGTCAGACCGCTCTCTTTCTCTAAGTTGCCTTATAGAATTAACATGGCTCGATACGATTCCCTATCGTTGAGGGCTGCTCTTAACCGCTAGCGTTAGGGAGATTTCCAAAGAACCAGGGAGGTTTCTGGAAACTCCAAACGGGGAGAAACTATGGGACTCTGATGCAATCCTATCATTTCTTTAAAAAGAAATCCTTCTGGAGAGATGAGGGTGATTTGTGTGGGATGGATGTTGGGTAATATAAGCTTTTGGGAGAAGGGCAATGACAGGCCTAGACAGCATCTTGAGAAGTAGAGACATCACCTTGCCAACAAAGGTTCGTATAGTTAAAGCTATGGTTTTCCCAGTAGTGATGTATGGAAGTGAGAGCTGGACCATAAAGAAGGCTGATCGCCGAAGAATTGATGCTTTTGAATTATGGTGCTGGAGGAGACTCTTGAGAGTCCCATGGACTGCAAGAAGATCCAACCTCTCCATTCTGAAGGAAATCAGCCCTGAGTGCTCACTGGAAGGACAGATCGTGAAGCTGAGGCTCCAGTACTTTGGCCACCTCATGAGAAGAGAAGACTCCCTGGAGAAGACCCTCATGTTGGGAAAGATGGAGGGCACAAGGAGAAGGGGACGGCAGAGGACGAGATGGTTGGATAGTGTTTTCGAGGTTACCAGCATGAGTTTGACCAAACTGCGGGAGGCAGTGGAGGACAGAGGTGCCTGGCGTTCTCTGGTCCATGGGGTCACGAAGAGTCGGACACGACTAAACGACTAAACAACAACAACAACAAATATAAGCTTGCCTGCTTTCTTCAGTGGCTGAGCCATTATTTCTTCTTTCCACTACCACATATCTGTTGGAAAGTCCCAAGAGGCATCTTTGGCCTGCAGCTCAATACCTCCTTACCTGGGAGTAAGCCTAAATGGACTCAATGAAACTTACTTCTCAGTAGTTATGTGTTGGGTTGCACATGTTCCTGCAGGCAGTTCTATGAAAGTGTTGGTGTAAGCAAGGAAGGAGAACAGACCAACTCTATTTCCCATCTCCCTGTAGTTTTTCCTAGAGAAAAGGAAAGGCAGCAGTATAATTCTACTGTATTTTGTATTTAAGGGATGCAATAGTAGCAAACTTGACACCTCTTATTGGGTCTAATGTCCAATTTATATGTATGCAATCTTTTGAGGAACGGAATGATGAAATGAACAAAAGAAGGCAGGCTCACTAGATAGGATGAGATCCAACCACCACTACCTCAACAAATCCCCCCACCTGTACCCTTGGCAACTAAACTTCTGTAAATCTCATTTACTCCCAGAAACCAGCTATGAAGATACACCATGTGTTAGCATCGTTTTAGCCCATTAAGAAATATGAGCGGCTTCTCTGCATCTATAAACTTCAATGACTGATAAAGAGTCGGTCCTCCAAGGCTCTGCTGACCTCTGTTGGAGATGTGGTAAATCAGTGCTACTTGAAAAAGGCAGGGGAAAGAGCTGGGGAAGAGAGGGCTTTCCTGGGAAATTGAGAGCATTTTGTGAACTTGCTTTTCTCTTCCTCAAAACAATTTCTTCTTAGTTGGCATCCTTAGTAGTCAGTAGATTTTAACTTCCTTAGAAGACAGCAAAGGAGAATATAAACTGGTATTTTTCTGAAGTGGAACACTGGCTGCTGGAGTACTCGGAATCATTGTTGTAGGGCAGGGTTGTCCAACTCCCAGTAGACTGCAATCTACTCACAGTATAAAAAAACTGCAATGATCTACCCATTGTTGTTGAGCTTCGTTAGGAAAGGCAGAGTTATTGAGCTTTTTTTTAGGAAGCCACTGTTGTTGTTTTCACCCTTTTTTGGGGGGGGGGAGATCACCGAGGGGCAAGAGATCTACCAGGAACTCCCTGCGATCTACCAGTAGACCACGATCTACCTGTTGGACATGCCTGTTCTAGGGGAATAGTCAAGTTGCAGTTGTACATTTGCTTTCCTTGCAGGATGAAAAGAGACGGCTGTGCTGTAATTCAAGGAAGGAGTGCAGAAGCAAAGAAGCAGTTTGGCAATATTGACCTCCTCTGTTGCTTGCTAGTGAAATGCCTCCTTTATCTCTAGCGACTTCATCTTTGCAGACTGGGTTATTTGACAAATAGTACTTAACCTAGGAATATGCAAACAGCATGTGCTGTGTGGACCCAGGTCAACTCTTACCAACATTACTGCAGTGATCTCCTTCTTCTCTTTACTTCCTGTTTTTCTGTCCTCTCCACATCACACATGTCTAAACAGAGGTGGGAATTTGGGGGTCCTGCAGATGTTGCTGGACATACCATCATCTCTGACTCTTGGCTTTGCTGGTTGGTGCTGTTGAGAGATGCCTCCAGCCAGCTTCCTCGCCTCTTATCGTTCCTAAGCCACTTCCTGACTCTAAATATTTTTGCAGGCTTCATCTGATTCCTTATCAAACAGAACCTTTCCCCTTAATCTTTTCCCTTAGTTCTAAGCTTCTAATCATGAGAGGACTCCTGCACCTTCTAGACAGGAAAATTCCACTAGCTGTGGTTTCTCAACGTTTTGTAATAAAAAAAGGCACACAGGCGAAAATATTTCTCCTTCTGATCAACTCTTAAAGGTACAGAATGTCAAGCAATTTTATTTCTGTCCAGCCTGTTACATATGTGTGTGTATGCAGTCTTCAAAAACAGGAGCATCAAAGTAATGCTAACACAATCAAACAACAGAAAATACTTCATTTGAGCCAGTCCACGTGTTCAGTTCCCAGAATTCCAGTCCAGGAATCAGGTAAAAGCATGGGTGGATCATGCACTCAGTGGAGTGTCCCTTCAGTATCTTCAAAGGATGCAATCATATGGAGAACATTTCACATCAGTTCTCATGGACAAGTTACTTTGGAAAGGTGTGCTATGGTTGTAGAAATTACTGCAGAGAAGTGATAGCTGTATCTCTAGACCTCCACGTTTTTGAGATATTTTCTTACTGGGAAGGGTAGCAATGATACAAGGGTGACCATATAAATGAGCCAGTATATGGAGGTGTGACCTGACCTTTAGGTTTTAAGCTCTCCAAAGGCCCTTCATCCCTTCTGTACAATGTTTAGGTCCCAAGATGCAATATAAATATTATGTTCTAGGACTAATGATCAACATAGTCCTAAGGGGTGGTCAGAATATATAAATCTGTTGTTGGCAATACATAAAGTTGCTGTTGCAGCTGGGTGAGATGAAGGCCTCTGGTTGTGCTGCTGCAGATGCACCAAGGCATTTCTTCTCTCTGAGCTCCTCCCAGCGGTCATCCCTCCTCTGGCCACTGCTATGGATGCACAACCTGTCTCCAGGCATTATGGTTGTCTGCAAGGAATGATCACATGGCAGGGTTGATGTTGCCAACCTTCATGTCATGTTTGCAGACAACTTTATAATGCAGAATACCTGAAGCCAGCTCCCTGTTGAGCATGTCCCTGGGGACCCTGCCATCTTCTATTCTGTGGACATGACCAACTCCGTGTAGACAGAAATGGTCCTTATTTTTAGCCTTGGTCATGGTACTGGCCACAAAATTTAACCAGTCATCAGTGCACTTACACGAAAATATCAGTTTTATCTTTCATTTACATGTGCTATTCTATGCATGTCCTCTCAAAATATATGGTGCTCACCTATACTAAGGTTAAGGAGGCATAAGGTTGCAGTCTTGATATTTTCATTAGGAAGTGCTGCAGCTCATCAATCTCCAAAAAAGGAAGTGTGAAACAAGATCAAATAGAGAGATCCAAGTGTTAGTTTTAGATGTTTGGGAGCTGTGCATTCATTCAGTGATAAAGAAATGGCACTCTGCTCTTGCTCAGAAGCATCACTTTGTTATGACTTCTGCTGTCTCAGGGCGAGAATTACCAGTTCACAGATTCTATTCAGAGTGACTATAACTATAAACAATCGAGCCTGGGAACATATGAAGGTGCTTATGGCTTATTCTGAGTCAGACTGTTGGTCTATGTATCTCAATACTATCCCATTCTAAAGCAAATCTTCTTAAATTTTACAGGGTTTTTCCTTTTAGTTTAACATAAATGCAAGATGGGACCTTTCAGCTTTTCTCAGAACCGTATTGTATAGCTTGCATAGCAAGCTGAAATTGCATCTTCTACCCAACTATTAAAGATACAGGAGTCATGTCGTCTTTTCTACTGAGCCAGCCCTCCTCACCCTTCCTCTGGCAGAGGCCAACTTAAGAAAACCCTGAAAACTTTTTTTAAAAAAATGAGCAGGAACTCGGAGAGGGGACACAATTTGGAATGGACAAGGGAGCTTTTGGAAATTTATTGATGGAAACACAGTTTGGGAAATAATTTAGAGTAGGACAGCTGTACATAGAGAAGAGATGAAGCGTCTCATTTCTCTACTCCAAGCCATGCTCCTCTTGAAACCTCCCAAATTTTTATAATGACAATTTAGATTCTGTTTCATTCATATTTGTATAACAGAGAATCATAGAATTGTAGAGATGGGAGGGACCCCAAAGGTTATCTAGTAGTAAGGCCCCAAGTCCTATCTTAAAAGGTACGGTTAAATGTAAGATATAGATATAGACACACACACACACACACACACACACACACACACACAAATGAATAGTGAGGTGCTAGATTTGCAGCAGGAATAACCTTAGCATGCCTTTTAGACACTTCAGGTGCACTCTCTGTGGAATACTAGGTTCTACACCAAAGCCTGCTTTCATTGAAAGATTTTGTTTTATGAGCCAGCAAAAGACTCTCAAGAATCAAATCAAATTGTGCAGATCAGCAAAGGGTATGAAGCTGCTCTCTCTACACTTTCTTCAAATGGCACAATTCTTTTTCCCTTGTCAAACGCCGTTATCAATCTCAGCACTTCTCTTAAGAGGATCTAGACTTCTATCAGGGTTTTTGTAATACAAACTGGCTTTTCCCTTGCTTTGGGTTTAACTTGAACCCTGTGTCGAAATACACCCTGACCCAGCACTAAGTTAATCAGGTGCATTTGACACAGCCCCTGTACTGCTAACAGCTGCATGGCAGCTTACATTGCAATTATTGAAGATAATTAAATCCTATTCTCTTTTTTCAGGGTTGGGTAATCTGTGAGCCTCTAGTTATTGTTGCTGGACTCTGACTCCCATCAGCCCCAGCCAGCATGGCCAGTGGTCAAGCATGATGAGACTTGTAGCCCAACATCTGGTGAAATGCCCATGCACTTCAGTTTCCATTGAACAAGATGAGAGGTGGGAAACTCACGAAAGGAGCCTTAAGTTAGGTGACTACGGTAATTCATCTACAATGAACAGCAAATCATCTAATCCATTAGTCCATCTACCCAGGATAGCCGCCATAATTCAAGGACTCAGGGAGGGCTGGAGTTTGCCTGTGCCTGCTCTAAGCAATATTATCTAGTCTTTACTTTCATGAGTTGGGTTATTATACTAGTACAGTAGAGTATTTGACATAGCCATCAAGGAGATTGTTCAGCACTAAACTGTGTTAAGTAAGCGAGAGTTTCTCATCTGCTTGAAGACATACGTGCAAGTGATGCTATTTCTTTTGCAATATATATACTTTTGGAATATATATACATATTTGCACATTATTTATGATTGGGATAACACTCCTCTGTTTCTTGTGCCCTCTGTATCAGCCTGCCCACCTCCCAGTCCACTGATATGCCTTAAAATAAAAGTGATTCCTACAGAAAGCAGTCCATTTTTATTGCTTGATAATTGCTGTAATAATGACAAGTGACAGCAAAATAAAACAATAACTCACTAACACCCTTTTAAAGGGGAAACCAGGAAGAGGGAAAGGAAACATACTACCAGATTCTGTACAATTTTACTTGTCAGTAAGTCCCACAAGTTCAATAGGACTTTCTCCCAAGTAAGTGCACATGGGATTGCTGGCCAAAGTTTCAACACTGAACATGCTTATTTGGACACAATTCCTATTGAAACCAATGAGACTTGCTTTTGAGTAAACATAGAGCAAATGAGGCCATCAGAATGCAGTGGACCATTTAGAATCACTTGAGAGGTAGATTTCTTCGGGTACTGGAAAGAACCTATTCTGTGCAGAAGCCTTGCCACGTTATTATTATTATTTATTGAATTTATACAGCAAAGGTCATCTGTCTCTCAGTTTTTCCTCTTGGGGAGTCACTTGCTTGAAGGCAATACAATCACTATGGTGAAAAGTATGTGAAGGAGACAAAGACATATCCCCCCCCTTTATTTTATAAATGGAGGAGACTCCTGGATAAGCAAAGGAGTGCCATAGCAAACAATTAAATTCCTTTCTCAAGCTGCTCTTCACTTCTGTGCCACTAAGGACCCACAAACACATTCTGATGAATTTCAAACGTCTAAAAAATCATGTAAATGTAATATCTAACTAGAAAAGAGAACTTCTGATGTTCACTAGCAGTTAATTCCTAGCATATATGTTCTTTTTAAATTGTCAATAAGAACATTTTTCAGGAGTAATTTTCTGTTTGAAAGTGCAGTAAATTGAAATATGAACAACATGTAATTGATGAGGGGAAATTAAGTAATTAAAAGCTAAAAATGGTCATGATTCTGAAAATGCTTTTGTCTATGGAAATTGAAGAAAATGCTATTTATTTATCTATCTATTTGTGTGTTTGATTTATTTAAAAAGACTTATATGCTACCCTGAAACTAATATCTTCAGATACTCCCACTACTAATTTCCTTTCACAAGTGTAAGTTTCAGACCATGTTCAGATAAGAAACACTTTAAAAATAGGATTTCCAAACATGTGTTTTGTTTTCTATCAACCAGGATTGCGCAGTCTTATAGTATTGGGTAACCTGCTTGGGTCTCCTGAGAACCAGTGCAAAATGATGTTCATGAGCAGTTTCTAAGACTGGAAGAGGAAATGTCAATCCAATAATGAAAATAAGATATCCAAGTACAAGCACAGGCAAGGGTTAGTCCTCAGGAGCTAGTAAGGCACTAAATACCTGAAACAGAGTCTATTTTAGAGGCACAGAACAGTGAACCCTGGTGTTTGTTGGCATATATTATTATTTCGATGATATGGACCAATCTCTTAGAATGCTGAGTTTGGAGGACCATAATTCAGTGGATTAGATCAAAGGTTTTCAAAATGCACTCTTGCTTGGAGGTTCTCAGGGGTTCACTGCTGAGAACATTACCAAGAGCAGGGAAACTTGCCTGAAAGATACTTTGCCCACCCCTAATGACCACTCCTTGCAATGTGCAACCTCAAAGTGTGCTCAAGGAATCAGTCTCAGTGTTTGTGGGACAATGGCCAATCCTCCTTATGAACTGACTAGGGGTCCTGGAACTTTTGCCAGAATCCTCTTCTATCTGTAGTTGTTCAACTGTAGACACATTAAACAAGTCAATGAGGAAGGGGATCCATCAAGACAGAACGTTTGAAAAATGATAGAATTCAGTGGTCTACATTTTTCTGGTTCTACCTTTCCAAAGAGAGAAAAACTATTTTTGATCGATCAGACTCGGAGGAATAAATGGTAAAGTGTTGGTTTTCAGGTTTAAAAGAAACCTTTGTTTATTTGAATGTGTAATGTACTCAGGAGGGCAAATAATACAACATAAAATACGGCAATATAGATAGCTTCTAAGTGACCATAACAAATTCATCCAACCTCCTAATTATCTCTTTCCAGCCTCATCTCTGTCTCAGACTCGGATGAAAATAATTCTAATTGTTTCATTCAGGTGATCATTAAATATAGATTGAAGACCGCTACTTCTGGTTGTTGTGTTTTTTGGTACAACAACCCACCATCCATGCACACCCTACTCCCACCAGGAGAAAAGGGAGGGGACTTGCCACCCCATCTGCTGTGTGCAGAGCCTCCGGCACAGATGAAGTGGTCTGGCTTGATAGCAAAAGGTAAAGGTAAAGGGACCCCTGACCATTAGGTCCAGTCATGGCCGACTCTGGGGTTGCGGTGCTCATCTCACTTTATTGATCAAAGGAGCCAGCATACAGCTTCCGGGTCATGTGGCCAGCATGACTAAGCTGCTTCTGGCGAACCAGAGCAGTGCACAGAAACACCGTTTACCTTCCCACCAGAGCGGTACCTATTTATCTACTTGCACTGGTGTGCTTTCAAACTGCCAGGTTGGCAGGAGCAGGGACCAAGCAACGGGAGCTCACCCCGTCGTGGGGATTCGAACCACCAACCTTCTGATTGGCAAGTCCTAGGCTCTGTGGTTTAACCCACAGCGCCACCCACATCCCTCTTGATAGCTAGCCTGTATCAAATTGCTGAGACCCCTGCTTCGCCTTTATTCCACAGGTGTTCCATCCATGGGGTGACAAATCTAAAGTATCAGAGACTGTGTGAGAAATGAATATATTTAACATTTAAAAAAAAAATGGAGGGGAGAGTGGGGGGAGTGTTTCATTTCATGTTCTTCTCAATCCAGTCTTTGAAAGGGATGGCTCGGGTATAGCCGGCATAGAGTTCTAGGCTGCATGTTTTATCATAGCCCCAGCTCACTAACCCCATGAGATGCCAGGTTAACTCCGGAGATGATTTTCCTGGCAAAGCTATAGCTGCAATGCCTCCAGTCTCAGCAGGGCAGATGTTGGAAAAGGCTGTGGGGTGCTGCTTGGCGCAAAACATGCTCTCGGTGACGCTGACCTGGATGCCATTTTCCTCATACTGCTGCTCACACAACAAGGAGTCTACCATCTGAACAGTCCCCATGCGCAGGGTGTCGTTCTTGTAGCTCGGATCGGCGACATCTGTCAGGATCTTCCAGCCAGTGATCATTATCTGCAAGTCATCTGCGGGTGGATCGATATCGCGTATGGATGCCAAGCATATGGGTTGGACACGGCTGCTGATTTTCCCTTTGTCCAGGAGTTTAATGAGAGCAATGTCGGAGTCGAGCAAGATAGGGTCATAGTTAGGGTGAACTATGATGGCTGAAATCTAGGAAAGAGCCCAGAAATAGTCAAGAAATTATAACGGCTTCATTTTCAGTTCACCATTTACTTGAAATAATAATAATAATAATAATAATAATAATAATAATAATAATAATAATAAATTATACTTTTCCCCTGAAAGGGACTCAAGGAGGCTAAAATAGAAAGAGCTAAAAAAAAAAAAAACGGGGAAAGCTATCATTAAAAATAAATGCAGTGGTACCTCGGGTTAAGTACTTAATTCGTTCCGGAGGTCCGTTCTTAACCTGAAACTTTTCTTAACCTTAACCTGAAGCACCACTTTAGCTAATGGGGCCTCCCGCTGCTGCCATGCCGGTGCCACACTATTTCTGTTCTCATCCTGAAGCAAAGTTCTTAACCTGAGGTACTATTTCTGGGTTAGTGGAGTCTGTAACCCGAGGTACCACTGTATTAATAGAATACTGTGTGCGATCTGTTAAAACATACATAAAAACACTGCAGCACCAAGCCAGTTAAAACAGTCAGTTCCCAAAAATGTGTTGGAACATAATATATACAACTGGGAAATTCTGAGGTGTCTCTAGTCATTGTAAAGTGGTCTCATTGCTGCTGGTGACTCATTGTCATTATTTAGAAAGATCTTATGGTAGATTACACTATTGAATAGGAAATCAAATGGCCCACATGTTTTCATTTAAACTGTAATATCTGTAGCAAGTATTTTGCAGCAGTATTTTGTAGCAAGGTCATTTATACTGGACAGATCTGCATACATTTCACAGCTGAATGGCAGAATCCTTTGCAAACATACTGTGAGGTGCTTCTCAGAGACTGGCAGGGGAAGGAGGTATCACAGTATTGGAAGTGCAAACATTCTGCATCTGCAATGACCAGGGCCAGGGGGAAGGAGAGGGAATACTCTGTAGTGCAGTACTCCTGAGTGTCTGGTCTGGGTAACTAGAACAGAATGCGTAGAGCCTTCAGACTTTTTAAAAAAGTTATTGATGCCAACTAGAAAATTTCTTTAAAACATTGGCAAATGAAGATGAAGATTTTGCAATACCAGGCAATCCTAACAAGTAGAGCGATCATAGCAGTGTATAGGTCTTCTGACTACAAATGGGTTTCATGGTAACAAATAACTGGCTAGGAAATTGCCTGAGATGTTATATAATACTTCAAGTTGGTAAACCTACTTGATCCAAATGACAGCCGAATAAACCTTCCAGCAGAGCAGAGCTGACCAGGGACAACAAATTTACAAGTTCAGCTTTAAGCTTTCAGATTTTCACTGTTTTCCAAAATGCAGTCAGCAAATGAAATGATGCACACAGCCAAGAGTATACGGGATGCCAGCCTTACTAAATATATTTTCTAATTAGCACTGGAATTAGCTGGCACTTTTTAAAAAAAGCAGTCTCATCTAAGATGCCAAACATTTAATGAGGAAACTGAAATATAATCACATTGTGAGAGATTATAGAGTAGAATAGAAATATATCCCATTATATTATATCATATCATATCATATATCATAATTATTATATTATATTATATTATATTATTATATTATATTATATTATATTATATTATATTATATTATATTATATTATATTATATTATATTTATATTTATATTTATTATATTATATTATATTATATTATATTATATTATATTATTATATTATATTATATTATTACAAACACACACAATGGAACACAATCATACAGCTTTTGTTGGTAAATTTGATTTAGACATTATTATTTTAAAAATACAAGGGATGTGCTAATCATAGTCATGTACTTAAAACATTTTTTTTATTTTTTGTGATTTTAGTGGGATCTACCGCCATGTAAGTACAGTCGTACCTTGGTTCTCAAACGTAATCCATTCTGGAAGTCCGCTCAACTCTCGAAACTATTCGAAAACCAAGGTGCAGCTTCCCATTGGCTGTAGGAGCTTCCTGCACTCAAGTGGAAGCCACGCTGGACGTTCGGCTTCTGAAAAATGTTCGGAAACTCGAACACTTCTGGGTTTTGAGTGTTCGGGAGCCAAACACCAAGGCGTTTGAGAACCAAGGTATGACTGTACTTACATTTTCAGTCTCCAAATGGTCTCTCTGTTTCAACACGGAGCCCTGAATGTGCAGCAGTCCCTTTCTGTAGGCCTTTACACCTGTTTGCACATGCACAGTGTCATGGCGCCTCAAAGCCTTACTCACCCGCAAGTTCTGTATGGTCTTTTCGTCTCTATCATCATCTCTGTAGAACTTGCCAAGAACGACTTTGATGTCTGCTGCTTTGAGAACAGTGACCTTCCCCAGATTGGTGACGCAGTGGGCTGCCACCACGACTGTGCGCTCGTTTAGAAGGGCCCCGCTGCAAATCAATATCCAGGCCCCTTTTCTGTGACTGGGAACCTTCACCCCATTGGGCCTCCTATAGATGGCTGCTTGCCACGGCCATCTGCTTGAGGATGTTTTTGGAACGGTGGTGTTTTCTGCCTTTCCACAGACTGTCAGAAAAGAGAGATAAAATTATTATTGCTGCTGTTGTCTTGGTTTTTCTCTAAGGTATTATATGTTTCAGAGGCTTCTTACTTGGGATGCATGAAGGAGCTCTCCCGCTCCACTTCCCTGTTTTCAGACAGGTTCTCCGGCTGCTTCCCAAACGACGATAGAAAGGAGAAATGCAATCATACTGAAGCTGTGTGTGAAGATGCTGGAATCCTGGAGGTAGTTCTCCAAATGGTAGTAATGGTTTTTTGGTTGGGTATACGTCCAGCTTCTGCTTGTTAAATGTCGACGAATAGAGCCGATGCAAAGGGGTTTCCCTGTTTCGATGCATAAAGAACATAGGAATATCACCCCAAACCTGTCATCACAGTGTTTTATGGCACATATAAACAAATGTTTAATGCAGGCATAGCCAAACGTGGCCATCCAGCTGTTTTGGGACTACCGTCATCCCTGACCACTGGTCCTGTTAGCTAGGGATGATGGGAGTTGTAGTCCCAAAACAGCTGGAGGGGCAAGTTTGGCCATGCCTGGTTTAATGGGTACAATTCAGATAAACTGTGCATGTGCTTAAACTCTACCGAAGTGATTTAATTGCGTTCTTGTAGCCAATAGATTTCATTGCTCAGAATCCAGCTCAGAGCTGGATGTGCAGTGGGTTTAATCATGCCTAACTGGGCTAGATTGTGGCAAGTGGATCTAAAATTATTTGGAATGTGTCCAGAAGGGATCACCAACTTTTTGGGGTGAGTGGGCACATTTGGAATTTTGAGAAAGTTGCATGGACTCCAAAATGGCTGCTCAATCTAAAAGTGCAGAAAAAGAAACAGGACCACAAAATGTATGGCCATGCCCCCACTGGCGGGGTGGGGACAGACATTCAAGTGCTGGGAGTTGTGTGTGAGGATCCTTTATAAGCTTACAGCTGTGAGATGGTCCTGAGCAGACATCCTCAACCTCGGCCCTCCAGATGTTTTGAGACTACCTACAGTTTGTGTTGTCTTGTGGGTAACTTCATCAGCTTGGATGTCTATACCCAGTGTACCCCTATTCATTATTTCTAGAACATCAGTGTTGTTTATGCAAAGCGTTTGGTAGGATGTCCAAACAAGCTAGGACACATAGGAAAAAGGTATAAATATTGCTTGTTAACACTGTAGTTAAGACACTGCGATCTCACCTTGACTGAACCTGCATAGGGAGTACTTTCTGTCTCACCAGGTCAGAGATCTTTGGCTCTTTGCAAGCTAGGGGGGAAAAAATACAATGTTCCACAATGCTTTTCCATAGTTGAAAGTTATGTTTCATATACCTGTCCATCCTTTCCTTTTCCTAATAGCAATGCCTCAAGATGAGAGGCAATCAGTATACAAAATAGCGGCACCTGAATTTTCTTTTCAAAGCAGCTACCGTATTTTTCCGTCTATAAGACGGAAGCTCTAATATAAGACGAACTCTATTTTTTGAGCCCAAAATTAAGAAATAAATATTTTAAACATTCCATGTATAAGACGACCCCCAATTTCAAACTTTAAAAAATTGGGGAAAAGCATAGTCTTATACATGGAAAAATATGGTATTTTCAGAGAGAAGCTTAGCTGTGCATTTTAAATGTATGTACATGTTAAAATACTGTAAACTAGCATGAGTTCTAGATCCGGGAAGGAGAACTGGTGGCCTCCCAGATGTTACTCGACTACAACTTCCATCTGCCACAGTCAGCATGGCAAATTGTCAAGGATGATGGGAGCTGTAGTCCAATAGCAATTGGGCGGGCCACAGGTACCTCCCTTTATTTGGATAACTATATGTTAGAAATGACACATTTGATTTTTATTTATACTTTTCAAGTTTATACATTTCATTAGTTTCACAATCAATTTAACTTTTCAAAGTTTGACTTCCTTCCCCCTCTTTCTGCGGTTCTTTAATTTTTTTTATCTTCTGCATATCCAAATTCATTTAATTATCTACTTTAAATATATACACTTATGAAACTGCAGGTTGTTGTAATAATTCTACCAGTGTTCTTATCCGTAAATATTCAATCAACAATTTCCATTCTTTTATAAAAAGTTTGTTATCTTGATTTCTTATTCTTCTGGTAAGTTTTGCCATTTCTGCATATTCCATAAGTTTTTGTATCCATTTTTCTTTTGCTTCTTTCCACTTTGGGGCGAGTAGCATTCCAAATGACACATTTGGATCCAGACTAATTGTGAAATATACTGAATGCTTACTGAGAAGTAAATCCCGCTGAGCTCTATGGACCTTACTCCCTGGTAAGTGCATATAGGATTGCAGCCTAGTTACATTCAGTTCCCATTGAAATAAATGGGATTTAAATATGACTTCCTTCCAAGCACATATAATGAAGATCACACTGATAAAGAGATGGCAGGCTGGAAAGCAAGAGGCATGAGCCTGGAGGGAAGTCTGGCAGGCAAGTGAAACTTCGGCACAAGAGTCAATGCCAGAAGGCAGACAAATACAGTAAATGCCAACAGTTGTCTAGACAATGGTCAAGGTTGATCTGGAAGACACTACAACCCTACCAGTCAGTGGAAGCAAATGTTGGTGGGGTCACCGGAGAATGAGAAGATAACTGAGCCATGGAACCTCCTTACCTGCAGCCCCCCATGGCTGACCACTGAAAACCATCAAGTACAAACCAAAAGTACCCTTTCTTTAGGTTCCGGTGCAAACATTTTGCAGAAAATGAGTTTTTGTCATTTCTTGTGCATATGTGCACTTTAAAAACCTAGAAATACACATCTGCTGGAGTAGATTCTAACTTCACTGAGAGCAGTGGAGGATGATTGGCAAAAACTGTCTGCCTCTGCAATGGGTGCCAACCCATCCTTGTATTGATATTTGCCATGAAGCAGCTTGTATCTCATTATGTCTCAGCTATAAAACTAAGCCAATGTAAAAAACAACAAATTGTTAGTTGTCATAAAAGGGATTGTAAATTACCTTTAATGCAAATTGGCTGTTTTCCTGACCATTCTCCATTATCTTGGCAGGTCCTTTGCTCATTGCCACTGAGAACATAGGAGTTATTGCAAAAGAATGTAATAACTGCTCCAATTTTTGCATACCGGCCGTTCATCAATGCAGTACCATCCATCATTTTCTTGTACCCATTGAGTGGAGCAGCAGGATCAGAGCAGTTTCTATCTTCTGTGACTAACAGCAAGGGGATACATTTTATTTTTCCATGCAGAAAGTATTAATCCTGACCATCAGATCATTCCACAGTTTATACACCTATTGTACACTGCCATGCATATTATTAACTTTCCTTTTATGAGCATTAAAGAAGTAGTAATTGCAACTGCAAAATAACACTACAGATATAAACAGTTTGATTTGATAAAATCTAATTCCATTGAGAATTGCAATGAAGTTACTTCAAGCTTTAGCCAAGCTAGGTGTGCTTTCCAGATGTTTCAGACTTCAACTCCCATATCCCCAGCCAGCACAGCTGTGTTGGGGCTGATGGGAGTTGTAGTTCAAACATTTCAAGGACACCAGGTTGGCAAAGGTTGTTCCATTGGACCATTGCATTCCATAGTTGCATCCAGCAAGTGGTGAACCAAAAGTCAAACTGCAAAAACTAAGGATAGAAGTTGTCTTTCCACAGTTCATCCACAAAATTGCACAGTTTGCAACAACACTACCGTTTGATTTATTACTGCTTGACTAGCCATAATAATAGCAGATTAATGTGGAAACAGATCAGACTTGTGAATGAACTCATGCAAAATTGACACTGGGTAGTAATTCATCCATTTTTAGAGGAGTGCTCACCATCTGATCAAGAAACCTGTTTTTTATGCACATGAATATACTGGAGCTCTTTCTGGCCTTAGCATGTGGCGTGTTCATTATCACCTGTCTCTGCTCCCCAATTACTATCTCAGTGGGGCTCTCATTTCTCCAGGTTGGCACTCAAGCCCAGAGCCCCAGAGCTTCAGCGACTCCTGAAATGTCAAAGGCAGTGCTGCATACACTGGCTGCAGCTTCGCATAAAGAGAGATTTGGAAAGGAAAGAAGAAGTAAATTGCTCTTTTTATTGCACACAGGCAACTTGGGATGTGCCACATAACTGCTGGTGGCCTTGGAGGAAAGTGCTTTAAAAGCAATGGGAGACTTACTAGAGTTTGAGGAAGGTGGTGGCTGATGGAGAGGAGGCAGGATAATGGCATATTCTGCTGAGCATGGAGAAACAGGGATTCACCTACACACAATATGGTCAGTGTATGCATTTTCCATCATGAAACTTAAATGGAATATTGGAAGAATCTTGAAAATGGCCTGCCAGATGTGCGGCTCAGATTTGTATCCAACTATTCAAAATGGCACTTCAGCTGTTTTCCAGCCATTTCCAAGGAATGCAGACAGTTCTGACTTCAGAATTCCAAGTTAGCAAATAAGGGCTGTGCACCTGTACATTTGGACTGGTGTATTTGTTAGGCTTTTAAAGAAGTGCCACAAGCACAAAAGTCTCTTTGGCATCCAGAGTACAGCTGTCCGTGGCGGCAGCGACCCAGTCCAGTTTAAGCCTTGTCCCAAGCTTGAAGAAGAGACCTCACAATACCCTTACCCTTACCCAGAATCCCTTGCCAAAAAGAGCAAGGAAGTAGTTGGATGGAATGTTTTCATTTTTGTTTCTGGCAAATGCCAATTTTGCCCTCAGTGGGGAAGGAGAAAAGCATCAGCCACAACATACAAAAATTTGAAAATGGTTTCCTTGTACCTCTACCAAGGGCAAGTCCTTCCTTTAAGGAAGAGCAGCCGATGCCAAGTGGAGCAAGATGTTTTAGGAGCACAGGCAAAAGCTTGCCAGGAGCAGGCACTCATACTTGCTGTAATAATTGGAAGTCACTGTCGACATACAGAGGGCCAGGAGGCCAGTTGGCAAGCCTCCATCCATCAGCCTGTGCTCCGATGTAAATAAGCGACCTGGACTTCAAAAGCCAGGGCACGCTATTAGCAGAGTGTAATGCGCACACAGAATAGGCATGAGGCTTGTGAAGTCATTCTACAACTACAGATTTATTAAACATAAATCAGGACAAAGAAACATGTCATCTCTCTCTCATGTCGTCTCAGAGAGAGCAGCTAAAGCAAAAGCTATACACAAACGGAAGTTCCCAGCATACTGTGCTGGAATGTAAACAGACATGTGAGATGTAACAATCCCATGCCTGTTCCTTAAGGTGGAATGGAATTCTCAACAGTCACTACAAGCACATTGAGGCTTCTGAAGAGGTGGCCTCTTATTAAGAGGGACCATGTGAAAGAATGTCACACTAATAATTCGTCAACCTCAAAACAGTGTTGACTTTGCTGTTAATTAGTCTTAAAGGAAAATAATAATGGAATAATGGTTGAAACTTGATAAAAAATGTAAAGCATCCTTACCACATTCAGAATGATGTTTTGACCAGCTCCCATCCAGCTGACAGTCGGCAACACGGTTGCCTTTCAATGTGTAACCTGCGTTGCATTTGAAGTAAACCTGGGACCCGTATTTAAAGTCATCTCCTTCCACAAAACCATGAGCAGGAGCACCTGGAGTCCTACACATCACCACTGACAGTTCAGATATTTCAAAAAAATCCACTTTATTACAAAAACAGGGCTGTGTTAAGTTGATTCTTTACTTAGAATGTAATAAAAATATTAAGAAGGAAGAGATACAGAGACAAAAAAAATCAAAATATTGAGACTGCTATACATAATTCTTTTTTATATAAAAAAGCACACACTTCATTCCAATCTACCAAATTCCTGATGTATCTTTCATCTTCAATACTACCACCTAAGTAATCCAATTAGTTACTTGACTTAAAGCATGAGTATACAAGTACTTGCAGCACTAGGCCCTTAGGTTTTCTGTGACCAGGTTCGCACGACACACTAAGCAAGACCATGGGTTAGTGTGATACCACTGGCTCCCAAGGAAATCACAGAAATTTTGCTCCATCCCAGGCTCTTTAAGTCACTGAGGTGTGGCAGCTAAGCCATGGTTTTGGCTTAGTGTGTTGTCCAAACCCAGAACCACGGTCAAGGACTCTCCTTAACCATGACTGCAACAATAGGACAAACCTTGGAAAAACTATGGCTTAGTTGCCATGTTATACTGATGTAAAAAGCCTACTTGTAACAATGCTACATAGGGCCACTGCTCCAGTGAAGAGGAACAAGGTACCTGCCCCAGTTGGTGGGTCACCATCAAAGGGCAGCAAATGCCAGCCATTTCATATGTTTATTAGCAACAGCCGTAAAGGCCATCACATGCCAGAAGTTCCTGGACTAGCCCTGTATGCTTTATGACTTTGCTACCATCAGAGTTTTCAGGTTCGTATTGGCTGCCTTGTCATTCTGCCTGATGAAAAAGCAAACGCATTCAGGACCTTTTCACCCAGTAAAATGGGGGCAACACATGCTGTCTTGTAACCCCTTCCTTCTCTAGAGCGTTTCCTGAAGTTTCTCTGCAGCTTGATCCTTTTTCTGTCTCATTCCTGCTTTGTGCAAGAAAAGCTCTGAAGCTGGTTTTGAAATGAGTGCTGCTACCTTGTGTGTTTTATAGGAAAGTTTTCTTTCATTGTGTGAATGGTTGCCTGTCGGGTACATGAACCTGATTGATTTCCCCCCTCTTCAGATTCCACTGTGCATTCAATAGAGTTTTAGCCAAGGACAGAATCCTTTATAAGATATATTTTTAAAATGCCTTTTAAGTGTGTCCCCCGCCTTCAAGGCCAATTTAACCTTTGCAGCTGCCTCTGTGACTCTAGCTGGAAAGAGGTTTCAGAGAGAGAATGGAATAGTGGAACATTCAGTACATATCTCCACTTGTAATGACCATATTCTGCTGGGGTCTGATCCAAATGGGAGAAGTCACACTCAAATCCCTTTAGAAGCACCACCAAACGCTAAGTGTTGGGTTGTCAACAATGAAAGAGTGACCTGGATGGCTGACATCTTATCCCATGCCACAAAAAAGTTACAACTGTATAATCATTTTTTCAAAAAAGAATGGAAATAATTCTGTCCAAAAGGATGGTCCTAGCCAACCACTACCAAGCACATTTAGGTCCCATTAATTCCAAAGGGAAAATATTGAGGGCATGCTTAACTGCCACATTAAAATAATGGGACTTATTTTAATGCTTTCTAGCATATAAGTCCCAGGAAGCAATAAAAGTGATACTATGTGTCACTGGTGCAGTCAGTTAAATTTTGCAGAACATTTAACTATACAAGACCTTCCTCACCAGAGTCCTTCATTATTTCTAAATATTCAGCACAGGTAGGAAGTTTCCTGTGTAATACAGATTAAAAGACAAGTTTTCAGTGCTGCAGGAGAATGAAAAGGCAACAAAAGTAAACCCAATTAGGTGAAGTTCAGGCAGCAGCTTCGTACAGAACCACCATTAAGTACAAACGAAGGCATTATTAATGTAAATGAAGAACATTCTGGCCAATGTCGATTTTTATATTTTCACTACATGGCATAGGAACATAAGGAAGGTGCCTTTTCCTAGGCTATTAGACCGTTTATCCATCTAGACCTCCATGGTCCTCTCTGATTGGCAGTGGATCCTACACAGGCCACATTCATGCCATACATTTAAAGTGCTATGATAACACTTTAAACAGTCATAACTTCTCCCAAAGAATTCTGGGAGCTGTAGTTTGTTAAGGGTGCTGGGAGTTGTTAGGAGACCCCTATTGTCCTCAACAATTCCCAACCCTCTTCCCAGGGAACACGGTAAGACATGTGGAACCAAACTGTATCTCTCAGGCCCCATGTCATGAACATTTTGTGCTCACAAGGGGTTAGGGACTGGGCCAAAAGAGTTGTTTTGGTCAGTCCATACAGCCCTCTTCCTGATTGATGGAGGAGTGCCAAGGCAGAAAATGTGGGGGTCTCAAAACTGTACAAGTCAACGAGTGTGTGATAAGATTTAATACCATCCTTGCCTTTTTTCCTACAGATATTCATTGATTTCTTTTTCTTACAATGAAGTATATTTAATGTTCTATGTTATATTTATGTTCTGTGGGTATTTCTAGAACTCAAAGACAGTCTAGAATAAATGAAGACAGAGTATCTGAATTTTTAAGTTAAGTATTCTGCGTTATTAATAACCAAGAGAATAATTTCATTCCTTTCTTCCTCAATTACTTATGGGCAACATTCCTCAACTTTGAATTATTTGCCATTTAGAAATAGCTTATATACTCAATTTGTTACAGAAAAATTAGATTACCTATTTTAAACCACTTTCTTCTTCTGCTGAACATTCCCCTATTAATCCTTTCTAAATCCTGACTGTTCTTTACCCATGTTCCATTACTTCTCTGCATAAATAAAGCCTACTTTTCTTTTTCTGGTCTCTTTCCCCTCCATTATTCATTGCTAAATAATACATAGGTTAATCTCATCCACCCACATCTCATCCATAATATATCCCATAGCTAGATAATAATTATTTGTCTTCAGTATGACCACAGGTATTGACATTTGCCACCTATACCACTGAAATATGGCCCACAAGAGACTATAAAGAATCTGATTTTTGTGAAGTCCAGTGTGAATTGACCTGAACTAAGCCTATCAGATTGGAATGCGGATTGGAATGTAGCGATCTGTGGGATTTTACACTTCTCCAAATGTTGTAGCACTGCTCTCGGCTCAAAAATTTCCTCATAAGACAATTTCAAATGTGTATTTTGAGAGAAAGTGTGTTTAAAACCATGCACTTGTATATGAATTCTAATGCAAGTTTTTTTCTTATAAATATTCACAGAGAAAACAGAAATGGTATAGAATGTACAGAATGGGTGAACGCATGGAAAAGTGACTTGCATTAAAAACAGAGAGTGATCTGTCTGTCCCAAATAAAATTGCTTTCATGTTTTTAGGGGCAGACCTTGGTCTTTCAAATTTCAGTGGTGCACTGTGCAAGGCCAAAATTTTGCAACCCCGCCTCTTGCCTCCCATTCTACTCAATTCACTATGTCATAGCTGTGACGCTCTGTGGCGCCCCCTTGTGGCGACCCAGTCTGACAGAACCGGGCACTCTGCTCTAAATCCACCTGATATTTTCAAGGTATTAATATGATCTTTTAAAACATAGAATTGATTCTAGAGAAAGTTGATCTGATCACTCTGTGACTGCAGCAAAGGATAAATACTGTACACCCAGGTAGGAATTTCCAATCACAGGAAATTTTGCGATAGTCTGTCTCTCTAGAACAGGCATAGGCAAACTTGGCCCTCCAGATGTTTTGGGACTACAATTCCCATCATCCCTGAACACTGGTCTTGTTAGCTAGGGATCATGGGAGTTGTAGTCCCAAAACATCTGGAGGGCTGAGTTTGCCTATGCCTGCTCTAGAACAAGCATAGGGCAAGGCTGCCTAGAAAACAAATGCTTCCACATGTGGCAAATGTGTGTTCGAGGCACTTCCACCACACTTTTGAATGTCTGTCTTCACGCACACTTGGACAGTATTCCTCACTCATGCCTCGTACATAACATGGAAGGGAATCTTGTAGTGATCACCGAGCCTCACAGTATATTTTCATCCATGGATTTAGAGTTCTGGTTTGAGCAAAACATCCTTTTCTGCAGTTATCCCGACAGCCAGGAATCACCAGAATAAAGCAATGATGTAATCCCAGCAGCAATGAAAATCTTTTCATGCCCTTCCAGCGAAGTGGACCCCCCCCCCCCAATGTCTTCCAGTTCCATGCGTCTGTGAATGAGACAGTAACCATGTGAAAGTATGCTTGGGTCAGCCACTGGGGTGTATTCATCCGGAGGCAATTTGGAGGCTGTTGCTTACAACTAGCCACTTGATCTTTATCAGCATTGTTCGAATCCCTTAGAAATCTGTGTCTTTGGATACAACCTTTCCGGTTATTTGGTTAACCCATTTAATTATAGAACTGAACTGGTTTGCATATAAGACTGGGCTGAATGAAAACTAGAAACGTCCCCATCAAACTTCACCTTCTCGCTCTATGCTTCTATCATTAATATTGTGAACAGGTTCCAGAAGGTATCTCTTGGTAAGCACATAGGGAACACCACAATAAATAGCTGCTTAAAAGGAAGATTGTGGGGCTGAATAAAGGATGGTATTTTCTTTAAATAATAATAAAATAACAATAAACCAAATCTGTATCCTGCCCTTTTCCCACTTAGCTCAGGATAGCTTGGCTGAGACATTACTGGACTGTGGTTTTTTTTTGTTGGGGAGGGGGGTGCCTTCACTACCCCCCCAAATTGTTTTGGTACATCTACAAATATCAGGCTTTCCGCAAGCCTGCCAATCACTCCCAATCACAGCTAATCAATATTTTGTTGTTATGGAGTAAGGTTGCATGTGATTAGGAAGTATCCTGGCAATGCTATGAGTTATTATGACTTTATTGAATTGTATTCATTGTTTTGATGAAGTTGTTGTTTGCTTCAAATGCTATTGTGTTTGATATTATAAGTGACTGCAATGTGTGTGCGTTTTAAAGCTCTTGTGGTTATTGTAAGCTGCTTTGAGCTCAACATCTGCTGTTGGGAAAGCAGAATACAAGTATAAAATCAAATCAACCTTCTGAGATGCACAGGTGGTGTCATTTTGGTTGTACAACGATCCACATTTCCAGAATGCATTTGTCATTAGTATAAAGGATTTAGGGTGGGGGGAGTGATTAGGAGAGGGGAGCAACATCCCTAGCTGAAATAACCCTGAGGTGACATTACTGAAACACCCCATACTAGACAGATCGCAGTTTGGCTGCTTTGTCTGGAAGCAACAGACACTTCTGAAGACATGAGCCCCTTACAACAATCTAATCAGGACATAACCTGAATAACCACGGCCAGATCCAGTTCCTTGGTTGGGGCATCAACAGAATTGCTACAAGTATGTACCTTTTCCTACCAATAATATTTAAGCCAACAGCTGAAGTTCATTAAGAATCACAGCAACAATAGAAATAATGCAAATATGTGGAGGGAAGGCACCATATGCCTTAATTCAAGGTGACATGGTGAGTCAGTAGCAGAGCTGTGAAAGCTGAATTTTCCCCTCTGCATTGTTCTGCAATTCAAAATACAGAATTGGAGCCTAACCTTCCTGACCGCCAACACACACACACGTGCGCGCGCGCGCACACACACACACACACACACATGCACTCACTCACACACACACACACAGAGTTTGCCTAATGACATTTCCATCAGCCTGCATGATTTGCCACAGTTTCAGTAATTCTGCCCTGCTTTCCTTTTCAACAAATTCATCTCCCAGATTGCAATGTGATATATTAAGCAATATACCTTATGCTGCATTTTGCAATGCCAAGAGGTCATCAAATTTTATTTCACTCTGAAGGTTTCAGGAGCAACCTTGGCTGTCATTTTCAGAGTCCACGCATCCTTGTTCTCAGCTCATGGATGAGAAGCTCAAAAGGAAAGGGATTAAGTAGGACCTCCATTACACGTTGCTTGGTCTTTGAGGTACTGGTCTCAGGGTAGCAGTCAGGACATAGGAAGTTGTCATATACTGTACTGAGTCAAGTCAAACCACTGGCCAATCTAACTCAGTATCAGGAGTGCCAGCTTGGCCCCATGACTGTGGATGCACAGGGTCATGGGTGCCATGTAGTGCATGGCACTGCCACCAAAATTTGTGGATGCCCGGCCCCTTCAAGGGGAATTTTGTGGGTGCTTGGGCACCCAGGGCCCCAGGGAGCTGGCACCTATGCTCAGTATTGTCAGCAATGACTGACAATGGGTCTCCAGAGTTTCAGACAGGAGTCACTACAGAGGAGGATTTGGTGCAACCAGAGAGGGCCCTTTCTCAGACCCCAGTAGGCTTGTCCAGCTTTGGGAAGGAGGTGTGAGGGCTCTGACAGGGTCCTAGAGTCCTCCTTCCTCCTTCCCAAAGCCGGGCAAGCACCCCTCAGCCACAACTTAATGCTCCCTACTTCTCAATCCTGTTTGTAGATAAAGGGAAAGGGATCCCTGACCATTAGGTCCAGTCGTGGCTGACTCTGGGGTTGTGGCACTCATCTCGCTTTATTGGCCGAGGGAGCCAGCGTACAGCTTCCAGGTCATGTGGCCAGCAGACTAAGCCGCTTCTGGCGACCAGAGCAGCGCACGGAAACACTGTTTACCTTCCCGCCGGAGCAGTACCTATTTACCGTATTTTTTTGCACCATAACACTCACTTTTTTCCTCCTAGAAAGTAAGGGGAAATGTCTGTGCGTGTTATGGAGCGAATGCCAACGGGTGGCGGGGTGGATCTGCTGCAGTTGTGAGCAGAGGATCCATGGTTCCCCTTCCTTCCCTCCTCCGTGGCTCGCTTTGAAACAGCAAAGCGGGAGAAGAGCCGCGGAGTGGGGAGGAGAGAGGGACAGAGAGCCTGCTTCTTTAAAGGAGCAAAGCGGGAGGGGAGAGGAGCCGCTTACACAAGTGTAAGCGGCTCCTGTCCGGTTGGCTCCTTTAAAGCAAGCAGGCTCTCTGTCCCTCTCTCCTCCCCACTCAGCTCGCTAAATAGCATTATTAGCAGCATCCTTCTCCACACACCCCATGCGTGCTCCTTGTCCCTTGAGTGCTTTTCCTTCCCTCCCCACTTAAAACGTGGTTACAAAGCACGGATCCACATGGATCCTCGGTATTTTTGCACTGGGTCACCCCAAATTCACCATCAGATCACATAGCATGTCCATGGCTACATTTTGCACCAAAAAAATCACGCACCCACTGTTGCCTGGGGTCGCAGTGGTGCAAAAACGTGGTTACAAAGCATGGATCCACATGGATCCTCAGGATCTTTGCATTGGGCTGCTCCAAACTCACTGTCAGATCACATGTCTGTGGCCACAGCATGAACCACAAAAATCATACATCCACTGTTTCATTTAGAATATTTTTTTTCTTGTTTTCCTCCTCTAAAAACTACGTGCGTGTTATGGTCTGGTGCGTGTTATAGAGTGAAAAATATGGTATCTACTTGCACTTTGACGTACCTTTGAACTGCTAGGTTGGCAGGAGCAGGGACTGAGCAATGGGAGCTCACCCCGTCACGGGGATTCGAACCGCCGACCTTCTTATCGGGAAGTCCTAGGCTCTGTGGTTTAACCCACAGCACCACATTTCTGCTCAGGTGAGTCCCATTGAGGTTTACATTCAGGTAAGTCTTGCAGTCTAATCCTATATACGTCTTTTCAGAAGTAAACCCCATTGCTTTCAATAGGGCTTGTTCCCAAGTGTGTATAGGATTTCAGCCTTATTCATTTTTTAAAACAAACAAACAAAAAGATTTTCCTCTGTCCAATATTAGGAAGGAATGTTGAATATTGGCACTCAGTCATTTCAGGTAATCACATGAACATCTCCCCTTTATCAGTGCAGCAACATCATAGCAGTAGTCTCACAATACTGGCTGTAAAGATTAATTTCTCTCTTTAAAACAAACAAACCAAAAACAACAACCATGTTCAATACCCTACAGAGAGCAGCTGTTTCTACTTCTCCTGCTGCCAGAGGCTGAGAGGGTGTCCCTTTTAAACACATGAGTCAGTCGGCAAAGACAAGGAAGCCCTGAAGAACCGTCTTTCTGAAAACCTTGTGTGTGGCTGAGCAATGGCAGTGGGCAAGAGTCAAGCACAGGAGAAGGACCAAGAGAGCACTTTCACAGGCCTATCCTGGAAAAAAGGGGGTGATGCTGGAACGATCGAGGAGCTGCTAGTGATAGCACAGTATGCCACAGTTTAGCTCAATGGAGCACCCTTCATTAGGATGCGGGAGAAGTGTCAAACGGCTGGCAAGGGAGACTGGGAAGCCATAAAGAAATGGAAGTTGGATCTAAGCAATGAATTCCCCATTCAATACAAGATCCCAGCATTTACTCAAGGACTTGAGCTTGCTGGGCTTTGTTTCAGACAAAGGTGACAGGAAGTCTCAGAGCAAAAAGGGGTCAGAGTCCCTCGCTTAGAAGGCCAGCAATTCCCTGGGAGGCCCACTGAGCCAGAATGCTCTGCACCCCCTGAGAGGAACACAGTACACAACTTGAAAGGGGGGAGGGGAGGGGAGGGGGAAAAACCATTTCTAGCCTGGTCAAAGAGAGGCTGAGCAAGGATAGGACTGTATTCCACATATACATAACAGGGGTTAATAAAGCACTGGGGTGGGGTGGGGGAAGAGAGCATTTATGCTAAAGTTTTCCAAAACTTTGGCTACTTATAGCCTAAGTGTCCAATCCGACTGTGGGTGGAGTTTGTTAAATTGCTACAAAAATAATTTGGGTTGGATTCAGACTTCGGCTGCATACACACAGCTACTTTTCCAATGTTAGAAAAAGGCACTTCCGGAAATATACCAGAATATAGTGGAAATGTAGCTCTCATTTCCGTGTTATTTGCTTCCAGAAAAAAAATATCCATTCGTAAATAACTTTGAAATGAAAGCTAAACCTCCACTATATTTCCAGAAGCGGCTTTTATGTCAAGTGAAATCTAAAAGACAATTAAGAGTTAGGAAAACAGGAAAATGGAATAAACTACCGTGTGAATGCACACGTTGTCATACTTAAACACACCAAAATCAATGGGACTAACTTAGATCTGGAGTCAACTTTTGCTTGAGAGCCTGGCAGGTGGGTTCGTGTTAATAGTCACAGTGCAGCTGATATATCTGTGGGTGGAGGGGTCCTAATGGTCAGTTTGGCAAACAGTCCTGTACTCTACTCTTATCCTTCCTCAGGCTGTCCAGCAGGGGTTCAAGCAAAGAGCAGAACAACACAGGCCTTGTCCACACACACATTTAATGTGCATTTGCAGCTCCTTCCCCACTGCAAAGAATTTGGACCTCATCCACCTGATGCTCCCCTTCACCAGTCCCCTTACCACTTCTTCCAATTTATACTTAGAACTGTTTTGAATTTGCAGCTGCTCAATCCACATACGGTTGCACTAGCCAACTGTGCCAGCAACTTTCCATCTTGTTGCAGCCCTTTAAGCACCAGTTTAGTGCACTTTAGTTATAAATTACAAAGCCCATTGCCTGGCTTTGTATGATAATGTAATGATAATGGAGACAGACGAGATCTAGCTGCAGCTTCTAATAGTTTTCTTTTACATCTAGGGATTGAGGCTGGTGGGCTAATTAGGATGAAAATTAGCCCATCCAATTTGCTCTATTAATAAAGGACTGTGCATCACTTGAATAAGGGGGTGGGGAGAATTCATTGAGATCCGTCCCTAACGCTAACTATTCATGCAATTTAATTTGACAGAAGTTTAGTAAGCACAGAGAAAAATCAGGGGAAACCAGTGCTTTTTTCTGGAGGGGTACGCATACCCCTAAACATTTTGTGAATCTAAGAGGAGAAGAAATTATTTTTAAAAATGTTTAGCTTCTTCTCTAGCACGGTGAATCATCAGTTCTGTCACTACCGCTGATGGCACCCTCAGTTCCTGTCACGGTGTTTCCTGAGTCTCAGACGGAAGTGAGTGTTTAATGTGTGAAGCAGTGTGGAATGTGTGGTGTTTTACTTATGAAAGTTTGGCCTCATTGAGGGGTAGTATTGCAATATGAGTAATGCATGTTCTTTGTACTTTTGTCCATTTGCTGTATTTATTTCCCCGATTTGAACTATAACATGGGGGTTTACTTGAGTCAAAATGAGAGTACCCCTAAACATTTTTTAAGAAAAAGCACTGGGTGAACCAATATTGCATATGCATTACAAGAGGATGGAGATAACACCTAAAAGTGGTGGGAAGATAGACAATTCCCTGATTCCTCAAATCCACAACCAGGATGATAGCACTGGAAAATTAACAATTCAAAGTAAAGCCATTTCAGTTGTATGATCTCTAGGAGAACTCTTCCATTTAGGGTGATATTGTAAAGGTGTCCTATGCATTCTGAAGCCCTATCTGCTGAGGTAATGCAAATACCTATGAAGCAGGACCCAATCCACCTACTGCAACTCAACCACTTTGCTTGAAGGGACAGCATCCCAGAAGGCTTCCCTTGCAGTCATTGTCCTACTGCCCTTCACCCCAGCTGAAGTTCGTAGGTGGGGAAATTCCTGGGTCAAATATGGGGCTGGTGTAATGTTGTGCCATCAATAGGGTGTGTAATACTTGACTGAAGGCATATAATATCCAACATATGTATGACCTCCTCTGTGTTGCCTCTGTCCTCCTCATGTCCGTGCCCTATTTCAGTCCTCTAACTGGCAGAGGATTCCGCCAGCATATCCTGGGCCATTCTGTCAGCATGTCTGCCAGGACAGCAGTTCAGCTAGCACAGTGAGCTTCATGCAAACCCTATAGCCCCTCAGCCAATGGATCGTCAGTATATAAGATTCTGCCCTCAATTTTCTCATTCCAAAAGCACTTCTTTTTGTCTGTGAGGAAACAGTCTCTCATATCAGCAGGGTCTGCCTAGAGAAAAGCTACAGTATATCCTCTTCTTTCAAAGACATGGAATAAAAATGTTGCTGGCTTAGTTTTGAAAGCATTAAGGCAGACAGAAATAATTTTAGGTTCATGATTCTCCTCTATGTATCAAAATAAAGTTGGGACTGTTTACCCATGTACTACCCAGGAAAAAAATGTTCAGGCTTTGTTTGGTAATACCGAAGGAAATTTTAAAAATGTGTGCCAGGAGTGAATTTTAACAAAAACTGCTATAATTCTAAGACATGGGTAGGCAAAGTAAAGCCCGGGGGCCGGATCCGGCCCAATCGCCTTCTAAATCCAGCCCGCGGACAGTCTGAGAATCAGCGTGTTTTTACATGAGTAGAATGTGTCCTTTTATTTAAAATGTATCTCTTGGTTATTTGTGGGGCCTGCCTGGTGTTTTTACATGAGTAGAAAGTGTGTTTTTATTTAAAATGCATCTCTGGGTTATCTGTGGGGCATAGGAATTTGTTCATTCTCCCCCTCAAAAAAAATGTAGTCTGGCCCCCCACAAGGTCTGAGGGACAGTGGACCGGCCCCCTGCTGAAAAAGTTTGCTGACCCCTGTTCTAAGATCTTTAGAATTTAGATAGCTGGGGGGCACACCTCAAGTCTTTTAGCATCTTATAGAACAGGATGATCAATATATTACCCTCCCCCCCCATGTTCTTTTGTATAAGTCATGAGGTATTCATGTTCTTCATTAAAAATGCACTCCTTTATAGAGAATGGTATTATTTAAAATAATACATAGCTATACCCTGTTTCAAGGGTTTCAACCTTTTCGGCCTGTTGGCACAACTGGAATTTTGAGAAGGTGTCATAGGTCCCATTCACAAAATGGCTGGACAATGACAGTCACATCTAAAAGCAGAAAAGCAGATAAGAGCACAAAATGATGGTCCCAGTCGCCTGACAAATTGGCCTGCAGGTGGCGGGGGTGTGGGGAACTGGCCTACCAGGTAGAAAAGCTTCCCCACCCCAACTTAGCATTATGTATGAACCCTGCCCAGCAGTTTGCAAACTTTGGTTTGTTTTAATCAAGCACTCTTGCTTAAGCATGGTTTGTTGGGCAACCCCATCTCAATTGTTCGCCACAGTACAAAGGTACAAGGCAAGGGCAGTTAGAAAACAAGGCAAACTTTGGAGAAGCAAGCCATCTGTGGGACAACTCATGCTTAAATTGAGGTTTGCTAAGTAAACCATGGCTTAGTTTTATGTGTGGACCAGGCTATTCTTTCTTCAGCACCTTCCAAAGTATTATTCTTGTTATTGTTATTATCATTATTAGCCATTGTGTGCCAGTTATCAGACTTCATCAGCCTGCTGGCCTGTGTTCCTTTGGGAAGAAGAGCAGGATATAAATTTTAAACAAACAAACAAAATATTCTGTATAGCAATGCTAAGCATTAAGTGAAAACACAATAATTCAAATCAAGCTCACGTACATTCACATTCACAGGCATAGGGATGTATGTACTCACAGCTTTCACAGCGGTTCCCAGTATAGCCAGCAAGGCAAGCACATTTGTAGCCACCAATTTTATCTAGGATGCAGGTTCCGTCATTCAGGCATGGAGAGGAAGAACAAGCTGGAAAAAAGTATAAGGAGGACCATAAAACAGCTTCCTTCACCTCTTTCATCTCTTATATGCACAGCCATCCCGGTGTGAAAAACTTTTGTAAGAGAACGTATTTTCAGTGAATGTTCCTGTTTTTAAGTGGTAATATAGACCTGTGCTGTGAAGAAAATCATTTTAAAAGTTCTTCCATTTACCAGAACTTCTGACCTGACTAAGCCTTATTCTTCATGGTGAACAATATTTTTCTCAAAGACAGGGCATAGGCAGAGTGGCCTTATCTTCGCAAATTATCTAAACCTGGAACTAAAAAAGCGCAATAGACACCCCTGTGGTTTTCATATAGATCACCTGAACTTCCTTTGCCACCTGGACCCCAAGGAAATTAGGACACAGCCAAGACTTGACCCATTATGATTTCAGAAGCCTAGAAATAAATGGGCAGGAAAGAAGCCATGGAAAAGGAAAACTGTACAACCCACAGAGTTGCAATTACAGCAGAAGACCCTGCAGAGACCAAAGGATTATGAAATGTCAGTGAAGAGATCTACATGGGCAGCGAGAGATCTGAGCAGGGGTTTAATGAAGCTGATGTAAGCAGGCAGTTCCCAGCAACAGAAGTGCCAAAAGTTGAAAAACAAATCTCCCCAAATGAAACTATATAACAGCATACTTTATAGTTTCTACAATGATTAATAAAACCACCCCTTTTTATTTTCCTTAGTTGCAAAGACCCTCAGGCAGCCTGATCCTAAACATGAACCCTCATATGTTAGCTCCATTCACTTCAATGGGACTCCTGGTAAGAATGCTTAGGATTGTGGTCCTAGCCAAGGATATCACCTGATCCCTTCTGGGCCACTGCACAGTCTTTAAGTGCTACAACCTGTTCTTAGCAATAAACAGGAGGACAGCCAAGGAAACTCTGTTCATCTTGTTACACTGATCTCGGCTACCCCTTGAGGTTTTTGTCCAGAGAAGGATTTCACACTGCTATATCTTGTTAAATTTGTGCTGCCAGAGGTCTCCATCCCACAGTCCCCCCCCCCAAGCCTCTTCACTCCCCATGCAAATCACATTCTTTCCCATAAACAGTGTCAGCGGCCTTGCAAAAGAGAGCGTTTTAAAAGCTTTTCATTTCAGCTGCACATTAGGCCAGGACAGACTCACAATAAGGCACACAATAAAGCTTCCTTCTAAAAACTGTAAGCCCTCCATATCCCACTCTGCATAGATTACCACTGTAGCAACCACCCAATCTCTAAATAATTGCTGCTAAAAATGGGGCGGAAAGAAAAGTAGATGGCAGCAGCAGAATACTAAAAGGCTCCCGCTGAGCGGAGGAAACAAGATCCATTCATTCTGCCCCGTATGGAATACGTTAGTCCCATGAGTGTGGGAGGCCTTGCTGCAACATACCCCACACCAAGTTCAATTTCACAGAGCCGACTCTTGTTTTTCCTTTTTCCTTTTTTTTAATAGGCTGCTTAATTAACACAGTGCTACTTATAGCAACTCCTGTGATGGTACTCTTTGCACTTCATGCAATAACGAAAAGAGAAATCATGATACAGAAGATCAACCAGTAAGTAAGGTGTCCAGTCTGAAGTGATAACCCCCAGTGGACTGAGAGTCAGACTTGGGAAGGTAGAAGCCCATGGTGAAAGCCATATGCAACATTCCAACTCTACAGTTCTATGATCCTTACCAAGAACTTAGTCTCTGGGCTCTTCAAGATGACCTGTTTATTGAACATTCATCCTGATTTGCTCACATAATGCTTATATGGAAGCTAGACTATGTCTGGTCCTTATTGAGCATCCTTTTTGATTGGTTTATGAGGTAGTTATCCTATTTGCTTGTGGGATATTTTGGTGTCTCCCCATTAATCATCCATACCTTAAAGTGCATTTCCCCATCACTTTCCTAACTGCAGAAAGTCTGTTATTTTTAAGTGGATTTCTTCTGCCAAGGCAACAGAGCACTTTGTTCCACTGTAATGCTGCCAACCTAAATTTCCGGCACGTGCTTGAATCCCTTGCACAAAGCCTGGACACGCCCTTTGACAAGTAGCTATTCCTCAGGCTCAATTTCCCTCCAACCTACCCTTCCCCTCCATGAAATGAAATGGTCAGGCAAGCAGACCCACAAACCTTAGAGCTGGAAGGGGAAAAAAAGAGGACAGGGACTTGGAACAGCCTGGCATAGCTTTATGCACCATATATAGAGGGGAGAAATCTCAGAGGCAATCAGAATAATCTAATCCCCCCTTTGTTAATTCACTGTTTTATGGCCCCATAGCAGTAAGGTTCTAACTCCTGAGATCAATTTTCAAAGGATTCTACAGCTACATACATATGGAGAGCTAAGGATTCAGAAAGGGCTTATCCACACTTACTTTTGCTCCACATTTCTAGACACAGGTCTGGGCTTTCCAGGTCCATGTCTGCATGCTTTTTCTTTTGCTCCGAATTGCCATTTACTCCGATTCAACAGTAAATATTGGGTTTTCCTAGGGAAAGCAGCAGGGCAAAATAAAAAGCACAGACCTGTGCCTAGAAAGCACAGGGCAAAAGGTAACCGTGGATGAGCCCTAAATTAGTCACATGAACAGCAAGGGGCAATCTTGCGAGTAGAATGAAACAGGACCATATTTCACACTCGTTGGATTTTTTCCCTTCTAAATCATGTGGCTAAACCACTGCAAGGGATATAGTCACACGATTACTTCAATAACTCAAGACTTTTCTTTTCACCCAGGTAGCTGTTGGGCATGCATTTTATACTTTTTCATCCTACTTACCTGTAATTTCTTCAAAGACGGCATGAAACCCATCAAAGTTCTTGGAACCATCTGAATGGAAGAGAACATGGAGAGAAGGCCCTGTGCTTCGGATTGGGAGAGGCCTGTCATTCCCACAGAAACGCTTAATTATCCTGCTATCAATGCTGTCCCCATCTCGGATCTCCACATAATCATACTGGCACATGTAGTCAAACTCCAGACTCAGCATAGCAAACCTTGGACACAAAAGGAGTGGAGTTTTTTTTTTACAAATTCAGATGCCAAAATTTGTCTGTATTTCTAAATTACTTCTGTGCTCCTAAATGAGAGAAACAAGCCTCCCACCAAAGCGCTTCCTTTACACCTTCAGTTTCACAAGATAGCCTTCATAGATAGCCTTTGCTACTGGCAAAGGCTTCCCACATGACTTAGGCAAGTAAGCAGACACTCCTCTGGGTGGGCTGAGTTTGTAACCAATCCTGTGGCCCCAACGCTATGCCACTGCCCTGTCCTATCCCCATCCAAGCAATGCCAGTGTTGGGAGGGTGGCTGCACCCCATCAACCACACCACTACAGTTGAAAACCCCTGCACTGCTGCAGTAAGGTTTCCCACTTACTCTGCCCCATGCCCCTGTGTGGGACCCTTTAAAGGTCAAGATAAATTGTGATGCTTTGAGGATTCAATCAGGAATGCTCATAAACTCCAGTGCTCCTGGTGGGACGCATAACAGCAGGATCAAGGTGGACACAATCTTCCATGCAACCTGACCCTGACCTCATGCATCCCACACAAGTGATATAGCATCACATTCCTGCTGGAGATGTGGAGACTTGAATCCCCAGTCTATTCCTCAGTGGGGAAAGGATTCTGAGAGGACGCACAGTTGCTGCCTCCCTCTTTGCTTCTTCACAGGTAAGTTTTCTTGGGGCCAGACACAGGGAATCACTTATCTCCTTAAAGAGGAGATAACACCATATGCAAACAGCATGCTCACTGCATCATTTCTGACACAGAAAAAGAAATACAGCCAGGGTTTTATTTATCCAGCCGGAACTAGCTGGAATTCAGTTCCGGCACCTCTCAGGTAGTCACCATTGCCATTCTAAAAGAATGAGGGAAGCATTCCAACACCTACTTTTCTAGAAAAATAGCACTGAATACAGCCATTTTTAGTCCATTAATTATGATTAATGTTAATGTTTGGGGGAGCAGAAAAACTCCACTGGAAATCCCTCTAGGTTCCAGGGTTGAAATACTAGCCTGATGGCTGAACACGCCTTAAATATGTACATAAACTTGAAAAGAAGGATCTGTAGGCTGAAATGCATCTCCCACCTACCTTAACTCAACAACAAAACCAGGTTTAGCATGAATAGTCCACTCACAGCGGGCATTCAGTGGATAACTCTCCAACAAGATCTGACCCTTGGAAGCCTGCAGAACCTGACCACATCCTGAAGGGCAGGGAAAGAAGAAGGTTTATATTAGGCTCTGTGAGGGAACACAGACTCAGAAATAGCTCAGAGCTAAATGGACCAGTGGTGCAACTCAAGATAAGGCAGCTTCATATGCTCATATGTCCTAATCTGTGAGACTGAGGTGTGTTCAAACCAAGATCTGAAACTACAGCTTGTTGAGCTGACTGAGTTAAAAGCAGCTTCCTATGTCCACCTGGACAGCCACAATATATAGATGGTGAGCCTTCTGCTCAATGTGATGGGTCAGAAGCGGTGTCTGCACCACCTCCTAACTTATAAGAAACTACACTGGGAAATCAAAAACGATTGCCCAAGCTAGAATTTAAATCTATTATTTTAGCACTGGTTGGTAATAGAATACAGTTGTGCTCTTCCACAGCTCCTGGTTATTTCAGCTTCCTGGGCAGATTGTCCTCATTGGTAAATAGTGGGATTCATTGCCATTTTGACTTTATGTCTAGGTATCAGGTATCAAAGTCATATTACTAGCCTCTACAACATCTTCCATGTTGCTGCTGGAGAAACATTTGGCATGCACCCAAGTATTAGGACTGATGTGTGGCAAGACAATCTCACAACTGTATCCCCATAGGTTCAGACTCAGGTAAACTATCAGTACACATTAGATTTGTTCAGAACTTCTCATCTGTGTGTTCCCTGGATGAACAGAAGGAGAGGGTTTGTTCAGTCGCCCCATTTCCATACCCTCTATGTCAGCAAACGTTTTGAGCAAGGGGGCCGGTCCACTGTCCCTCAGACCTTATGGGGGACAGGACTATATTTTTTGGGGGTGGATGAACGAATTCCTATGCCCCACAAATAACCCAGAGATGCATTTTTTAAAAAAGGACACATTCTACTCATGTAAAAACATGCTGATTCCCGGACCATCCATGGGCTGGATTTAGAAGGCGACTAGGCTGGATCCTGCCCCTGGGCCTTAGTTTCCCTACCCATGTTCTATGTGTTCAGAGAAGATATTGCAAGGGAGATCTGAACAAACCACAGTTTTTAGGGTTGTAGGCAGGCTCACTATATTTCCCATGTGTGCGGGAGATGAGCAGTGGCCTGAAAAAGCTCAGCCCATGAATGGTCCAGCTTTGTCACATCCAGCAACATGCCATGTGCCATAGCATGATATTTCCTCTTTCCTGCAAGACTCTACAGTGTTAAGACTTGCCCGTTCTAATAAAAGAAAAAAATCTCCTTTTGTCAGTTTACCCTCAATTACCCTCAATTAAGTGCACTCTGATGAAACGGAAAACAAGCTCGGAAGGGTTCATCATAAGTGTTTCGTTCCACACCAGGGCTTGTTGGTTCCTGATGTGAAAGCCTGGAGAATTAATTACTTTGCCCCCATGGCTGTCATTAAGATGCTATTGGGATATGCCAGGATCTGCCGCAACGTACATGATAATGCAGCTTCCCACAGTGGAGAGAGGAAACCTTGCCCTGTTGCTGGCTCCTACCTCAAAACAACCTGAAACAAAGCTGCAGGAAACCTTCTTCAGAAGGATTGACAAGGTCCTTGAATCACCTCAGAGAACATTCCCCTTTCGTTACAAGGGGGCTTTTGAGTTGCCTTTGTTGCTCTTGCCTTTTGACGAGAAAGAACTGGTGCAAAGAGATGTTGGCGTGCCGGGAATACTGAGTGCACCTTTCTCGGGAGAACATTATGGTCTGAACTTGCAGAAATTCCTGCCAAGGAAATAGGACTGGCCAACAAAGCAGGTGGTCCAGAGGCTAAAGAGAGAGCCATTCAAAGAGTGCCCCCAAAGAAACAGGCTCATATTTGCCACAAACTTTTGCATGAAGCATAGCTGTGGTGAGATGTGGATCTTCCATTTCCCTCCGCCATCTCAAGCTCTCTCAGGAGAGGTTTATGTAATGCCCTGCCACCTCTCTCTCAACAAACGATTGAGCAGCCAGCTCCACCATTTCCACTCAAAGGGATCTTTTCTCTCTTGCCGAAGCCTGAAGAAGAGAAAGACCTGGAAAGTTCTCAAGAATAATTTACACCCACAATGGCAAATCCTGGCAAATACTTCCTTGCTTCTGAGGAGTGGAGAGGGAGGGAAGAGTGAGAAAAGAATCCATTTTGGAAGACTGTCAGCACCACTGTGCCATCTGAAAAGGAGGGGAAACTGTTTTCTGGGACACACAAAAATTCTTGCTTGAGGCAAGAGAGAGAGAGAGAGAGAGAGAGAGAGAGAGAGAGAGAGAGAGAGAGAATGATTGTTTATTCCTTTCAATAATTGTAATTTACATTCTATGTTTATTTAAGGTCACCTGAGAAAATTCATGGGCAGATAGATATCAATAGGGGTGGTGGGTATTATTACTTCACACAATCCATAAATAATTTATGGGGTCCACTGCCTCAAAATGACTTTGGTGACTTAAAAAAACCAACCCTATCAATGTGTATTATTCTCTACGGCTATATGGGAACTCTTGTTAAGAGGTAAATATGCCTTATTTTCCACTATGTCCACTAGGACTTTGCTCTTCCACCAGACCATATGCATCTGATTCATTTGTATAGTCTTACATAGAATATGTAAGCCAATCACACTGCCCATGGTTTTCTCCCACTTTTGATGGGTCCAGAGCCAAGTCTCACCCAGTCTATTGCCTGGCGTCATTCAGGGTGCCCCTATGCATACTTAAAGAATGGAATCAGAGTTGGAAGGGACGCCACATATCATCTAGTTTAACCCCCTGCAATGCAGGAATCTCAACTAAAGCATCCATGACAGATGGCCATTCAACCTCTGCTTAAAAACCACCAAGGAAGGAGAGTCCACAACCTCCTTAGGGAGTTTGTTCGAACAGCCCTTACCGTAAAAAAGTTCTTCTTGATGTTTAATTAGAATCTGACATGCTCTCTACACTGTTGTGAGGAACATAAAATGCTGCCTTACGCAGACTGCTGATCCAGCTGTAGACACTGTCTTGCCTGCAATGACTAGCACTGGCTCTCTGGCGTTTCAGACAGAAAACCTTTCCCAGCCCTGCCTGCAGATGCTGGGGATTAAACTGCAAAGCAGATACTCTATCACTGAGCTACAGCCCTTCTAGATAGTGCTGAACTACAACTCCCATCTGTGACCACTGGCCCAGAGCTGAGGCCCAACCACCCATGCTCCCTAAATATCCCTAAATCTGTTCTGGGAGGTTGGAGGGAACCCACAGAAGAGATTTACCTGCCCTGAGGCCTGTGGGTGTAGGGCAGCATATAAATTCAATGAAATAATAATAATAATAATAATAATAATAATAATAATAATAATAATAATATAATAGGTGCACAGAAGTAGGAGCAGGGAAAGTCCTGTTGCACAAGCAGACCTTGTTTCCTGTGCACTCATATTTCTAAGAACTCTGCTTCTCTCTCCCCCTGTCCTCGTTTCAGCCATAGCCACTACAGTGGTACCTCGGGTTACAGACGCTTCAGGTTACAGACTCCGCTAACCCAGAAATAGTACCTCGGGTTAAGAACTTTGCTTCAGGATGAGAATAGAAATCGGGCAGCGGCAGTGCGGTGGCAGCAGCTAAAGTGGAGCTTCAGGTTATGAACAGTTTCAGGTTAAGAACGGACCTCCAGAATAAATTAAGTTCTTAACCCGAGGTACCACTGTATTAACCAACACAGACTGCTATGTCCGCAAAAGCAGGATATCCATTAATGTGGTGTGAACTACACTCAGGCTGTGAAACTCATAAAAAACTGCAGCAAAGCACACATCACAAACAAATACTGGTGGAAGAAGAAGGAGGAGGAGGAGGAGGAGAAGAAACCCATACACACACCCACACCCCTGGCTGGGTTTCCCCAGCCACTCTGGGCGGCTCCCAACAGAATATTAAAAACACGATAAAACACCAAACATTAAAAACTTCCCTAAACAGGGCTGCCTTCAGATGTCTTCTAACAGTCAGGTAGTTTATTCCCTTGAAATCTGATGGGAGGGCGTTCCACAGAGCGGGTGCCACTACCGAGAAGGCCCTCTGCCTGGTTCCCTGTAACCTCTCTTCTTGCAGGGAGGGAACTGCCAGAAGGCCCTCAGCGCTGGACCTCAGTGTCCGGGATGAACGATGGGGGTGGAGACGCTCCTTCAGGTATACTGGGCCGAGGCTGTTTAGGGCTTTAAAGGTCAGCATCAAAACTTTGAATTGTGTTCAGAAATTTACTGGAAGCCAATGTAGGTATTTCAGGACTGGTGTTATGTTGTCTCGGTGGCCGCTCCCAGTCACCAGTCTAGCTGCCGCATTATGAGCTTGGCACATAGTTGATGGCCATCACTGCCTCTTGTGGCAGCAAACCCCCACAGTTTAGCTATGCGCTGTGTGAAGAAGGGCTTTCTATTGCTTGTTCAGAGTCTTCCAATATTCAACTTCATGAGAACTCCATGAGTTCTGGTGTTACGGGAGGCAGGGAGAAAAACTTTTCTCCACTGCATGCATAATATTATACTCTTCTATCATGTCACCTCTTGCTCACCTTTTCTCTAAATTAAAAAAACAAACACTGTCATGTTTTGTTTCCTCATACATTTAGCTTAATGATGAGTTTCCCCATTAATCCATAATACTGAATATGCCTGGGTGGAAAGGAATCACTCTTTTTATATATTAATAATGCCTTTTTCATGGAAGAGCTTCTGAGCACCACCTTCTGGATAGATTGAGGTACTACAGTAATTTGTACACTGGAAGTCCTTTTTTAAAAAGCAAGGTTACCTAGTCTCCCCTATAGCCTTGAAGATATTTAAAGAACTTGACCCCTCACAACCTCTATTCCACATTGTGTCATTTCCTGCAAATATGATACAAACTTACTTGTTTGTACTGCCAGGCAGTGACTACTGGTTTTTGACACATGATTGCAATGGAATGTTTATTGCATTTGCCATTAACTGTTTTATATTGATGGCTTGCTTTGCTGTGACCTTAAATGTTGCAATATTCATATAACTAAACTGGATTATTTGTTGAATTGTTGCAGGTGGGATTCAACTAAATCGTTGCATCACCCATTCATGGCTCCCACCTTATCCAATATTCTGAACTGTGTCGGCCATGGCAAGGATCTGCATCCTGTCCTGGATAAGTAGCTCTTTGGACCTAGCCATGCATCTCCTTGATTTCCACTGTATTCAGTCTTCCCTCCGCCATATTTGAAGCAGTACCCTTTCCCCTATTGGGGAACATGTCTCTTAACAATACTCACTCATGCAATCTCCTCCATACCAGCCTGCTCTGCATTCTGCGCAGTAGATGCCCTTGATGTAGAAGTTGTCTAGCGTTCCTCCCCAGGATCCATTGCGACAGGACTTACAGTTTTCAAAAATCATGCAGCCTAAAAAGAAGAGAAAAACCATCTGGTGGGTGGAAGGCTATGTTCAGTTTTTTTCTGGATGGGGAATGACATTCAGAGAACATTTCTGGTCTGATTGAACAGACCTTGGTTTGGAAAGTGCTCTGAACCACATATATGTGATTTGTTTGTGTCCCCCTGAACCCTCCTAAACCGGTTCTGGTCTTATCCCCAAGCCTTCAGTGTGGATTATGGGACACAGCAGGATGCATGTGGGGAAAGGAGAGGGAAATCCCTTTATTCTAGCACAAGAATTAATTGAATACTGCCCAATATCTCTGAACATTTAGCACTGTGTTTGAACATTCATAATCTGTATCTCAGTCTCACAGGACAGTTGGAATCTCACAAACACACCTGGCTTTTATATCAAAAATACAACACTGCACAAATTTCAAACAAATTTCAAATTTAGACCTAGTACGAATTGAAACTGCTGGGCATGTACATTGGGCTACAAAGGAGCAAATGAAAGTGGATGGCAGAGATAATACACGACAGCATACAAGCTGTCACATCCTGTGTTTGCTCTGGACAGCCAGAACAAGTGATAAAAAAGACTGGCAGCCTGGTTAGATTGTAGCTGGAAATGTATAATATATCTAAATCTACTTATAGTTCCTTGGCTTCAAGACAGAGGAGCTGGAGGATTGGGCAAAGCTGTTGGCCTATATAGTACTTCCTTTACTAAACACTATCTAGGGAATTTGACTATTTCCTTGGGATAATGTCAAGTAGCAGGAACTATATGGTTATATGGTGCTCTAAGAAAAGACAAAATTTGCCCTCCCCCAAATATTTCTTATTTTCACAATAATTTCTTTTGGTACAGTTGCATTTTAATGGATCTTCTCAGTAGGTACCCATATAGACAGTGCTTTTTTCTAAAATAAAAAATGTTTAGGGGTATTCTCATTTTCCTACTCGTATTGAAATACTGCCACTCAAAGAGGCCAAACTTAGATTCACAAAATGTTTAGGGGTATGCGTACCCCTCTGTATGCCCAGAAAAAGCACTACATATAAATATAGGTTTTATTATTGGTACTATAGCATTAGTAATAGTGTTATTTTGTGCCCCCTCAGCTCAGCGCCCTGTGTGAGGGAAACACCTGCACTGCCCTAATCTGGTGTTGCAAGTAGACTAATGACCCAGGGTAAACAATTTGGATCAATTCCTAATAGAACTATTATCTTCTTGGTTCTACTGGCTGTTGCTTCCTTATCCCTTTGTCTTTATTGTTTTCTTATTCCTTTTGCGGAGTCTGAGCTCAGCAACTCTGTTCCTATCTTTTTAAGTAAGGCAATGTGCAAGCCAGGCCTGGGAGACTCAGGAATTAAAAATCTTCATCTGGTGCTGAAGCCAACAATGACTTTACTCTCTGGAGGGCTTCCAGGCATACACGGTGAAATCCTGGAAACTTTCGACTCTGAGCGTGAGTTTAAATTATTAGAAAAGGGGACATACTAACAGCAATATGCTAAATGCATTAACTTTCATCAACTCAATAAACCATTTGTATTGGCACCCATCCATCTCTGAAGAGAGAGAGAGAGAGAGAGAGAGAGAGAGAGAGAGAGAGAGAGAGAGAACCTATTCATCATCAATGTCTGGCAGACAAAACAGGCTGCACGCTCCACCTAGCTACAAACAGGGTCATTGAATAAAGATTTATGTCTGGTGAGAACACCCAAAAGGTGAGGGGGTTCAGATAAGGGCAATAAATCAACATACCTGGGTGGATTAGACAGGAGTCACACTCGTTGTCCTCATTCCTGCAGCACGGAATAGTGTAACCTACCACTTCTTTTCGCCCGGGGCACACACACTTTATCTGATCGTACTCACAACACTCCCGACACATGATATTCCATTCGGCTCCTGGACAATTTTCATTGATCACCGTATACCCTGCAGAAAAGCAAAGGGAAGGGGTGTGTGGGAGGGAATAATTCATTACTGGAAGAATGTCATCCATTCCGTTACAGCCAAACAACATATCAGGCAGGAGATCTGTGGTTTGATGTCCTGACTCGAAGGACTGTCATTTTGCTGCTATTCCTTGTTGTGGGAGACTCAGCAAAATGTATCTTGACTATCACAGAATCCAGGAATGAAAAGAGAGCACCTCAACCCCATTTCTGCATAATGCCATCAACAGGGTGCTAGAGATATTAAGAGGCAAACCATAGGCTTAACCTGACTTCTGCTTTATGCAACATTGTTCCCTCAGCTTGGAGTATCTAATCTAAGAAGAGGGTTCCAATTCACATTTCCTTCCAGCTTATGGTGTTTTCCGGAGAAAATAGCTGCTGCGATGCATTTGTTTCATATGACATACATTATTGTTGTCAGATGACAGATTGGGAAATTGTATAAACACTGAATTATATTTTTGCTGTTGCATCCTTATCTTTTTAATGGTTTACCTGTTTAGAACTGTAGCTGAAATAGAATGCTATTACTGTTGCTACTACCTATCTGAGTATTGCAGAATATTTGTATAACCATTATTTTTTAAACAGTACCGAAGGTTTTCAACTTGGCAGGCGCTGCCAACCCCTCTTTAAGAAATGCCAGACTGAAACTGCAAAAATTGTGACTGTTGGCTAAGAAAGTAATTCTGCAGATTCCATCTTCCTTCCATTGGCATGCTGTCTGCATCCAGCAAATTGAAATTTAATGAGCTGACAATTCTATCAGGGTGTCCCTCAACCAAAAGACAGACCTGAGGGCTGTTACTGTGGAGCCTGGAGATAAGAGGAGGTTGCAGAGATGAATAGAGGAAGGAATGTAACAAGACCGTCCTTCATTTTTGTCAGCAGCAGAGCCTTAAATTTCCTGTTTTATGTTCATTTCAACAAAACTGCTTCAATCTGGATTACGCCTTCCACACACAAAGTGATTTAGAAAAAAAGTACAAGTTTCTGGCAAAATTAGGCACACTGAAGTCACTATGAATAAAAACATAGGAAGCTGCTATATACTGAATCGGACCATTGGTCCATCTAGGCCAGTATCATCGACACTGACTGGCAACAGCTCTCCATAGTTTCAGACAAGGAATCTTACCTTGAAATACTGAGGGTTGAATCTGGGACCTTCCCCATGCAAAACAGATGCTCTACCACTGAGCACTATTTTTCTAGAAAAAGAGGTGCCAGTGCTTACCATGAATTTCTCTCTTGTTCTCTTAAAATGGCAATGGTGCCCATCTGAGAGGTGCTGGAGCTAAGCTCCTGCATCTGAATAAAGCCCTTGGTAGGATTCTTCCCTAAATACAATCAGATACATGTCTAATTAGAAGTAAGCCCCATTGAGTTCAGTGGGACTTCCTTCCAAGTAAATGTCCATTGTGCTTTTATGAGCTAACTGATTCCCATGGAATCTTCATACATTATTATTA
The DNA here is from genome assembly GCF_964106915.1 of Podarcis gaigeae. NCBI lineage: Eukaryota > Metazoa > Chordata > Lepidosauria > Squamata > Lacertidae > Podarcis > Podarcis gaigeae. The sequence continues at coordinate 56,883,330 of NC_139678.1, read as the reverse complement.
TTATTATTATTATTAGTAGTAGTAGTAGTAGTAGTAGTAGAATTTACCCATCCTAAGGCATAACCTCCAAGTGTACCTATTTTCCAGGGACAGTCCTGGAATTACAAAAGCCATTCTACCTTCTGATTTGATCCCATAATGTCTCCATTTCCCCTACCAGGGCCGCCACTGAGCTCTGGGAAGGGGATGAGCCAGCATTATGCAGCTGTTCTATAATGCTGTATAATAAACTCTACACAAAGGATATGTTGGTATTCATGGAGACAGATAGTCAGAATGTATGGGCTGTTTATTACACCAATGGCTATTAAAAGTTAGATTGGAATTTTAGACCCATCCTGGTTTATAAGTCAGGTGGGTCCATTTTTATTAATAACGGCTATAAAATCTGGGTGACAGGCTGAGCCCTGTGATGTGGCTTGCAACAACTAATTGGAGGGTTTATTCATAGTATGGATCACAAATATGAACCAGGTGAGGCTTTGTGATACAGAATCGGTTTGGATGCAGTCTTCCAATTATGAATGAACACTAGAGGGCTGCTAAAGCAGAGCCTCTTTAAACAAAGCAAAGAAATAATGCAGAGCTTGTTTTTTGCACTGGATGTCTTGGCCTCAGAATTCTATTGAGGAAAAATCCCATGGCAGCTTGAACTCTGGTGAAAGTACAGAGGGGGAAAAAACATACCACAAAGGGTTTCAGAACGTCATAAAGTACACAACTGACTTCAAGCTATAATGCTTCCTTTCTTCATAGGAAATTGTTTCATTTTATCCGAACACACAAGTTTCACATTCATTCCCAGAAATCTTTTTATTTGCAGCAAACAGCACTTTCAGAGGGAAATAGACACTCTGGAGGGCAGTATTTGGCCAGAAAACAAGACAAAGAGGGAAAATAAGAAGAAGAAGAAGAGGAGTTTGGATTTGATATCCCGCCTTTCACTTCCCTTTAAGGAGTCTCAAAGCGGCTAACATTCTCCTTTCCCTTCCTCCCCCACAACAAACACTCTGTGAGGTGAGTGGGGCTGAGAGACTTCAAAGAAGTGTGACTGGCCCAAGGTCACCCAGCAGCTGCATGTGGAGGAGCGGAGACTCGAACCCGGTTCCCCAGATTATGAGACTTCCGCTCTTAACCACTACACCACACTGGCTCTCCAATAATAACCCCTTCGCAGACTGCAATCCCAATTGGTATCGCAGGCCCCAGGCTTGTTCCCCTCTATTCCAAAGAAAAAACCATGGCCAGTTCTAAGCACAATAGCAAAAAACACCTCAGTGAAACATGGAACATTTAGTGCTATTAAGAACAACCCTATTGGATAATGCCAAAGGCCCATCTAGTCCAGCATCCTATTCTAACTCTGGTGGACCACATGTAAGCAGGACCTGGACGCAATAGCCCTCTGCCCTCACTTGTGATTCCAGGCAACTGCCACCCTGAGGGATCCTGCCTTCAACAGTCAAGGTAGAAGCTAGCTGTCATGAAGTACACATTTGTTGGAAGAGAAGAACAACAGAAAGGACTCGCTGACAGATTTATTGTGTTTATACTCAGCATAATTCTCTCAACTACGTGGAAAGGTATTTGCTGAGCGGAGGTGGGGAGGAATGCATGTTTTCTTCTGGCTCCATGGTTTAATTATCCTAAAAAATGATTAAAAGTCTAGATGAAGTGCCAGCTTCCTTAATATTAATCTCAATCTTATTACACCAGTAAGGTAAGAAGGAGCGACTAGCTAATTTATTGGGATGGAACAAAGGGAGAAATGGCATTAAGTGCTGACATAAACATTTGCAAATTCAGTGAGCCAGGAAATAGCCATGTCCTTAATATGTGTGTGAGAGAAGCGATTCGATTTCCCATTGCTAGGCTCAGGCATTCTTAAACAGATAGGCACCCTTGTCTGTATATCACTGGCTTGAATCAGACTCAGCTATGATTTTTTCATTGAGAGAGACGGAGAAAGAGAGAGATGACTTGAGGAGAGGATAGAGGTTTGTAACATTATTCATAGAATGGAGAAAGTGGATAGGAAGACACACATCTTTTCTCTTAACACTACAGCCACTCAGTGAAGTTTATGGGCAGTAGATTCAGCACCACCAGCAAGAGGAACCTTTTCACACAGAGGATAAACAACTTGTGGGATTCACCAGCAAAAGATGTGGTGATGGTCACTATCTTAGATGGTTTTAAAGAAGGGCCTAAACAAATCTACAAAGTTGCTGTAAACCACAGCAGGGGAGCGGGCTTTTGTGCTCATGTCTTGTTTGTGGGTTTCCCACAGGCATCTGGTTGATCATTGTGAGGACAAGATGCAGGATTAGACTGGCCCATGGCCTGATCTAGCAGGCTCTTCTTATGTTCCTAAGACCTGTGTGATGTGAATTCCTATTACATATGAACTGGTTTTATGCCTCTGAATATCAGAGACCTTCCAGAAGCTCCCTCTTTTTTTTATTGAGCATTCATCATGATTTAACCTCATGATGTCACCAGGATGGTCACACATGATCATGCATTCAATAACATTTCTACCTGCAAATGTTTTTGGGTGGTCATACGGCTTCACTGCCAGTTGGTGCATCTCCTGTAGTTTCCTACTAAAATCCTGTAACATTTCATACCACAAATATTCCGTGTGCATGTCCCTCTTTCTTTGCACCATAGTATAAGAGTGCCCTCTCACGGCAATAATGTTTATAACACTAGGGAAGTATCACAGAACAACTAATAAAATGGAATGATGTGTATAAATTTACCACTATTGTACAATTATTGCATCAATGACATGTTGTACAATGCACCCCCCCACAAAAGACTAGTTTGGAGGGGACCATAATGTCTGGAAACCCACAGCAGATCCTTTTCACTCTGTCTGTGGGATCCAGTCTAGCCACTGGCTAAAAGTCTAGCCCTCCCTCTCCTCCTCTTGTACACCCTGACATCCATGCCACCCCCTCAATCTGCTCCAGGGGGTTGGGGGAAGCCCCAGAGCAGATTTTTTGATGGGGCCAACAAACTTACACAATGCTTTCATTGGATACAGTCTAAAACACGGGAGAACCTCTGCCAGCCAGTAGATAATGCTCGTTTGGACGTAACACTAAACCACAGTAACTCTGGTAAGATACAAATGTGCCATGTTTTTTTGTGAAATACTTCTTCCCTGGTTCTAGTATGTTTACCACAAACCCTCATATTTCCCTTTTAGCTATTTGAGGTGTTTGTTTCTTCTAATGGAGCAAAGCATTTAGGTTAGTAAATGTAGTATGTCATAAATGAACTGGAACCATTGGTAATGTTTCCATCAGTCTTATTTGACAGAAAAGTGTCTGTTTTTCTCATCATGGTCTGGGCACATGTAATGACTTCACCCACTGTTCCCTGTGCCAAACCACCAATGCAACTCTATGCCAAACTGCAGGCTCATGGAGCATGTGGCCATAGAATAGGTCCTCACAAAATGCTTTTTACAGCAATTTAAAGAAGTTAGGAACCAGTGGCTTTGAACAAACACTGTATCTCCCAGCCATAGCTGTCAACTTTTCCCTTTTCTTGCGAGGAATCCTATTTGGAATAAGGGAATTTCCCTCTAAAAAGGGGAAACGTTGACAGCTATGCTCACAGCTCTGACAATGCAAGTGTTCCAGTGTCTAGATTTGCATCTCAGTGCTTTTCAGCTGCTGTGCTAGAAGCCCTCTGCTGTATATGTTCTTATAAGGACCAAACTAGTTGTGCAAATATGATTACTGTAATGTGAACAAGCTTTGTTATGTAAACAGCATCACAGGGAAGCCTGGCACCTATGGGAATTTCCCTTGAAATGCAAAAAGCAGCTTTGGAGAGGCAGTTTTTGCTGGGACTGTAGCAGGGAGAAAAAGAGTTAATGACACAGCTTTCCAGTCCTGAGGTTGCTCAGGCTTCTCTGTGCCTGGTAATTACACACACACACACACACACACACACACCCCAAGTCTTATGGTGCTTTCTGGTTAAGTAAGAGCAGTTAAGTAAGAGCTTCAAAAGACACAAATATTCTCATCACTATGCTCCCTCCTATGGCTTCAATAAAAACATAGGAGGGTTTTTTAATTATGGCCATATAGGGAACATGAAGGTTTTTCTTGGCAGATAGAAGATGTGACATAAACTGTTACAGGGTTTTGTGTTTTGCTTTTTTTTACACATGACACAGCTTTTTGACCTCTGAACAAATCAGTTTGCAAGAGATTTTTCATGAGTTTGGTGGGTGGCCAATGTGTGGAATGTGATCCCTTAATCGTTGGTGCATTATTTTTCTACCTGATATATTTATATATATACATACATACATATATCACTGATTTTTGACACCCCCCCCAAAAAAAAATAATTCAGGCCCTTATGAAGAACTTATGTAATACATTTCCTGCATTGGAAGACCTGACCATTGTGTTCTGCTTTGTGAGTGTGACTCATTTTCAGGGGATGGGGGGGATGGACAGGATTGGCAGGAATATTGCACATACACAGATAATGCTTGACCCCATGGTACAAAACTATTTGTTTGGAATGCATCCTGGTGAATCATCTTTCCAAACCTCCCAAGAATCCCCAAGCAAGCTGAGCACATAAGGGTGTGATCAACATGCAGAGAATTTGTTTACTTCTGATGGAACTTTCCTTATATTAAATAGTCTGCACGCTCATGGAAGACAAGGGTAGCAAAGGCTTCTAACTACAATAGCTATGTTTCACCTCCACTGTTAGAGGTGTTGCACTTCTGAATACCAGTTGCAGGTGGGCAGAGTGTGACTGCACTCATGTCCAGTTTGTAGGCTTCTCGGGGACATCTGGTTGGCCACTGTGAGAACAGCATGCTGGACTAGGTGGGCCATTGGCTTGATCCAGCAGGCTGATCTTATGTTCTTATGTTGCATGCATGCAGACATGCTATTGAGACTGCATCTGCTTCTAAAAAGTGAACCTGTACTCCCTTCAGTTCTGTTAACTAGTTGTCACCATACGTAGGCAAGGGTCACACCCTGCCATGTAGCTTTACATACATTCCAAAGGGAACCTTGGCTTTTGGGAGGCTATATATACGGGTAAAATAATAGCATAGAACAGAAATGAGGAGCTTGTGGCTTTCCGTGTCTTAGAATCATAGAATTGTAGTGTTGGAAGAGACCACGAGGGTCATCTAATCCAAACCCCTGCAATGCGGGAATCACTTTGCTTCATGTGGGCTCGAACCCACGATCCTGAGATTAAGAGTCTTGTGCTCTACCAACTGAGCTATCCCTCCCATCATCCCTGAGCATCGGCCATGCTTGCTGGGGCTTATAGGAGTCTGGAGGGCCATGACTTCACCATCCCTGGCACAGAAGGTGTCAACCCTATATCACTGAAAGGCATGTTTTGAAGAAGGAAGATGAAGGAATCTTGTCGCCCACAGTGCTCCCTGCCCCTGCTGTTCTGCAGCGGCCCTTTTCAGACATTTTATCTAAGGTGATGCAGGCCAGCAGCACAGCCTGCAGCTGTGATCCTATCCCCACTCCACCCCCACCCCCAATTCTACATAGATCAATTTTTTTTAATCTCCCTGGGTCAGAAAAGCATCAGTCACTCTCTTCAGAAGTGCCGCTTGCTTACATCATGTTTGCCTCAAACTCCCTTTGATGCCTTTGATTCGATCAAAGAATTCTGCTGCACCTGCCAATCTTCTCTCTCCTGGCTCTAGGGAGATAAAATGGGACTGCCTCTGTGTTTTTTGCCATCTCCCTGCCACCCACTCTGCCTCAAGTAAGTCAAAGGCGTCCCATGTATTCTCATAAGTAAGTGTGGGATGGACGTCTCAGGGGTCTCCACACCTTTTTTCTACAGGATAAACTGGCTCTGGGATGTGGGTGTGTGCTGTGGGTTAAACCACAGAGCCTAGGACTTGCTGATCAGAAGGTCGGCGGTTCGAATCCCCGCGACGGGGTGAGCTCCTGTTGCTTGGGCCCAGCTCCTTCCAACCTAGCAGTTCAAAAGCACGTCAAAGTGCAAGTAGATAAATAGGTACCACTCCGGCGGGAAGGTAAACGGCATTTCCGTGCACTGCTCTGGTCCGCCAGAAGCGGCTTAGTCATGCTGGCCACATGACCCGGAAGCTGTATGCCAGCTCCCTTGGCCAATAAAGCGAGATGAGCGCCGCAACCCCAGAGTCGGTCACGACTGGACCTAATGGTGAGGGGTCCCTTTACCTTTACCTTTAAACTGGCTCTGCTTTGCATCCTCTGTAGTGTTTTTGCCTGGGTGAAATGCCATTGATCTCCGGTAATGGCTCTTGTTTGTCTGGATGGGGAACGGAATGTGTAGCCTATGGTGCAAAGGTAAAACTCACAGCTGTTGCTCTGCTCGCTTTTGCCTCTGTCCCCGCCCACCACTGTGTGGCCCCCAGAAGAGAATGAGGCCCCTGGGCTGAGAATCGTTCTTCAGTGGTGACAGGTGTGGCCTAGAGAGAGGGTGTAGTGGGGAGTCACTAGGGCCAGATGTGGAAGCTTGGAGGGCCACATTTGGTCCCTGGCCCCAAGATTCTTCACTCCTGTCCTAAAGAATTCTGAGAATTATAGATTGGTGAGAGCAAGTGTGCTGGAATAGATTCCTCCCCATTCCTTACAAAACTATGGGGTCCAGGTGAGAAGGAATGACTGTTACATAGTTTGTGACAAAGATGGAGACAAAGACCAGCATTGCAGCATTCTCCTGCCCCTGGCCCATCCCTCAACAGGGCTGAAACTGGACTTTATTTCACCTGGGTCAGGCTCAGTTTGGCACACACACCCATGCACATTTGCATACACACACACATACAGACTGGGAACCTCAATGGCACCCCTCTGGAGGTTTCACCTGGAGCAAAAAACCTGGCTAGCCCCCTGCCCCCGCTACAGCTACAGCTCTGCCCTCAGACATACACATGTAGAGGGGAGAGAAATGAAAACAGGAATGCCCTTACAGATTGAGGCCCCTTTTCTGTTTCTCCACACCTATCCATCACTATCCTGCAGTGTTTACTGTACAGCAATTAGGTAGAATCGGGGAGCAAAAAAATTAAAAGAAGGTAAAGGCAAGGAAGCCACAGTTGAATATCAGAGGAAACATTGACTATCATGCATCATAAAGTGACTCAGCAGGTAAAACTAATTGCTGACTCTGCTAGAGAGTCTGTCACTGTTAGGCTGCAGGGCAGCTTTGGCAATAGGAAATTAACCCAACAGACAAAGCTTATCCTATGGAAGGAATGCGGATTACTATCTGAGGAAATTAAATGCAGGGGTATCCCACAAGAATGTTCTTATCCAGGGATCTTTGCTTTCATCGCTGAGGTGGAAAAAGTTAGGGCTTATCTATGTTCCATGTTCACAGTGCCAGAGTGCTGTTGATGTAGCCTGAATTGCAGTATCTACATTGAAAACATCTGGGAGCTGGTATTAAATACTCCCAGAAGCTGCGTTTTTAAACTGCTTTGAGGAGGGCAAATGTCCCTGCTAAAAGAACAGTAGACCTAATAGCAGAGCAGGAAGTCCCAAGAACAGACCCGTCCTAGTAAGGTATTGGTCTATTTCTCCCTTGCCCCCCATTCCCCAGTCTCCATCATCATCGCCTTTGTCTGCACCAAAAAGTCACTGTGTATTCTCACAACCTTACTTTCTTCCTGGTTCATAGCACACAGCACTGGGGAGGTGGGAGGGGAATACTTTATTGTTCCTTAAATCAACTGTGTAACCAGACAGCTACACTTGTGCTATTATTGGATTGCTTCAGCACTGAAGGCACAAGCTTGGGCAGTAATAAACTGCAGCGTAACTAAGCCCTTAAGAGGGAGCTGCTCAACTACTTTCCGGAGGCAAATACAGAGACTACCTGAATTCTCTTGTATGCTTACCACAACCAGAGCTTCTAGACTTCTGAAAGGCCCCAAAGCAGAATCTGCTGGCCCTGGGGAATTGCCTAGGAAATCCATTTCATTTGACTTTAAATGCATTCAAGTGGAGCGCAAGACCTGATGCATAACTTTACATATGGAGTTATTTATACACACTATGAGCTTCGGTGTTTGGAATGCTGCAATGTTTACTTGGTACATGTGATTTTACCATCATTCTTTTCTTTAATGAGGCAGCAATCGGCAGGCTTCCTTACCCGGAGAATGGATGCTTATGTTCCTTATTTCAAAAGGTCACTGCTTACTCTAAAAGCCTAAGGGTCCCACAGAATGCCACAACGTGCCTTTTTATGCCAACATACTGTCCAAGGGATGTTGCGGATTTCCTCCTTTCAGATTCCAGAGTTTCCTGTTGCCCATTAGTTATTAAAAAGTTGATCTGGCCTTCCCACCCATTGCTCAGAAGGGTAACCTGCGAGGGACTGCAAAGGACTCTGGGAGCAACAAAAGGAATGTGAGAGGTGCCTGGGCTTCCATGGCAAAACAAGGTGGCATGAAAGCAGCGCGCTTTGGAGACAGTTCCGGCAAACATATATTGAAAGAAGAACTATTTTGGCACTATGCATGCCAGCTTGGCAGGCCAACATGCGAACGACAACCATGCAATAAAATAAAATAGCCCCTTTTAACTTCCACACTATTTCCCCTTTGAAGTAAAAAAAAAAAAGTTGAACAGTACTGGCAAAAGTAAAGCACAGGTCGGAACTCAAATCTGGCTTTTGTTTTGCTTGTCTTCCCCTCCTTTCTTCGGAGTCAGGCTGAAAAGGAAAATCTGCCTTTTGGCAAGCTAAACAAATTATACTTTGCTAAAAGAAAAAGGGGTGGTGTTTTTCTTTTCTACTATTTCAGGGAAACCTAGCAAGAAGTAGATTTCCAGCAGTGTGGCTCAGTCAGATCCTATTGTTTTCCTCCAAATTCCCAGGAAACTCGTCCCAGAAGGTTACAGGATTAATCCCACCACACGGTGGGAGACCAAAAATGCGCCGGCCTTTCTAGAAGGGGCGGGTGTCCCGCAGAGACCCGTCCTGTTAAGCATGCCTAGAAAGCGAGTCGCCTACTTACAGTACCTCTTGGCAAGCAGGAAATGAACAGGAGCTGCAAGAGGACTGCGAGTCCCAGGTGGGTCCAGGGTGCTCTCTCCATGCTGCTCAGAGTCAGGCCGCCCAGGGCAAGCGGGTGGCTGCTGCTCAGGGAAAGGCAAGGCAAGGGAGGCAGGCAGGCAGGCGAGCAGCTTTTGCTGGGACCTCTGCAAGTGGTGCTTCTGTGAAGGCTCTCAGATTTCAGACCTCGGCTCGGCTCCCCTCATCATCAGAAGGGGGAACTACCTTCAAGAGACTCCTCAGACGGCCAGAAGCAAGACGACGTCACCCCCCCAAAAAACCTCTCAGCTGCTCCTTTTAACTCTTTCTGCGCGGGAGGGGAGCGAGAGGAAGGGACCCGCTGGACGCCCAGCAACACACGCGTCGCGCTTCTCGAGTGCAAGGGACACGAGGTCATCGCGGAGGGGCGGGGAAACGGGCGGACATTGTGCGTGGGACAGCTCCTTGCGTATCTTGTGAAAGATACCTGGAGCGGGGCTGCATCAGAGCCAGCAGGGATCCCTCGAACCTCTTTTCTGTGCCGAGGTTTAATTCTTGACAGGGCTGTTTTGCATCTGAACATGTGCAGAATTCCAGAGAGACACAGCAGTCAGGAACCTTACTGGGCGCTTCCGGGCTGCTGTTTGATTGAGGTGTGATTCAATCACAATGCGGCAAATTTAAGTTGGAAGTTGAAGCTGATTTGGCGCTTTTGTGCAACAAACTCATCTCCCTCAATCGCTATAAGAAAAGTGACCTGAAAGAGAGGGATGAGCTTTGCATGATGCACCCAGATATAACAGCTAGCAAATCAGAATGAATGCTCAATAAATGCCCGATGTCATCTAACTTCCCCACAAACTTTATGCACACAAATTGGGGTGAATAATCAATAAACACATGGCCTGGAAGCAGCCATTGTCTTTCTTATGCTGGAGCAGAACAGCAACAAGAATCTCCTGACTCCACCCAGCTACAAGTAAGTTCAGCACCAACTAATAACTAAACTATTCAATAGGAACATAAGAAGAGGCTGCTGGATTAGGCCACTTGCCCATCTAGTCCAGCATCCTGCTCTCACAATGGCCAATCAGGTGCCTGCCTATGGGAAACCCAAAAGCAGGACTTTGGTACAACAGCACTTTTCCCTCCTGAAGTTTCCAGCAACTGGCATTCAGAAGCATAACTGCCCCCAAACGTGGAGGAAGAACATTGCCATCATAGCGCCATAAATAATGCATGTCAATCATCTAGTGTACCAGCACTCTGGAACCCTACTGCAACATTTGGCTTCTGGGTTTTTCAAGATACAGTGGTACCTCAGGTTAAGTACTTAATTCGTTCTGGAGGTCTGTACTTAACCTGAAACTGTTCTTAACCTGAAGCACCACTTTAGCTAATGGGGCCTCCTGCTGCCACCGCTCCTCCAGAGCACAATTTCTGTTCTTATCCTGAAGCAAAGTTCTTAACCTGAAGCACTATTTCTGGGTTAGCAGAGTCTGTAACCTGAAGTGTATGTAACCCAAGGTACCACTGTATATATTTATCAGCCCCTTTGGGCCCTGCATTTCATGTGCAGCTTTTATGATTCCACTGCACTCCGTAGATGAGATGCAAGCTTTTTCTTTGAAGTGCTGAATGTAAACAAAGCGTTATGACAGATACCAAGATGAAAGAATTATGGGTTTGGGAGATTCTCAAAAGGTTATGTCATTCAGCTGACACTGAGGCAGGCTTTTCTAATACATTAATTCTTCTAACAACCATTTCTAAAACAAAAAAGAAACTCCACAGCTCTTCTTTTAAAGCTGATCTGATGGGAAGCTAAGATGGCTAGGGATTGAAGGGCAGGATACAAATCTGCTTAAAGAAAGAAATGTGTGAGCTAAATATATGATGTGAGAGTTTTCCCCGCATAGTAATTCCCCCCTCCCATATCCAAACATGCAACACCCACCACTGCCATGTGCTCTCTGAAGTGACATAGAACGGAGAGAATTTTGCTTAAATTAGAAAGTAGTTAAACATAGAACCACAGCTAGTCTCATAAACTGCAACAATGGAAAACCTTCTGGATGATGCAATGCCATATTCTACTCCGATGTAATGAAGTCAATAAAGGGATGCAAAATGATTTCAGAAGATTCTGAGTTTGGTTGATCCTGAAGCTTGCAGAACTCAGTTCCGGCACCTCTCAGGAACGCACCACTGCCATTTTAAGAGAGAGAGAGAAAAATAGTACTACTTTTCTAGGGGGTGAGGGAAGGTGCAGGTACTCACCATGAACACTTCCCTCGTTCTCTTAGAATGGCAATGGTGCCCACCTGAGAGGTGCCAGAACTGAGTTCTGGCAGGTTCTGACTGAAAAAAAGCCCTGTTCCTGCCTCTGTTCATTAAGCTGCTTCTCACTCCCTTTTAAATTCTCCTCTTCCTCAGGATCTTCCTCATCTTTTTCTTTTTAAACCCAAGCCATTCCAGAACCATCTTATTTGCTCCTTTCATGCAATAGGGTATTCCCACAAGCTGTAGAAATGGCTAGTTACTCAAACACAAAAAGAGCCTGATAGACCAGGCCAAAGGACCATGCAAGTCAGCATCCCATTGTCAATGGCCAACCAGATGCCTTTGAGAAACCCCCAGGCAAGACCTGAGCACAAGAGCACTCTCCCTTTGGATGGCTTTTAAAAAGAGCCTTAGACAAATTCATGGAGGATAAGACTATCCATGGCTATTAGTGTGCTGGGAAATTCAAGCTGCTTACATAACAAACCCAGTCCCACCCACCCACCAAGCCCAAATTTTGACTTTTTGTCATAAGGCAAGTGACAGGGAAGTGTTTGGATAACAAGCACTAGAACTAGGATACCAGGGTTCATCTATTCCACTTGAGTACTTAGACAGGACTAGAGAACAGGACAGCAAAACCAGGAGCATCAGGAATGGCCATGGTATTCCCTGCAGGGTGTGGGCCTCACAGATGCCTCGCAATGCCTGTCCCTGATACCAGTCCTTGTCAGAAGCAACACAGCTATGCATACACACTACAGACCCTCCAAGTATCCCTATTTTCCAGGGACGTCCCTGATTTAGAGAAGCCGTCCAGGTTTCTGATTTGATCCCGGAATGTCCCATTTTTCCTTAGGATGTCCTTATTTTCACTGGAGAAATGTTGTGAGGGTATGGAGTTACCTGACACCAAAGCTGTCTGAAGCCAATCATGTATAGGGAAGGGTTTTTTTTAAAATGTTTAATGCTTTGTTGTGTTTTTTTATTTATGTTGGAAGCTGCCCAGAGTGGCTGGGACAACCCAGTAAGATGTGTGGGGTATAAATAGTAAAATTATCATTATGGAATGGGACGTCCCAATTTTCATCAGAGCAAAGTTGGAGGGTGTGACACTATGCATTTAAATCACATACACACACAGAGGATTCGAAGAACTGTAGTTTACCCTTCACAGAGCTAGAGTTCCCTGCACCCTTAACAAATTACACTTCCCAGGTCCTTTGGGGCAAGTAATATGCTTAAAATGCAGACAGTCATAGTCCCACCTGATGAAACCATTTAGAGAGGTGTAGGGTGGGAAATGTAAGCACACTGAGAGCCCGAAGCATATCTGTATCTCTGAACACAAATTAAATTCAAATGGAATGCAACCCCGAGGCTTGAGCAGAAGCAGCAGTTTAATGAAAGATTATCACTAATTTTTATTTCCTCCTTCAGCACATAATTGCTGACTTCAGGCACCCTTTCGGTAAAGAGGTAACAAAACACATGTCTGTAAAATACGGCTTTTAAAGGAAATGCCAGACTACATTGTAGCATCAGATGTGAATATTTTTATAACTTACTTGGAGGACTGAACAATAACTAGAAATGCACTGCCCTTCATGGAAAATCAATGCAAATCAATGCAAATCTGAGGTTCTGCCCCCCCCCAACAAAAGCCTGCCCCCTCTAACAAAAATCCTGGCTATGCCCATGCTGCCCTTTAACTGTAGGTTCAACCACATGGGCAGGCAGTGCAATATCTAGCCCTGTGTTCATATTCCTCCAGGAGCACTTAAAAGCCAGAATAGTGTGCTGGGCTTCTCATGCACTCACCTCTGTGCAGCTGATTTATTCCTTTCCTTTAAAAGGTACACACAATGTGGTCATCATGCAGATACTGCTTTAAATTAATACCCCACAAATGCCTGTGCCTGAGTTTATGTAGCATTATTTGTAGCGTTAATTATGTAGCAAATATTTGTAGTGTTAATTGTGGTTTCCAGCAAGATATTGTTATTGCTAATACAGTGGTACCTCTGGTTAAGAACTTAATTCATTCTGGAGGTCTGTTCTTAACCTGAAACTGTTCTTAACCTGAGGTACCACTTTAGCTAATGGGGCCTCCAGCCACTGCAGCGCAATTTCAGTTCTCACCCTGAAGCAAAGTTCTTAACCCGAGGTACTATTTCTGGGATAGCAGAGTCTGTAACCTGAAGCGTATGTAACCTGAAGCGTCTGTAACCCAAGGTACCACTGTAATAATAATTGTAATGATGGTAATGTTGGTGCTTTATTTGTATTTCTTTGGACAATATGGGAGCTTTCGAACTGCTAGGTTGGGAGGAGCTGGGACCAAGCAACGGGAGCTCACCCCATTGTGGGCATTCAAACCACCGACCTTCCAATTGGCAAGCCCTAGGCTCAGTGGTTTAGATCACAGCGCCACCTGCGTCCCAAACTAAAATTAAGAATACATTTAGGCAATTTATATACCATGCAATAAGTAAGTATCCAAGTCATTTTACAGAGTTACAAAAATAACTATGTAAATACAAGTTGTTGTTTTTTCAATCCACATTTTAAAACAGCAGTGGTTTGTGCAGGCTTGTATTCCCAGATGGTTATTTATTTATGCTGCTTGGCTGTCTAAGAGTTAAATTACAGAGATGGCTTCCTAGAGAGGAGATAATTTTTGGTGGGGGAGGAGGGGCTTGGTCCTCCAGAACAGAGGCACCTTCCCATCCTGCCTTTGGTATATGTTCTACTTGGATGCTTGGTGCCTGGAAGGAGTGAAGAGGCTCCACTCACTTGGAAGTCAAACCACTAGTTAGTCCAGATAAAATTCTACCCATGAAGTCATCCCAAGGACACAACTGTAACATTGTTTTTAAAAATGTGCATCTTGTTAAAATGTAAAGATGTTTAGCATCACATCTACTTTGGCCCTGAGGGATGCAGCCCACGCAGGTGCAAAATAGGCACTTAATATTCTCAGGTTCAATTAGGCTTCCGGAGGCGGCGCCTATTGGTAATGGCGGATTCCCTCTGACAGGAGGGAGAAGCTCCGTGGAAATCGGGTCCACCGCTGCAGCAAAGCGGAGGACCCTCAAAAAACCCGCAGGCGGGAGAAGCCTGGGGCCGTGGGACTCAGTGGGCATGTCGTGCGCCCCCCCGAACTGTCAAAGGAGCTCTGAAAAGAGCTCCGGAGCGGAGCGGGGGTTTGGCGCTGTGCTGGGAGTCGATCGCTACTTCTACGGAGCGAAGCTGCAGAGCGCTGACCTTTTTCCTGTGAAACATCGATCTGAAACATCTACCCGTGAGTAAGATCTGGGAAAATTTGAAAGGATCAGAGAATAAGACCCAATAGAAGTGAACCTGAACTTGACTTTGATACTTTGATCCGGGACTTTGATCTTGAATTTGAACCTGAAATCGGCAGAGTCTAAACAGGAAGCCCGCTTTGCCGATCTGTATACAGTTTGAAAGCAAGGGATAAAGGAGCTTGGAACCAAAGAAATGGACTTTGTTATAAAGAGCTAAATCGCATTGCCTGACAGGAGACCCCCCCTTAAAAGAGAAGGGAGGGGATAGAACCCACCACTCAATCTTTGATCCTGGACTGCCTTAAGTAATTGAATGGCCACCTTGATTGCACCACTTTAGAGATATTGTATGCACTACTGCAGACTTCTGCAAAAGAATAGCTACTCTTTTAAGAGAAACTTTGAGCCTGTAACTGTTGTTTTTTTCTGAGTAACATTGATATGCTAGCAAAGATACTGTTTTAAAACTACTCATCCAGGATACATTTTGCTACTCTGCTCCCCTAGAGGAACTTTTTGTTATAGCTGGGGATTTTCCGTTGCAGCTGTTATTTTTGTTCACTGCTGAGAAATAAACCTGGGAGCTGTGAGAACTGTGTGAGTGACCTTGACTTTTCTGAGACACAGGAATGGATCAAGACAATCCACAAGATAAGCCGCAGGAAAAGGCACAAGAGAAAGAGAAAGAGAAAGTAATAAAATATAAAACCAGACAACAGTCGCAATTGCAGACACAGCAGCAACAACACAATAGAAGAGCATCTGTAACAGGTCTTTCTGCCTCACAAGCCACATATGATAATTGCTGAACTAATTTTAAAATGGAATACATGAAAGGAAAGCGGGTGGAAGCAAGGAAAATAAGATCTGGAAGGTTATTAATTTGAAACAGAGTTTGTTTTTAATTTTGAATTTTCTTTGTTATGTTTTTTTACTGTTGTTTTTTTTGTCTTTTGTTGGTATTTTTTGTTGTATGTGTTTGTTGGTTTTGTGTGATTTGGGTTGTTTTTATTGTTGTTAATTTTTGTGAAATTTAATAAAATATTATTAAAAAAAAAACAACAATTACAAGCAGAAAACCATTTCTAGAGGCCAGGAGGCTCTCCTCAAAATACATCTAGCTCCCCACAGTGGCTGGGGATGGGAGGGGTATAAATAATAAATTACCACCACCACCACCAATACTACTACAAGCTCAGTAAAGTTGTATTGGCCTAACCATTGTTTAGCACAAATGTGTGAGAGGGGATTGTGACTGCTTTTCTCCTCATGGACTGGCTTAGCTTGTCATTCGAACTCTGACTCATAATTGGCTCTCCCAGAGAAACCACAAGAAGCTGTACACCAAGAACAAACCTTGGTTACTGCTTGGGATAGCTTGGAGAGAGTTGAATCACAAGCCCAGGTTTGGAGAACAAACTGGGTCAAACCATGGTTTACCTCAACAAAAAAAACAACCAAGGAGTGAAGTGGTTTCCATGTCCTCCCCAGAATTCACATTGCACCATGGCTTGGCTTAACATGATGTGCGAACCAGACCATTGTGAGCACACTATTTTTGAACTATTTTTGAATTCACACATAACATAGTTCCAGTGTAAACTGGTAAATTATCAGTGGTGAAATAGTTCTGAACTATTGTGTTAAATTGCAAAGTACCTCTAACTCCTGACTAAATCAACAGAGGTTTTCCCCCTTCATTATTTCAGTGTAAAACAAACATTGTCTGCTGAAGATTATTTCAATAAGGTTACATAGTTCACCATGATTTAAAACATGAACATTGGCAGACAATAATCTCATAGCATGATCTAATCATGTTTGGTATTTCAAAGTCAGGGTGCAAGAGGGGAGAGAGCAAGAAAGCTGGCAGAAATATATTGATTTCAAATTTGGCAACCCTGTAGATGTTGTAACTATCTCTATGGAAATATTGTCAGAAAGTTGTTGCTTTTCTTCGAAAGCAGCTTTCCAGATTCCTCCCACCTCCCAAAAATATATTTTAGTAGATAACATTGTTTGACAAACTATGGTAGCTAGATCTAGACCAGCCTTTTCCTTAACCTGGTGTTATCCAGATGTTTTGGAAAACAGTTGCCATCGACACCAGCCAGCAAGGCCAATCGTACTTTTAATGTTCCAGTGCTGTGTGTTGATTCCAAAACAGCTTTAGGCTCCATCTGCACCATAAATTTTAAAACAATATCATACCACTTTAAACAGTCATGGCTTCCCCCAAAGAATCCTGGGAACTATAGTTAGCTGGTAATTGTTAGGAGACCCCCTATTCCCCTCACAGAGCTATCATTCCCAGAGTTCCCTGGGAAGAGTGATTGATTGTTAAACCACTCCAAGAACTGTAGGCCTGCAAAGGAAATATGGGATGGGAGATGGGGAAAATCCTGTTTCACCTTGTTCGGTGCACTAAACAACTTAGATGCCCTTTGTTAAAAAAAAAAATGAGGATCCATAAAGATTCATAGCTTGGATCTGTGTTTTGGAATCATAGCAGTGCTTGAAAGATCCACGATTTTTACAATTCAATCAACTGAGACAGGGAGTGATACTCATTTTAGTTTTACACAGAGTACACCCACTGAAGTTAATGAACATAACATAGGGCTTGTCCACACTTCTGCTTGTCCCATGCCTAGAAAGCATGGGTCTGATTTGTTTCCCGCTTGCCCTGTTCTTTCTAGAAAAGGGTATAAGCTGCTTTCCCCTGGAAAACACGCTCTTTACTGCTGAATTGGAACAAACAGCAATCCACAGAAAACACAATGGCTGTTTGTTCTGGTTCAGTGGTAAAGAGTGGGTTTCCCTGGGGAAAGTGGCAGGGGAAAGGGAGGTGTGGAAGAGCCCTAAGTTAGATACATTAATTCCAGTGGGTCTACTCTTTGTAAAACATAATTAAATACCACCTAAAGGATGTGTGTGTGCATACCATCTCTCCTTCCCTCCTCCTTCTCACCCCTGACTCCTCTGGTTTTCCCCCTCCTAGTCTTCAAGACTGCTCTCTCCTTTCTTTCCTACCATTTTGGTCACTCCATTTTCTGTTCAGCTTATCTGTTAACTTCATCCAAACACAGACTTCAAAATCACTTTGAACTGAAAGAGGAAGTGGGGCACAGTGTCATCCTTCCAGCTATATGTACTTTTGGTGAGGGGAGGGAACCACCATTGCCACCTCCTGATGGAGGGGGCAGTGGGGGGAAAGACTCATTGCGGGTACCTTGGTACACGATTTTATAAGAATGAATGAATGCCACTGTATTACTGCTAAGCGTGGTGTTATTAATAATAACCTTAGAGATCAAGGCCAGAATTGTTCCTTTCCATATACCCAATAGCTTGCATGAAGGCTAGTGTGAAAACATCCAAGTAACTACACATAAATATTGTTACTGTAGAAACACATATTCTTCCCCTCTTCTTCCTTGCCTTCTCTTTCTTCCCCTGCTGCTGTTGTCTCCCTGTGTTGAATTATTGATCATAAGCCCTCTGATCAGAAACCTGTCCTCTTCAGTGGCATCAAATTGTATGGGAAACGGCCTTACTAGAAAAGCTAACCAAAAAACTGAAACTGACACGGGGACAAATAGAAGAGGGTGCCTTCACCCCGGTATGGCTGCCCTTTATCACATACACAGCCCAACAAGACAACAAGAAGAATCCACTGACAGCATAGGAATCAATCTGGCTTACCTGACCCAACAAACCCTCCCTCCCTCACAAATGCAAAGAAACCTCACTGCAGCCAACCACAGACAAGCAACCACACCCTGCCCCCCAATACCTCTCACTACCAAGGAAATGTAATAAATGAAAAGAAAACCTACACAGTTGACACTGACACAAAACCCCACATGTACACTATACGAAAGAATATAAGCCTCCTCCCCCCTCTCTCCCCCCTCTTCTTCCCCAGCCTTAGACTGTACCCAACACTAATGTCTCACAACAAATGTAACTGATTTTAAGAAAGACTGTACAACCTGAAAAAAGAGGCAAGGCGTGTACTTTTGTAAACCAAGAAAATCTTTAATAAAAATAAATTTTAAAAGAAACCAGTGCTATGCACACTGATGGCAGGTTGTTGATGATGGCAATGCCCCTTTGAGTTGGTGGAGCATATTGTGAGGCCCTCTGGACAAGATATCAGCTTCTGCACTATAATATGAATAATCAAAAAGATCAAAAGCAGCTTTTTCACTCGCACAGAAGGCGGCAGGATGCCAGAGCAGACCCAGGAAAAGGAGTGTATCACTGTGAGAAAGCAGTCATCAAAGGCAGTACCACAGAGAGCATCCAGCATTAAGAAAGACATGAATGACCAAAATCAGAAGGAAAAGAAGGGTCACAACTTTCTCATCAAATGAAGTTAGTACAGCTGGTCGTTGCCATGACCTGATTTTTCAGAAGAACTTGGTTCCCATGGATCTATGCAAGAAACTAATTGTGGGCCTTGGAATGGGGTGGGGGAGCAGAATCAGTTAATTTGTGGCAATGATTCATCTTGACCCTCAAACACTGAAATCTCTGTAAGAGCAAACATATGTAGCACATTTTCCATTAATGAAATTTTCAATCTGTAGAAGCCAATGGCTATTGTGTGGATTGAAGGGAACCTATTTCAGATTTTGCAGCTGCTTGGAGGGAAAAAAAGTGTGAAATTACCTGATATATCTCATCAGTGAATTCCAACATACGTCACTTGTTTTTCTGTAACAAGCTGATCAAACAATTAGGGTTCAAGGCCTACTTGCAAATACTAAAACATTGAGTCTTTGGGTGGGACTCAGTGAATAAATGAATCCCACTAGAGGAAGCCTGTGCAAGGATTTCCACTAGCGCAATAGGGCTTTCCCCTCCCTGCAGCTCCCTTGTCCCCTGAAATTGGGTCTGGGAGGGTCAGGAGAATCCCCAAGAATACAGAAGGTGGGGAGAAGAAGACCCTTCCTTCTGACAAGCTGACAACCTTGCACTGATGAAACAATTTTTCATTGCACTACACTGAATTCCTCCCATAATCTCTTTATTGGCATGAATTTGTTCTTCCAGGTCTGTTTCAGCCATATCTAAACCTTCTTATCCCTATTATGACATTATCATGCATACATAGTCATGCTGTTCTCCAGATGGATCCTTGCCAACTCCACCCCCTGCAGCCCATGTTTTGTGGGATCGTGCCTGAAAAGGCTTTCTCCTTCAAAGCTATTTCTTTTCTAGAAGAAGAGGCAGCTTAGAAACTATTTGTTGTTTTCCATTATTTACAGATTTGGACAACTACAAATTGACGCTACCATTCCTTGCTTAACTGATAGCCGTTGTTTATCTTCTCTTGTTACTGTAAGCCATTTTTGATATATTAAAAACCACAAGCATGTGAAAAATGGAGTCATGAAGAATCACAGCTGTGAAGTGAAGCTCCAAAACTCAATGGTTCATGCTCAGTTTGAGGCTGGAGAAGTTCCACTGAAGTCTTAGGCCAATTTTCAAAATTCTTCCCCTTTTGGGGAAGAAAGGAGAGAATTAGCTTGCTTCCATCTACACTGGGGATTCTCATCACTGCATGCCTTCCTTACATACTTTGCCAAGCCCCTTCCTTTCCCCCTAGTTTGCAGATTATGCATGCAACTCCCTCCCCACTTGCAAACTGGTGTTGCCACATCTTAATAAACAGGCAGCCTAAAAGCCAAGAAGAATATACTACTGGAACTTGAAAGCCAAGGCACTTCTTGTTGTTGTTTAGTCGTTTAGTCGTGTCCGACTCTTCGTGACCCCATGGACCAGAGAACGCCAGGCACCTCTGTCCTCCACTGCCTCCCGCAGTGGAGGCACTTCTAGACCTGCCCTTTATGACACATCTGGAGTTCCCCAAGCCCTCATTTTTAGGTGTACCTTCACATAATGTCAAGCTGTATTTGAACATGTCTCGGTTCCCCCCTGCCCTTGGATTATGTAGATTTTTCCTAACTGGAAAAAAAAATCTAATAAGTACAGTAAAAACTAGTATAGGTGTGAAAGGTAGCAGTTCCAAAAAACAGCTGAAAGTGAAATTATTCAGTCTCTGTAGATTGTGCCTTTCTGACATCTTTGATGACGCTTCCTTTTTCCCATTTTGGTACATCCCAGCACACCTGTGCTATTTTGTTTCTAGGAGCAGTCATAGCAAGTTGCTGTTTCCTTTCAAACGACAACAACAATTTTATTATTTGTATGCTGCCATCTGACTGGGCTGCCCCAGCCACTCTGGGCGGCTCCCAACAAATGTTAAAAACACAATAAAACCTCAAACACAAAAAATTCCCTTCAGATGTCTTCTAAAAGTCATACAGTTGTTTATCTGTTTGACATCTGACGGGAGGACATTCCACAGGGTGGGTGCCACTACTGAGAAGGCCCTCTGCTTGATTTCCTGTAACTTCAGATCTTGCAATAAGGGAACCACCAGAAGGCCCTCAGAACTGGACTTCAGTGTCTGGGCTGAATAAGGGTGGAAATGTTCTTTCAGGTGAAGCCATTTGCTGCCAAAAAGAGCTTCATGGTGACAGCAAAAGATACTCATTCTCCTTGCTCTGCACACCTGACCTTCATACAGCAAATGTGTATGAGTACCTTCAGGAAAATGCTACTGATACAGTTGAACTGTATTTTGTTTCCTTTTATATATAATTTGTTGCAAGTCTTGTATTCCAATGAGAAACCCAGTGTGCACATGGGACTGTTCTAATTGCTAGTACTGTACTAGAAGAGCTGATGGATAAGATTATAAAATTGATTTTTATTAGTTGTACTTATGGCCTGCTCTTCAGCAAATGATTCTAGGGTAGGTTACAGTAACATCACAATTCAACTAAGTACAACATACAATTAAAATCATAAAACAAAACCACAGTGTGTGAGTGCTAAATCTCATTTAATCCCATTAAATGCTAAGGTGCATTTATCATTGCATTGCTTTATGATGTAATTTGTTTCTTTGTGAAAGTTTGAAAGTGCCTTTTTGCATACGTGAAATGTCCTTTCAAGTTAGAATAAGAGCATAAGAGAAGCACCGCTGGATCTAGTCTATGACTCTGTTTTCACAAGAGCCAACCAGATGTCAGGTCCTATTGATTTGCTTCCAATGTGGTGTGCTTAGGAACACAGTTATGAGCTATCAGCTGAAAGACTTCAGCACTTCATAGAAAACACATCTTAACTCCACTTGTAGACAAGCAATGATATGAGGAGCCTGGAGGAGAGCTGCAGTCTCCTCAGAAATGGAAAAAAACATTGAGCAACAGCTAAATCTGGGTAAAATATTTCCAAGCAAAAGAGGAAATGAGTCAAAAAATACACTGAACAAATAATAGACGCAAGTAAAGAGAATAGAGATGAGTATCCTTAGCCCTGTCTTTAAAATGGTGATTATTTCTCCAATGTCTGTTATTTTCTAGTTAGCAAAATCACATTTGGCCTACTGCACTTTATTCTTCATTGGTGGTTCATAAACTACCTTTAGTATGACATGGCAGCTGAGATGCTAACTGGGACCAGGCCTATGGCTTCTGGCCTGTTTCCAAGCTCAATTTAAGATGTTGGTTTTAACTTTCCGAGCCTTACTTACTTACCTCTTGCCTCACAAACCTGCTTAGGTCCTATGATCCTTACCAGAAGCCCTTTTGTGGTCCCTCCTGCCATCTGAGATGATGCAGGTGCTGACCATGAATAGGACCTGTTCTGGAATATACTATGCAGTGACGACTTGGTATTTATTTTTTTAAATATCTTGATCAATGTTATTTCTGTTTCTTGTCTTTCCTCCTTTTACCATAGGCATTGTAATGTTTACATTTTGATTTTGATTTGATTTTTTATACAAAAAATGCTTTGGAAAATAGGTGCACAGGGAACCTCCATGGATACAAGAGGCTTCCCTGTGCAGATGTTCACCCAAAACATGATAGGAGCCAGGATGGCTTTCTGGGCACAGATAAATATGCAGCTTCAAAGTCCCTCAAACCCATCTTCTTCCTTTATCGAGTAACACCTACTGGGGCTTCTGAAACATAAAACAGTCTATTATTCAGCAGAATGAGGGAGGAATAAGGTGACAGAATAGACTGTACCATTTTAAATTACAGCTGAAACAACACAACTTTTGAATGTGTCTCCATGTTGAAAAAAGAGACACACACAAAACCTCTCTGCAAATAGAAAAAGTTACATATCCGGAAGAAAAGTCCCAGCCCAGTTCTTTGCTGAGGTGCTGGCTTTCTTCTTGCAACCAGTTTTTAACATAAGGAAGATGAAAAATCTAATTCTCCAATAGTGCTGAAATGGTCTCGTTCATTCTGCCACCACAAAACATGACACCACGCTATATATTTTAAGCAAATTCAACGCATATTTAAAGTGCATGGCTTCCCCCAAATGATCATGGGAACAAGGTTCTGAGAACTGTAGGTCTACAAGTGGGAAACTGCAGTTCCCAGAATCCTCTGTGGAGAGGAAGCATGTGCTTTAAAAGTGCATTGAATGTGCTTCAGACATATGGTGTGAATGCCCTTCTCCCACTTGGACCTTTATGCTTCCTAAATAGACTCCCTGCATAAACCCCAGCTGTTCAATAGGCTCACTTCTTTGTTTATTTTTTATCATTATATATTCAATTTATACGCCACCCTTCCTTCTGAAGGAGCCCCACCCCACCCAATGAGGGCCAGTCTTGCCATGAGGCAAGGTGTAAGAGACCACCTTTTCCTTTTTCTGCTTCAGCCAACACCTTCAGGGAAATTGTCCCTTACCATCCCAGACTTTGTTACCCTTTTACACTCTACAAATTCCATAGGAGCAATCCAGCCAAATTTCAACCCTTGCCTAACTTTTCCATAAAAATCAATGAGGCTTAAAGGTGTTCACCTTTGGCCGGTCCATAACTGTGCTGTAGTTTATCACATTTTTATTGTTTCCAAGCTGCCCTGTCATTTGTTTGAACTTTTGCATCATGTGCACATGTTCCTTTTTTAAAAAAAGAAAAATCTGTATAGAAGATTTACAGTGTGCGTGCTGAAACCTGAGGCGAAGTCTGTGTATTCCAGTAGCCCATTAAATCCCTGAGCAACGAACATTCCAGTGTACATAGCTCATATATGCTCCACTTTCTAATTCCTAGTAGTCTCAAGAAAAAGTGAGGAAAATACCACAGTCAAAATATAACCTATTAAAACAGCTCCCAAACATGCGCCTGAAAGTCCAAAGACACGGACGTCGAAGGAGCGGCAAGGAGTACTAATTCCCCACCGAGAAAAAGAAAGAAGGTCCATCAAAAGAACATTTCTTGCTGGGTTTTAAATAACAAAATGTTAAGCATAAACATCAAACCAAATGACATCCCTGCTTTAAAAGGTGTATTTTTTGGAAGACAAGTAATTATAACATACAGCATTGTGCATGTCCTTTCAGAGAAGGGCAAAACCAACTGATGATTAAATAGAGGATTGGATTTTTGGGCCAGCCACTTTCTTTCAATCTATCCTACCTCTTGAGAAGATGACAATGTACTCTGTCCTGAGTGCCTTGCAAGAAATGAATGAACAAAGACATTCATTTGATCATCCACTTGACTATTGCACAGGAGATGTATGGTCTGTGGCATATCATTCGTTTGACCCTCGTTTTTGACATGAACTCCTTACAGATAATGTACTTAGTGTCTTGACTCAATGCTACAAACTGGAACCTTCAGGTCCTTACTAGTTCTTAGAGATTGTGAAATCAAAGTCTGTCCGTACAAGCTTCAGCTGCTTTTATATTGGTCAGAAGTAGATCATGCTACATTTTATATCTAAACCATTCTCTTAGCTCTCTGAAGTAGAGATAGAGGACTTCATATAAGCTGATCTGAAGTTTCTGGAAGAAGAGTGAGATATCACCATAGTAAGGAAACATTGGTCCCATCAGGCTGCAAGAAAGTGGGACTGCAAGGGTCTCAAATGGTTCTGTTGAAAAACCAGCAACTTGCCACTTTTCTCTGATTATTTTCCCCTGCTCTTCACTACAAGGTCTCTGTAATTAAGAAGCAGTTCCTGAATTTCATTTCTCTCTCTCTCCATACTCCCCTCTCCCCAGTCCATTTTCCTTTGTATCTTGTCTCTGAGTGCACTTCCAGACAACCTATTTATTTTGCCTTCATCTTGATTTCTATGCAGGGAGGCTAGGCAACACTATTTAATGAGCATTTGTTCTGATTTGTCCACAGGGAGATTAAACAATGTTGTGCCAAAGCAAGTCCCAGTGCATTTTCTCCATCATGTTCCTTATCACACGAAGTCTGCCTTTTGAGAGTTTGCTGTGCAAGACCTCCCAGTCAGATAGAATTGTGTAACTTGACTTTACTGG
Organism: Podarcis gaigeae; assembly: GCF_964106915.1. Lineage (NCBI taxonomy): Eukaryota > Metazoa > Chordata > Lepidosauria > Squamata > Lacertidae > Podarcis > Podarcis gaigeae. Next base: position 56,858,293 of record NC_139678.1, on the reverse strand, counting down.
TATGTGATTGAATCTCACCCAAAATTAGAGATAGTCTGAAAGTGGCCTTAGATTTCAAGTCTGAGAATAGGAGCTATCTCCTTGCTGATATTTGTAGCCCACTCCGAGCATCTTCTTTGCTTGAAGAGAGGTGTGTTTATGTGCTAATGTTAATAATGATAGTTAATAATAATAATTCTGGACCAGTTGTGACACCATTAGGAATGGAACCCCTTTGAACTGATCACAAATACAAATCACTGTAAAGCTACGATTCAAATAGTACAATTCTGCTTTGGTTAGACCACACCTGGAGTACTGTGTCCAGTTCTGGACACCACAATTTAAGAAGGATGTTGGTAAGCTGGCATGCATAGCTCACTCGGTAGAGCATGAGACTCTTAATCTGAGGGACATGGGTTTGAGCCCCACATTGGCTGCAAGATTCCTGCATTGTAGGGGGTTGGACTAGATGACCCTCTTCCTACTCTATATTCTATGATTCTATGATTGATTCTAAATCTTCCCTGACTCTTCAGCCCATGCAAATAAAGCTTGCCTGGTTTCTCCCCCCTCCCTTAGTTCTACAATTTAAATGTGTGGGTTTTTTGTGGGGTTTTTAAACACTCTCCCGTTAAGTTTTGTTTATTATTTTTTTCTTGTCGTCATAGTAATTAGTATTTCCATCTTTCAGGCTTTTCTTCTGCCTCTCTCCCCCTTTACATTATTCCACCAACGCATGTTCCAGACTAGGGATTCCAGCTATTTTCTGCCAAGGGGAAACTTAGGTGAAAAGTATCAAATACTGTAAAACAAAGTTTGTGGCTGGGATTTAGGTCGTTGTGTCTAGCTGGGAACAATGGCATGAAATCAAGAGAAAGAAACATGGAACAAAGGGTAAGGGAAGCTTTGGAAGTTCCAGAAATGCCTTTGAGACTCTCATGTCATTGATCTGAAATGGATGCTCTTGTCAAGAGAAAAGAATAAAAACAGGAACTGTCATGTACCGGCCACAATGAGAAAAGCCAAAACATTTCCACATCCAGAGACTTTACCATTTGGCTCATGCCCCAGAAAACGCTCTATTATTCTTCAAAACATTAGTCCAGACAGCAAAATATGAGTCCAGATGTCCTTACACTCCACTAGAAGCAAGGTCTTCTTGATCAGTTGCCTAGGCTTTATGGAATCACCACACAGACTTTAACGTGTTTTGAAAGAGAGTTTTATTAGTTTCATTGATTGAATCAGCAAAACACTCCATAGATTTTTCTCCCTTTGGCTGCTTTGATAGAGGTGGTATCTGGTGTCTTGGCTCCCACTCGTAGATGCAGTACTCAGACTCTCAGCTTGATTATCGCTGAAGGTTTTATTTGAAAAATCACTACATGGCTTAACATAGATCAGGTATACGTAGGTTAGACGATTAGTGGTTCAAAGCAAAGCTCTAAGGTGCATGGCTAAGCACAAGCTAGGACATTTTGAGACGTTGTCTCAACACTTGCCATACACCCTTTGCCCTCCATTTGAAGAGCAGGGGGGGCAAAGTCGTGTGCCAATTTCATCTCAGTTCCAATTGTTTACCAGCTGCTTTCCTCCCCTAACCACTACAGTTCATTTTAATTTTTGTAAGCCACCTTGAGTCCTGATTCTGGGGGGAAATCTGGGGTGTAAATTAATGTGCATTTAACTCACACATTTTTAAATGCAAACATCAGCTGCTGTGGAAGGGAGGACTGATAAATATTGGGATGACGGCAGGCTTTGGGATGAACTCCTTCACTGGCCCTAGTGAAATTAACATCTTCCATGGGGCAATGTTCATCTTGTTGTAGCAGAAAGAGCTTCACTATTTGCAGAAAATGTGTATGCAAAGACACATTTAATGTCATACCTAAGTTGTCCTTGATCAGTGCTAAACAAGTAGTGCAGACAAGCCCTTCGGGGAGAGCTAGCCATCAGAATTTGTTTTCGTGCTAAGGCTCAAGTGGTTTGATATACTTGGGAGCATGGGCGTAGCCAGCGGGGGGGGGAGTGGGGCAGCTGCCCCCCATCAAGTAAAACAATAAAAATACTTAACTAACTGACCAATCACATTGGTTCAGGTCCCATGCTTGGGAAAAGAATGAAAATTATCCATTGGGTAGCTTGTCACTTTCCCCTATTGCATTAAAGGTAAAGGTAAAGGGACTGACCATTAGGTCCAGTCGTCAACAACTCTGGGGTTGTGGCGCTCATCTAGCTTTATTGGCCGAGGGAGCCGGCGTACAGCTTCTGGGTCATGTGGCCAGCATGACTAAGCCGCTTCTGGCGAACCAGAGCAGCACATGGAAATGCCGTTTACCTTCCTGCTGTAATGGTATCTATTTATCTACTTGCACTTTGAGTGCTTTCGAACTGCTAGGTTGGCAGGAGCAGGGACCGAGAAATGGGAGCTCACCCCGTCGCGGGGATTTGAACTGCCGACCTTCTGACCGGCAAGTCCTAGGCTCTGTGGTTTAACCCACAGCGCCACAGACAAATGTGTGTGTGTTCAGACTTTGATCCTACTGACCATAAAATGCTATGACAAGACTTCAGAATCTGGCAGGTATTAGAAAGTCCAAACTTCCAAGACTCTGGTCTGATCATTATTAGTTGCAAAGTGATCCTAGAAACTGACGAGTGCCATCTTCCTATTAGGAGGAAAGACATCACCAACCTGCACATGACAGAATATAAAGGTGTAGCCTGAGTTATGCTGGCAGGCACAGTATTTCCAAAGGAAGTCTGACCTTTCTCTAAACTATCTGGGGATATGGCTAAAGTAGCTTTCAGGCTATCAGTTTTATGAAATACATTTTAGGGTTGTTTGGAAAATTGATTCTCTTTCTGGACTGTGTTTCAGAAATGTCACAGCCCTAATTATATCTCACTGCAGGCTCTGGAAATGTTTTTGTTTTCATTTCGTTTTCACCCCTCTGTTCTGTTTGCAAACCCTTCGTTCTCATTAGCTGCTATTTGGTCATGTGCTGCTGCCGCTGCCAAACTAGATTGCTGGAATTCTCTTATAAAGGCAGAGAAACATCTAATATACTTATTTGGAAAAGCAGAACATCTACAGTAAAACCAATGAAAACAAGAAAGATAAGGCTGCGTCCAGTGAGATAAAGCACACGCAAAAGGAGAAAATCCCAAAACAGGTGTTTTGTTTCTTGGGCTTATATTCCACACTCCCTAGCTCTGCTCAGACTGCCTCCATGGTTGGAGGCAGTAATGTTTCTAAATACCAGCTGCTAGAAATGGCAGGAGGAAAGAGGACTCTTGCCCTCGGATTCCACTTGCGTGTTCCCCACAGGCATCTGGTTGGCCACTGTGAGAACAGAAGGCTGGACTAGGTGGCCCATTGACCTGACCCTTCAGGGGCTGTTCTTATGTTCTTATCGTGTTCTCACAGTGGCCAACCAGATGCCTGTGCGAAACCCGCAAGCAGGCACTCTCCACTCCTGCCATTTCCAGCAACTGGTATTCAGAAGCAAAACTGCCTCCAGCCATGGAGGCTGAGCGTAACCATCCTAGTTTGAAGCCAATAATAATAACAACAACAACAACAACAACAACAACAACAACAACAATACCTTTATTGCCAATGTACAACCTGTGTACAATGAAATTAACCGAGCCTCACCGCCACCGCCCCCAACACTCAATCTCATTGCATTCTGTGTGCTTGTTGCACAGCACACCAACCCCAAAAGTCAGTTGCACTACAGTGGTACCTCAGGTTACAAATGCTTCGGGTTACAAATGCTTCAGGTTACAGACTTTGCTAACCCAGAAGTAGTACCTCGGGTTAAGAACTTTACCTCAGGATGAGAACAGAAATCGTGCAGCTGCAGCAGTGTGGCGGCAGCGGGAGGCCCCATTAGCTAAAGTGGTACCTCAGGTTAAGAACAGTTTCAGGTTAAGAGTGGACCTCTGTAACGAATTACCGGTAAGTTCTTAACCTGAGGTACCACTGTATATTATTTTCTGTTCAGCAGCCTAACAGCCCATGGATAGAAACTGTTTTTTAGCTTGTTGGTACGACTGATTATACTTCTATATCTCTTGCCCGAGGGTAGAAGATTAAAGAGGTGCTGGCTGGGGTCTGAATCGTCCCTGAGAATTTTTCTCACTCTCCTAAGGCAATGATCCCTTGCGATGTTATCTAGCAGGCTCAGAGGACAGCCCATGATATCATGTGCTGTGTTCACCACCCTCTGTAAAGACTTTCTGTCCGTGGCTGTCAAGCCAACGTACCACACTGCGATACAATATGCAATATGAGAGGACACTTTCTATTGTGGACTGGTAGAAGGAGGTCTTCACTAAGGTAAACTCCCAGGAATTTAAAGGAAGAGATTCTCTCCACACACCCACCCTGATATATAACGGGGCTAGTTCCCCTCTCTTCCTCCGAAAGTCCAGCACCAACTCCTTTGTCTTGCTAATATTTAGGTGCAAGTTATTCTCTAAGCACCATGTAGATACTTTTTGAATCTCCCCCCTGTACTCTTGATAGCCTTAGCCTCCCTGAATTTGTCTAATCCTCATTTAAAGCCATCAAAGTCAGTGACCATCACTGCTTCTTGTGGGAGTGAGTTTCACAGTTTAAATATACACTTCCTTTTCTCGGTTCTGAATCTTCCAATAGTCAGTTCCATTGGATGTCTACGCCTTCCAGAGTTATGAGAGAGGGAGCAGAACTTTCCTCTATACATTTGCTCCACAGCATGTGTCATTTTATAAACTTCCATCATACCACCTCTTGCTTCCCTTTCCTGTAAACTAAACAAATCCCTTCACTACACTGAAAAGGAAAAAAACAAATGACTCCGTCAAGTAATGTTTAAATAAAATCCATCTAGATCTCCCAAGACATAAAGTCTCTAGCTACTAGAAAATATTTTCCACCATACCCAGAGGAAGTAATGGTGTGTGTTGTAGGCTAACAAGCAGCATGTCCGGGAGCTAATGAAAACTGAATACTCAAGAAATATGCCTTGTAGCCTGCCATGGGATTACAGACTCATGAAGGACAGAAACCCATATATTTCTGGGGAAAACTGAATAATGGCCTGCAGTAAAAACGGGAAAGGACTTCATTCAGGGATAGAAAATGTACTCTGGATCTCTGCTACATTTTATGGGTGCCACGGATAGTAAGAGAGGAAAGTGGGAAATGGCGGTGACTTTCACTTTGCCGCCATCTGCCAAAGAGTCAATCCAAAGCACTTTGCCTCATCAGCAGCACACATGCTTGATAGGAAAATGAGAACCATGGTTGCATGCCCTCACTCTTCCCTATGGATGCATAGAACTCCATTGGATTGTGACCGCAGAAGTCAAATGCAGTGGGTGAGTTTTAATTTGGAAAAATGCCACATACAGTGGTACCTCGGGTTAAGAACTTAATTCGTTCCGCAGTCCGTTCTTAACCTGAAACTGTTCTTAACCTGAAGCACCACTTTAGCTAATAGGGCCTCCCACTGCCGCTGCATGATTTCTGTTCTCATCCTGAAGCAAAGTTCTTAACCTGAGGTATTATTTCTGGCTTAGCGGAGTTTGTAACCTGAAGCGTCTGTAACCTGAAGCGTATGTAACCTGAGGTACCACTGTAGTGGCTTTAGAATAAGAAGATAAGATGGTTCGCAAGAGAAGCCATAGATAGTTGAGTTAATAAGGCTGACTTAACTCGGGAGCAACCTCCATTGTAAACAGTGGGACTTGCTTTCATGTCAACGTGTATAGGGTTGCACTTTTAATGTATGTGAAGCATCCCAAGCTTCCAAAAATTCTAACTACCGTATTTTTCGCTCTAAAAGATGCACCAGACCACAAGACTGTTTTTGGAGGAGGAAAACAAGAAAAAAAATATTCTGAATCTCAGAAGCCAGAACTGTAAGAGGGATCGCTACTCAGTGAAGGCAGCGATCCCTCTTGCTGTTCTGGCTTCTGGGATAGCTGCGCAGCCTGCATTCACTCCATAAGACGCATACACATTTCCCCTTACTTTTTAGGAGGGAAAAAGTGAGTCTTATAGAGCAAAATATACGGTAAATGCTAAGTATTGTGTTATCAGTTCCTGCTATATCTTTCTCTCGTTTCTATTTCCAGGTCCTCCTGTTATTCCTGAAAACAGTCTCCATGCAAACATCTTTCTCATTTGCTCTTCTGAGGCTCTCCTAGGTACACATCTGAAAAAGTCTCACTGAACACAGTGGGACTTCTGAGTAAACATTCCTAGGTTTATGTTGCTAGTTTTCATTAGGTTTATTATTATTATTTCTAGCATGGCTGGCTCCAAAAGCTGTTGAATTATGAATCTCTGACCCTTCTGTAAGGAACCAGCCTCCAAGAAGTATGACTGCAATGCCATTTGCTAGTAGTATTCCTTTTATTTTGAGTCGGCATGTTCAGAACCCAGATGGTGACATATTATCCTCTTGTTGCAGCCTCACCAGAGAAGGAGGCGGGCATGTGGAAGCCCACATTCACAGCATTCATAAAACATTAACAAAAATAGTACAGAAAGCTCAACTTTGTGATGTCATGTGTGAAAATGTCCTTACAAGATTTCCAGCAATGAATGGCACATTCATATAATGGTGAAGCTTGGTGTCATAGTTGAGCTTTTCTAATCTCTTTTTGGCAGACTGTGGTCAGGGTGCTCAGCGCCAAAGATGAATGAGGACTAATCCAGAAAAATGCTGTCCAAAAACTCATTAAGCTGGCAAATCCTACACATTCTTACTTGGGAGCAAACTCCATTGAAAACAATGGAATTTTTTTCTGAACTGAACTGACTGGTAGAGGATTGCAATGTAGATTTGATGGTTATCTCCAGTTGTGAAAAGTCTTTAAAGGATAAAAATATTTAGCAGTGCTAAGGCATTCACAAAATTCATCTCAGATTGTGGTTGTCAAGATTCAGCAGATTTCTGACATTTTCTAGAAAATACATATTTCATATTGTATTGTGGTTAATACGCCATTTTTTACAGAGGCAAGTCAACCCCACATCTTGAAAATAGGCCCATGAAAATCAAAACTGTTTCTATTACAAAATACTCATAGGAAATAGTGTTTCCTACAGGAAAATAATCTGTATAGGAAAATAATGGCTTCATTATGTTAGGAGATGAAGCTGTGATAGTAGAACCCATACAAATATGCTTTCTTTCGCCTCATAATGGCATACTATTATGTTTCTTTTTATCACCATTATACAGAAAATGCAATTTTAGAAATGGAATAGCTAGCGTCAACCATGGCAATTTAATATAATAAAACAATTAAGGAGGTAGGGGTGGGAATCTGTATGTCAAGTATTATTTTGTTTCTAGAAAGCACTACAGAATCCAAGCTAAGCGGATGGAAAGAGGTCAGGACTCCTAACTCCTTTCAATAGCTGTATAGAAAAGGGAACTTCAGCAAGTATAGCTTGACAACTATAAAAGGGGCAGGAACCCTGTTCTCTTTTTCACCCGGATACTTCAGTGTGTAAGGGAAGGGGCAACTACTGCCAACCGAAACTACCCCTGTTCTGGTCACGACTTTACCCAGTGCAATGCTACTGCTCTGTCCCCTCACCCTCACATGATAGTTACCGCTCTCCCTACAAAACAGGACTGGAGGAAATGGCCTAGACTCTGAATGGCTTCCCTCAAGGTTTGTGTGTATATGGGAGAGACAAGACGCCAAGGTGATGCTGGACTCTAATTCTCATCATGCTTGATCATTGACCATTCTGATACTTGTTCAGACCGTGGGCTGATTGTCCCCAGTCCATAATAATAAAAATTCCCATTTGGTAATAAAGCTAGCAGCATGTTTGTGTAGAAAAACAGAATTATCGCATCATTTCCCATCCTTTCTTTGAAAACAGTTTCTGTTTCACAGAATTACGGCATACACACCACACATTTAAGGTCCAAAGTATGCTGTTCTCTTGAAGGCACTGCTCTGTGAGGGATAAACTAAAGTTCCCAGGATTCTTTGGGGAGAGTCATGTTTCTTAAATGTATGGTGTGTATGCAAGTCTAGCCAAAGGGTGCTCAGTGTATGTGTTGGATACTGTTATGGGACTGAGACTGGGCTACAGGACCTCTCAGGATCTTTTCCAAGTTTGTGATTCTGTGATTATAAAAACAGAACGCAAAGGAGGTTTTGTTTTGTTTTTTAAAAAATCCCACAGTTGAACAGACACGTGTTGAACAGACACATTCTATTGTTATGTAAGCTAAGGTGATATGTTACCATAGAGGCTAATTGTTAGACCATCTTCCTTTGACAAGAAAATGGCCAGAGGCTGTTCTGGAAGTGGAGAGCCATCTTTGTAGAAGGGGGCCTGCTCTTCCCCACACCTTCCCCTGGAGGAAAAGAGAACAAACAGCCCCAATGAGCTTAAGAGGTTTCAGGTGAAAATACCTGAACTTCAAGCTCAATGAATAAGGTGAAACACCTCATCAGAATGCATGTCTGAGTATTCCTGGCCTTTCATACCTCCGAGCAAATACAAGCCTCACAGTTTATAACCTGTGGATTTATAGCCAATGTAGCACTAAATAACTCGCTCCATTAGCACAGGGATTTACGCTTTTGCGATGGAGCTCCTCGCCTCTTCAGTCTCCTCCTTCCACATGTCCACACAATCATCAACCCTCCGAAGCAGATCTGGGAAGGACATTGGACATGCACAGGGGGAAAGGCAGTAGTTCCATTATGCAAGCACAAATCCTTATGCTAATGAAATGAATGCACTGGATACTGTCCATGGTCTTTCCTTAGCCATTGGATGACAACAACATTGTGGCCGTCACAGACTGTGATGCCCTTCAACTGAAGATGAGACCAGACCCGGAGGCAGAGATAGCCCTCAAATAATGACTAAACCTGCCTCCTCGGTAATGACATGGCGTGGTCTTAGCGCAACTCCTCCTCCTACCCGTGATCACTGAGATTGGTTGTCCCACTGCATCCCCCCCCCCCGGGTGGAACCTGCCCCAGCCATTTTGTTGGTTGGGACCCACTCCCAGGCAGCCTTGACCCCTCCCCTTAAGAACAAAATAAAACCTATATAAAAACAAAACCACACAATAAAACAATAAAAACCAAAACCCATAAAAATTACAAACATACCAAAATTAAACAAATTCCCAAACCCAGCTAAACATCCATCCCACCCCCCACACCATAAAGAATTAAAAAAGGTAAAAAAGAAATTTTTAAAACAATTTAAAAAGAGCTCTGTGCTGTTCTGAGTTCTCCTGGGCAGGCCCCACCCTGGGCCAGGGTGGTGAGAGGCAGGGGCAGGACCTGCAGGCACTCACAGCAGGGGAGTCCTCCTGGGCAGCAACAGCAGCAGTGGCAACCATCCTTATGAGGCCTGTCAGGTCCGCCCTGCCAGGTGTTGAGTGGCAGGAATGGGGCTCTCAGGCACTCAAGCAGGGGAGTTCTCCTGGGCAGCTCCTCTAAGGTGGAGCACATTCTATATTGAGACAATTGTTCACAAAACTTTAATATTTTCCATTTCCCTCAAACCCACACACTTACTGCCAAGGTGACATGTGATATTTGTGCTGATGCCTTTTTAAATCCATGTCAACTGCTTCGAAAATAAACACCTTCATTTTTCTCAGGTACTGTAGGATGCCATGACTTCTCTTCTGCTGCTGTATTTCATCTCCACAGTTTGTCTTCTTTTATGACTCAGAGGATAGTCAACTTCCGTGATGGTTATCAAAAAGCCATTGCTATAACTCATATTTTTCATAACAGATTCTATGCTACTATATGGGTTCTCTCCTTCCCCCCTTCTTGCTCTCGCTTCCTTCTGCAGAGATTTATTTTACAGATCTCACTAAAATGTTTACGGAAAGTTCAGAGGCTGAGCTCAAACCCATTTGCAAAAGAAAATGCACAAAATGAAAACAAAATGGTTGGTCAGCTTCCCAAAGAGGGTGTTATTTGTGTTGCCTGCCTATGGGCTTGACTCACTGCTGACAGATTGAGTAGATCAAACAAAATCCAGTCATTGGAAAAACATGTCTTCCCAGGCTATGTTGGAACTTGGAGGTTCTTGCAGCTCTCCTTGTAAACTGGGAAGGGCGAAGGAAAGGAGTCTAGACTTAGAAGCATAGGAAGAAATACCACACATTCTCAAATCATTGTGTTTCATTTTAAAGGTTTCAAAAAATCATATTAACAACAGAGGCACTGTTGTTCTTAAAGGCTCTGGAATTAACGATGAGTACAATTCAATTCTGAATTATGGTGCTGGAGGAGACTCTTGAGAGTCCCATGGACTGCAAGAAGATCAAACCGATCCATTCTTAAGGAAATCAGCCCTGAGTGCTCACAGGAAGGACCGATCCTGCAGCTGAGGCTCTAGTACTTTGGCCACCTCATGAGAAGAGAAGACTCCCTGGAAAAGACTCTGATGTTGGGAAAGATTGAGGGCACAAGGAGAAGGGAACGACAGAAGATGAGATGGTTGGACGGTGTTCTCGAAGCTACTAACATGAGTTTGACCAAACTGCAGGAGGCAGTGGAAGACAGGAGTGCCTGGCATGCTCTGGTCCATGGGGTCACGAAGAGTCGGACACGACTAAACGACTAAACAACAACCACAACAACAATTCAATTACCACACAGCTTCCTCCAAGGATCAGGAAAGTATGTAAATAATGATTCCATGAAGGTCTGTCAAACTATCCCTCCTCCTTCCAGGAATTCTACATATGAATATAACAAGAGCCCTGCTAGATCAGACCAAAGGCCCAACTGGAAATACAGTGTCTTGTTCTCACCATGACCAGTTAGATGCCTATGGGAAGGAAGCCCACAAGCTGGACCTCTTGTTCTCTCTGTTTGTGAATCCCAGCAACTGGCACATAGGAAGCTGCCTTGTACACAGTCACATCATCCATTCCATGTAGCTCAGTAGCTTCTACAGCAGTTCTCTATGGTTTCAGACTGGGGGACATTCCCAGCCATACCTGGGAGATGCTGGGAGATGAACCTAAGACCTGCTTGCAGAGCAGATGTTCTACCACCTCTGATACTGGAAATAATACACAGCGAAAATGACTACTAGCCACAAATTTGTCTGAACCCCTTTTCAAGCCATCCCCTCCAATGTTTCACCAAACACTGAATGGGATACATCTGCATGTGCGTCAGGCCAATGGCTTTTTACCCAAGACCAGTGGTGGTGCTTCATGATCTGGCACCGGGGGGGCGGAGAGCAGGCAGGGGCATGGTTAGTGGGCGGGACATGACGTGACGCCTGCAGGGGCATAGCGCCCACCATGGGGGGGGGGAGCTGCGATGGCACCCCACCAGGATTGCGCTGCCGGGGGCGGTGCACTCCCTCCCTTCCTCCGCCAGTGCCCAAGACCACTTCACATGTCGAAAACTTCCCGTACAGAAGTCAATTCCTTCCTGGAAATGATAATCAACACAAACACGGAGATTTTTTATTCCACCGTGAAGCCAGTTAGTTGTGTGTATATCCCATTAGTTCAAATTTGGTTTACAAGCATTGGGTTCTACACCACCTTTCCAAAGAGGGAGCAGCAGCATGCAGCAATGATAGCACTTCCTGATGGCTTCCTTTCTCGGGCTTTTACTGCTGCAACGTTCGCTACTGCCTTTAGACGCTGTGTGTTTTGTTTTGTTTTTTTAAGTGTTTATCAGTCAGGCAGTATCTCTAGGGGGCCAAAAAAAATCCTCACGGTTGCTGTGGGCCAGTTTCAGTTGTACAAGTCTTGAAAAGCTGTATGCTTTTCAGATAAAGTGACAGAGTTCCTTTTAAATTTAAAACAGTTCTGGATCCAAAAAGACAGCAATGGTATTTTGTATTCCGTGACAGCACAGAACTAACACTTGTGCGCTTTAATAAGATTCTTTGATCACATTGACTGGGGGCTGCTTCAAACCTTATGCACAGGGGAAAACGTGAAAACTGTGAGCATATCAGCCTAGCAATAATAACACTTCACATTTATATGGTGCTTTTGAGTATACAATGTGCTCCACAATTTGGAGGTCCAAATTGGCCAAACCGCACAGGAAACCCAGGTGCATATAGGAAGCCCCTGACATTATTTTCTTATAAAGATGAGCTGTAATCTCAAGCAGCACACTGGTATGGAGAAGGAGTTTCTTAACATTTTTCTCCACTCAGTTTTCTGCAAAAATCTTGCTGCTTCAAGCTGTTTTTTGCTCTGCAAGGTTTCCACTGCAAATCAACTTTGAGGAGTGTCATTTCAGTGACTTGGGAAGAATGTATGTAAATACACTTTATTTGCCATCACATTCACTGTGATCCCTGGTGGCCTCTGGTAACCCATATGATCAGTGCACTAAACATTACCTTCTTTCTAAATCTGCTTCATGTGCCCTCATTGATGTCAGCACACAACCAAATTTGATGGGCCATGGAATGTTAAGAGACATAACATTTGCTCCATGATTCCTGATTGGCTGAGGCCATTCTTCCTAGCCTTCGCTTGGATAAAAATGGTATAAAGCATTAACAGATAATGGAAACAACGGCAGAAAGCAGCAGCTTCAAGAAAAGAGTGAGCACAAAGACCAAAGATGATTTTGCAACTGCATGGTACATGTTTATTCAATACCCTGGAAAGGATAATATTGTCTTCTCATCACCAGCTACCCACAACTCACTCTACTAGGAGAGTAAAGGTAAAGGGACCCCTGACCATTTAGGTCCAGTTGTGGACGACTCTGGGGTTGTGGCGCTCATCTCGCTTTATTGCCTGAGGGAGCCGGCGTACAGCTTCTGGGTCATGTGGCCAGCATGACTAAGCCACTTCTGGCGAACCAGAGCAGCGCACGGAAACACCGTTTACCTTCCTTCCAGAGTGGTACCTACCGGTATTTATCTACTTGCACTTTGACGGGCTTTCGAACTGCTAGGTTGGCAGGAGGAGGGACCAAGCAATGGGAGCTCACCCCATAGCGGGGATTTGAACCGCCAACCTTCTGATCGGCAAGTCCTTGGCTCAGTGGTTTAACCCACAGCACCACCCACGTCCCTCAAGTAGGAGAGTAGAAGGCACTTAACTGATATAATCAACTCGAAACGCCTGTATTAACCTGCTTAATGTTTGACTATCATTTACACTGTATATGCATGGACAGCGGCATAGCTAGCCACTGGGGTGCCTGCATGCGCACTGCACATGGGTGCAGGACTAGGCACCACGGGGTGGGGCTAGCTGCCACCGGGGCAGGACAAGTCACCCACTGGGCAGGGTGAGCCGGGGCAGGGGCCAGCAGTCTCCCCATCAGCTGGAGGGCAGCCGCAGTGCACTGCAGGCCACATGCCAAACGTGTCCCATGCCACATCCCATTTTCAGGCAGTGCTGGGCCCGTCCACTGGAGGAAGTCCTGCAGCCCCAGTGCCGCCCATGGCCCCCACCCCCTCTCTCCACTACTGTGCATGGAATGTTTCTCGGGGGCTAGAGGTATATGGGGATTGTTTGTCATAAGTCTTATCAGAGGATGGTTTTTTAAAAAATATATAGATAGATACAATAAGAGAAAAGAGTGAACATTCACCCATTTAAGAGGTTTCTCTGGAAATATTTCTCCCTCCAGAGACACACTACTCTTGACCTGAATACCAAATGTATGAACATTCAGGTCAGCATTTTAAATCAGGAAGCTAAATCGCACATAATTGTATATTGGGCTGTGATCCTTACTGCAAAGGATAATTGGTGCCCAAGACCTCAGCACTAGCTTCCTTTGGGTGAAAAGGTGCCAAATGACCAGGCTGAAATTAATCCTACAGCTGCTACCACTCCTGTTAGTCTATATCCAGCAGGAGCCAGAAAAACCTCAAGCTGTACAGCAGACATTCAGGAGAGCAAGAGCTAAACATCCAGACTCTCTGCCTCTTGAGCCCCAAGCCCAAATTACTCTGTAGCAGTTTGACTAGTGCATGGGTAGGCAAACTAAGACCTGGGGGCTGGATCCGGCCCAATTGCCTTCTAAATCCGGCCCGCGTATGGTCTGGGAATCAGCGTGTTTTTACATGAGTAGAAGGTGTCTTTTTATTTAAAATGCATCTCTGGGTTATTTGTGGGGCATAGGAATGCATTCATTTTTTTCTCTCCAAAATATAGTCTGCCCCCCCCCCAAGGTCTGAGGGACAGTGGACTGGCCCCCTGCTGAAAATGTTTGCTGGCCCCTGGACTAGTGGGTAGGTACTGGATTCAGAGCCAAGCCTAACCACAAGAAACTACACCAGAAATATAAAAAGTAGATGTATTAATAAATTATAAGATTAGTAGCTTATAACCTAGCAGGAACCCATCACATTAAAAAATAAATAAATAAGAGAAATAACCATAGTGCAAGAATACATTTGGGAATTTGACTACAGGACATAAAACTAGAAAACTAGCTTGCCTCTCTCATACTAACCATTAGAGCTGCTCTCCACACTGAAAAACTGGCAAGCAGCACCCGGGTGTGCATAGGTGTGATGATCCAAAACTGAGGCACTAAACAAAGAGCAAAACCACTTTTATGGAAAGAAGCCTGGATACAGAGGACAACTATTCCTTAGCCTGGATCACCATAACTTTCCAGCACGGAAGTGCGAGTGAACATGATACCTCACCAGGAAGGCATCTGACCTAATTAGCTAGACAGCCATAATGGCCTTGGACTTGCCTCATATGAGCTAATGCAGTGGCAAGGGGGAATTCCTGTTTATGGGAATGAACTTTTTACCCAGCCACAGTGTGCCCAGAAGCCTGTGCCAAAGAGCCATTTTACAATGAACCAAAGAAATGTTCTTCTTTATGCTTCTCAAATCAGCCAATAGGATATAGATTCAAATCTGTAGATTGTAATAGGCATAAGCAGTTGCCAGACATGCAACTTATTTTCTTTTGTGAAAATAATGTTCCGGGGGGGGGGGGATTATGTGAAAGACCTGGTCTAAGGTATACGAGGCATGAACTAAAGAGAATGAACTAGGAGCAGAAAGCCCTTGGTTCAAATCTCAGCTTGAACTACCATCTCAAAATGATGTAATGAAAGCAGAACTTTAGGGAGAAAGTTGTCCTGGCACAGACAGGTGGCTGTTGAAAAGGAATGTTGAAAGGGTTACAAAGACAAACATTTTGTCTTCTTAGAAAAAGCTACTCTATAAACACAAAGCTATTATTAACAAGTTAAGAAGGATTTTTAAGAGACAATGATATCAAACCTCTGGGGGTTCTTGTATGCATTGTTCTATCTTCAGGGAAACAAGGGTCATTTTTTTCTGCATTATTATTATTATTATTATTATTATTATTATTAACCCTATACCTGGGCATCTCAGGGCAGTTCACAGAATAAAATCAAGAGCATGAGGACCTCCCAGCCCAATAACCTCATGAGACAAGTAGGAAGAAACTTGCAGCAATATACGGTACTTTTGAATATTTTCTTCTTTTCTACATTTGAATGGCATGCCAACTAATTTCCTGAAATAAATAAAATGTTGCTTTTTTATCACTATAATCCTGTCTCTGGGGCTCCTTTTTAGTGGCCTTCCACACCCAGTTGCAGATGGTGGCGTGGAGGGGCAAGCCCTGACCTCCAGTTGCCTGCATTGTCACTGCATACTGGTATGGAGAGAAAGTGAGGGGAGGCAGCAGCAGGTTCTATGCGGTGCAAACACACCAGCAGGAACTGCAAAGATGAATTTCAGAGAAAGCAGTTTTTAGTAATAGAGGTACATGATGGCAGATTTAGAGGAACAATCCAGTAAATCAAACATAGGATGGAGGTGATGTGTCAGAAAAGAGACATCTCCGCTGTTTGCTTTGGATTATCCTTTATACGAATATTAAAACCATCCATCTCTTTTCAAAAAGAGAAGAACTTAGCATGATTAGTAAACGATGGTGTCTGCATGGTGCAACAGCCATCTTTTATTATTAAGCCTCATTTCTAAGACACTGGCATTACATTGATAGCAAACAAATGTGTATCTCCTGGTGTCTTCTAATCACAATGAAAATCTTCTGTTAAACGAAGCATCAGTTCTCTGAGACAATTCAGGTTCTTGAGGACAATCCACACAACTGCATTAGCACCCCAAAAATTGGATAGAGTGGATCCATGCAAGATTCAGCTCATGGTAAATGGTTATGTGTGTGATTCACCTTTACAATCCATATTTAACTGTGGAATAATTTTGGGTCACTGGGAAGATTGTGAAGCAACCACACAATCATATCACCATGTGCAAGTTGAGCATAGATCCATACAAGGCACACTCCTACTTTTCTACTTGGAATGTGCAACTTGGATGAAAGTTTTTGTGTGTGGAAGTAAGGTCCATTGGAATCAACTGTGCTTGCTTCCAAAGAAATGAATTTAGGATTGGGATTCCAGACTGTATTTTACATACAGCTGAATTATCACAGTGTGAGTTTCTTTGGTGCCAGATAAATCACACATGGCAGAGCCTTTGGCTTTCCTTACTAGACTAAATATAAATATCCCTTTACCTTTGTGAATCATCTTTGAAAAGGAATGTGCATATCCCTCTCATATAACTGTGGATCATCAAACCAGCTGATGGATACTATAGCTTGCCAAGAATCAGGCATCAAAACTCTTGTGAACTGGTTTGATGTTAAAGAGGGCTGCTGGCCATGGTTACCTATGAAGTGTTGTGTAACATGAAACTCTGCCGTACATAAATCACTGGCCTTTAGTATCCTGCATCTGGAGCTTAGATTTCTTGGTTAATGTCAAAAAAGACATTTGTTTCATATAGCATTCAAACATTCCACAAGACAGAAAGCATTCTGGGTTCCTGGCTCCGTCAAATTTGTAGACTACTATTGGAAAAATCCTAGGAGGACCCCTAGAGGATCTCTAGATGACAATCATGTCAGGAAGATAATAAAAACCCAATCATTTCAATCATGAACATCCTAACCAAATCAAATCTTTCATTACAGTGGACAGCTCCATTAAAAGATACAGAGAAGCTAATGAAGGCACTTGTTGAAGAGAATGTACAGAAAACAAAGCAGCACAATGAAAAACTGGTCTCTGGAAGCAGTGTGATGTAAATTCCTTGCAGCAGAGACCTATCTTCTTTTGCTGATGCTGCTCTGTACATTGATGTACTACCTAAATAACAATAAGCTCCCTTGGTGCAAGGCATATGAATTAATTCTTCTAATACGTGACCTTCTAAAATAGGACTGGGGGACATTTTTCAGGCCAAGAACTGCATCCTCTCAGACGAAACCTTCCAAGGGCCACATATCATTGGCAGGTGGGGCTGGTATATTTATTGTTTAATTGTAACTGGAATTCTAGAAATTATGGAACTATTAGTGGAAGGTGCAGATATACAAGGCAAAGAAATGAATATTTCAGGCACCAGTATTACTCCATTGTGTTGGTTGCCTAGACGGCAATAACAAGATACAGGAACTGTTATCCATTTCCTCCATTAACACAAGCATGTTGGTAATATCCCTTAAATGATCTGTTTTATTTGAGTTCTGTAAGAGCTGGATTATGAACCTTCTGGCCTAAATCCAGCATCTGTATTTCTGCTTCATTCAGGGTAAATTAGTGCCAATGGACTGAAAGAATATCTGCCACAGGGGTTTATTTGTAGCATGATCGGAATGTCAGTTGTTGCATTAGCTGAACAATGGATGCACCCAGAATACACAGGTAATGTAGATCTGCAGCTGTAAAACTCAGTCCTTTGTATTCTCTTCTTTTTCCATCTGGAAAACAGACATGGGTAGGCACAGGAGCTGGAGAAAGGAAACCAGCGTGCCCTTAAATACTTGGCATCTCCTTGTATTCCAGCCATGGCAAGGTCTGTGCTAACACACACTGTTCTAAAACAGTAATTCGCAAGTGATGAATCAGGGCCACCAATGAATCACTCAGAAGTTTGCCATGATGGTGTTCAGATATTCCAAGAGAAGAAACACATACGAAAATAATCCAAAAATCAAACAAAAAAAAGGCAGAAGCATGGTGTTAGGCTACACAGATAGATGCTACACATGTTTAATAGCCAATGAGTCCCAGACAGAAAGTGAAATTTCAGCGTTAACTGGTTGCCTTCGGTCAGGTCTTTGTGCAGTTGTTTTCTGCAGGAGGTTTTGTATCAGAATCCAAATTTCAGGGCCAAATTTCATGTCATGTAGCTCTGATTTTAAGGGCAATGTTTTTGTTTATTTTTCTAAGTAGCCAGAATTTCTATGGATTGAGACCCTAGCACAGGAACATAGGAAACTGCCTTATGCAGAATCTGACCATCATTCCATTTTAGCTTAGTACTGTCAACAATGACTGACAGTGGTTCTTCAGGGCTTCAGACCAGGAGTCTCTTCCAGTCCTACCTGGAGATGCCAGGAATTGAACTTGGGACCAACTGCATTCTGGTGCCTAAAAACATATAATGATGGTGCCAAGTGAGCCTCCCTGGAGAGAACATTCCACCAATGAGGAGCCCCCACCAAAAAGGCCCGGTCTCGTGTTGCTTCTCTCCAGATAAGTAAATAAATAAAATAAGTAAATAATACATATTCCTGTTAATATTTGTTCAGCAGTACATTTTCACATAACTCTCCTAAACACAGAAGGTATTTTAAAAGTGGATTTGTTGCACCAGGGTGAAAAAAACAGTTTAATCAACTTAAATTGCACAAACCTGCGTTTCTGGTATGTGTTTGAAACGCTCTGGCAAAATACTGATAATCTGGAGGTGACCTTAGACTTCAATCTTATGCTTGCTTTCCTAGGAATAAAGCCCACTGAACTCAAGCGAACCTCTGGATAGACATGCACACAACTGAGCTGTACAATATTTTGTAATCAAGTGACAACTCTATTAAGACCCACCTTTTGCATTCCAGTATTGATGCATTTCACTCTTAATTGCATTCCACTACCACCCCATCTATTTTGCTTTCGCTTAAGGGGATTCAATCAGTTTTGCATGCCACGGGCCTCTTTGCTTATGCTGTAAGCAATAGCACATAAATCTTTATGTTTAGCATTGTTGTTTGTCTATCAGTGGCAAGGGTTCTTTGCTGAGAGGATTTCCCTGCCTAAAGGTTTGCTCGTTTAGAAACATAATTTAGCCTCAGAGAGAAATAGACTTCCTTGAAAATGTATTACTAGTAAAACCACGATCTCTAAATTTAAATTCATATCCTTGATTCCCTTTTCCGGCACATAATGATTTGCTCTCGGATGCTAGCCTGTGTCAGCCTTTGGGCTCCTTCCGGTTGAAACACCACCCTGGTTCCTATTGAATAAGAAGCAGCTATTCGGGATAATGGGGCTGTTCCTATCTGGAATTGCAGGTTTTTGACAATCAGCACCATCAATGGGACATCTGATTGTCCCTGTTAACACTGCAGTTTCAAGGGGTAAAAAGCCAGCTTTTAGCATATCATTGCCCAGTAAAAAGAATCTGGATAAGAAGAAGAAAAAGGACTATTGGCACCCAGCACACTGCTAGCATTGGATAAATATTAAATAGCTGTTCACCACCAAAGAAGGATCTGATGTGATAAGAACTGTGACAGTTGGCAATATAAGCAGGAGCAATGTTTTATCCAAGTGCCAGGAGTGTTTTCAATAGCAGGTCAGAGGAAGAAACAAGAGATGGCAGCTGCAAATGGCCTTGACTCCTTGATGTGCATCTTTCTTGTCCAGCCAGCAGCATCTGTTGTGAGTTGGTAGAGTAACACAAGGCTTCTGTGAGATCATGATGTGGGTAAAGATTTATGGAAGTGAGGTGGGGTGAGTTTCAGGTGTGAGGAAGGGATGATCCACATCCCTTATTCCTATTGGTGGAGCCACCGTGAAATTCCAGATGTTAAAGGGACAACATGTCCATCTCCAGGGATACAATCCCAAACCTTTACAATTAGCATCCACACATTTGGTTGTGGGGAGTTGAAGCCCACTCTGTAAAATTGGTGGCAATTAGATGGTCACGTACATAGATCACATAGTATCCTAAAACAAACTTATTTCGAAAGAAATAAAAAATTAAATAATAACATTTCTATCAAGCCATATAACATTTAAGTGACAAAGTGGAACTTCTGGGATGTGGGCATTCGGTGTCTCAAAAGCTCTCTCTCAACCCTAGATTTTATAGAACCCTATTCTGGCATTTTCAGCTCACATAATTCACATGACCCAATTAACACATAGCTCCATTGGGAGAGATGGCAGCAGGGGGGAGGGGAGGTTCTGTACAGGCATAGCTTCCCCATGCAATTTATAATGTTCTTAAATCACGAAGGAAACTTATGCCTGTAGCACAGACTCCAGATATTTAGACCGGAGTTATTTATTTTATTTATATACCGCTCTATACCCACAGGTCTCAGGGTGGTTCACAGAATA
Organism: Podarcis gaigeae; assembly: GCF_964106915.1. NCBI lineage: Eukaryota > Metazoa > Chordata > Lepidosauria > Squamata > Lacertidae > Podarcis > Podarcis gaigeae. Next base: position 56,837,845 of record NC_139678.1, on the reverse strand, counting down.
AATCAGGGCAATTCACAGAATAAATTTATACTCCTATGTTATGGGGAGCCTGTTGGCTTACAGATGTTGCTGGACTACTGCTGACTGGGGCTGGTGGGAGTTGGAGGCCAACAACATCTAGAGCAGCCTTTCTCAACCTGTGGGTCCCCAGATGTTGTTGAACTACAACTCCCATCACCCCTAGTTAGCAAGGCCAGAGCTCAGGGATGATGGGAGTTGTAGTCCAACAACATCTGGGGACCCACAGGTTGAGAAAGTCTGATCTAGAGGGTCACAAGTTTCTCATCCCCATTTTATACTCACCCACTCCAGGGCACTTAGGCTGAAATTGTATGTGCACTGACTGGGGAGTAAGCACCATTGAATTCCATGGGATGCAGTTCTAAGTCAATATAAAGCAGAGGATCCGACTGCATGTCTCCAATGTATCAATAGTGCACATATGCTGTGGGGGAGGAAGGGAAAGGAGAATGTTAGCCACTTTGAGACTCCTTAGGGTAGTGAAAAAGCAGGATATCAAATCCAAACTCTTCTTCTTCACCAAGATTTCAGATTTAGCAGGAAACCTGTGGCCTTCCAGATGTTGGTTTCAGCCACAGGTCCCTCAGCCCAGCTGTATGGTTTCAGTCTAAGTCTTCAAAGACTGGCAGGGCAACTACTAAGGGCCTGCTAATTCTACAACCTAGAGGTTGAATGATGTGGTATCTGACATTATCTTATTTTTTAAAAAAAACCCAAGGGAGAGGAAAAATATTTTTCCCACTCTGTCACTGAAACATTCACAATACGAAGCAGGTCAAATGCATATTTCTTCCTTGAGGGCAGGCTTGCAGAAGTTGTGAACCATCAATCTGAACATGGTCCATCAAGCATGGGCTGCCAAGTGTTTGATGACCCTTCTGTTATTGCAGTCCCAGGGAGGCAGTGAAAACAGGTTCCTGATGGGTTGGCATGCAAAATTGTGGGCAGCGTTCTGGGAGGAGGGCTGCTCCTGCATTTCCATATTCCACCTTCAGAACATTGCATCTGCTGGTGGGAGGGAATGAGAACGGAACCCAGCAAAATTATAACTGGTCCTAGGGTCTTCTTCCTTTCATCTCAGTTTCCAGTCCATTTTTATTAATAACAAGGTGGGGAGCATTTCATTGTAACTTAATGCATTTAATGCCTGCATTTGTTTTCAAATATTGTTGCACAGGAGTGAACAGAAACAAATGGCAAAATTGCTTTTGGCCTGTAGGTGGAGTAAGAAGAACATTGTTGGGGAAACAGAAATTTGCCACAAAGGTCAGTTTAAAATACCATATTCATAGTCAGATGGGGAAGGAAGTAATCTTTAATAATCTTTGAATATGCAAATGTGAAATCTATTATGAACAGTTCCACATGAAGACAGTTTTTGTCCAGTCCTTCTACCTTAACATCAACATCAAAAGTGGGAAGCTTGTCTTCTAGTTTCACCATAAAACTCAATATTTCTTCATCTGAAAAAAGGCATTATAATTTGATAGACAGTTTGAAATAAACTTTGATATTTGAACTGTATTTCCTTTTGATTTCAGTAATGGAGCAAATCCTGCGTCTGTCATAGATATGATGGTGTCACACATTTTGGGCTATTAGTACTTCATCTGTAAAATGGGAATAACAATAACCTCACTTATTTAATTACATTATTTATTTCATAAAATTTAGATACCACTTGATTATTATTTTTTAAAAACGTGATTTATAGCTTCAGAGAGTTGCTGTTAAAGTGAGAACAGCAATTATTTACAGTAAATAAAGGTTATATAAAAAGTATAATGCATGTTTTGCTAATATGTTTGTTATAAATACTGCACCATAGACACATCATAAAGTGTCAGAAATTATTGTTTTTATACCTTGAAACCATATTAGTACAAGAATATCTGCCACCTTAAAAATATGTCTATCATAAAATAAAGATGAATTATTCATACACACACACTAATTTCCATAGTATGTAGATTACACATACCAATTCAGTATAGTGACAGGCTACAATATACTATGCACACTTTTTCTGGGAGTTGATACCTTGAATGCAATGGGGCTCTCTGCTGAGTAAAGACACAAAGAAGTACATTGCCTAAGACAGAACCACATCCTTGGTTGAAATACCATCTCTGACAAGAACTTGCTTGAGGCAAGCCACCGCTTTTTCAACATCACTCCCTTATCCACTGTGTGAGGATGATCAGCAACCTAATGATTCTGCTGTAAGGATTTGTGAAATAATGTGTAACAGCACTCTGAACGATCTCCAGTGCTAAATGCAATATCTTATGAATTCCATCCATTTCAGTTTTTTGCCACACGGTGGAGCCCTCAATCGCAGTAACGGTGTGCTATCCCAAGATGATAGCAGTGTCTATAATTACTTGTAAAAGTTGTCATTTTATATTAAAACACTGAACGCTTTTATTAGTTGTGTAAATAATGAATTGGGGCTAGTGGATTAATACATTATAATGCATGACGGGGAGAAGCAATTATGTAATTTTAACATCCGCGATGAAGAAAATGTAGGTGGTTTGTGCACTTATTGAATACTCATGAAGGCTGGTGGGAGTTTCAGCTAGAGCTTTGGAGGGCTTGTTCATTTTATTGGTGACTCAATCCAGTCCTTGGAGAACGGATTGTAGCATTGGATCAGGCTTGAGGTGGGCTGCGTGCTCTGGCCTCACCTGGGTTATTAGACAGGATAACCAAATAGTGCCTCCAGAGGCAAAGGCAGTATACCTCTGGATAGCAGATACCAGCAACAAACAGCAAGGAAGGGGGGGGGGGTTTGCCTTAATGACCTTGTGAACTTGCCAGAAGAAAGTTGGGAGCAGAACGGCAAGCTAAATGGGGAAGGGCTGTGGCTCAGTGGCAAAAGATCTGTGTTGCATGGAGAAGGTCCCAAGTTCAATCTGCAGTAGCATCTCCAGTTAGGGACTAAAGAGGCTTGTCTGAAACCTTGCAGAGCCACTGCCAGTAGCCAACGCTGAGCTAAATGGACCAAGGGTCTGACTTGGAATGAGGCAACTTCCTAGTATGTTCCCATTTTCCTAAGTAAATTCTTGTATGCTTCTGGCCAACTGATAATGTGGTTGTGGTTGTCTTCATACACCCTTAATTTAGACCAGTGTTTCCCAACCTTGGGTCTCCAGCTGTTTTCAGATTACAATTCCCATCATCTCTGACCACTGGTCTTGCTAGCTAGGGATGAAGGAAGTTGTAGTCCAAAAACAGCTGGAGACCCACAGGTTGAGAACCATTGATTTAGAGTCTGTGCATGCACCCTGGTCCAACAGAGGAGCTATAAATACATAATACAAATAAAACCTCTTTAATGGGCATGGAAGAGTACTTGTGTTATCACTCATGGGGCTCCCTGTGACACTCATTCCACCAACCATATTCTAGACATCCTTCATGTTGCCATGGCTTGTCCCTTTGTTCCAATGGGGAATAACTGCATCCTCCCCTCCACCCAGCAATTATATATTGTTTGAGGATGGGTGTGTGTGCAATATTCTCTAAAGAAAAGTGCTTATTAGACAGATAACACATACTGATCCTGCATAACACATGGCATTTTTGCTTGACCAACTGATATTGGTGAAGGCCCCAAGATCTGAGAAAGATCTGAGACTGTTACATTTAGACTTTGAGAAATTTAATTTTGGGGTAATGTATTCAGCTGGAGTTGCCTCTGTTCAAGAAGGATATTGAAACAAGAATTAAGAAAGTTCAAGGAGGAGAGAAGGTCCAGAGGACAAGTCATTATGAAGAAAGACTGGGGCCGGCAGAAAATAATAAGTCCCTCTGTTCTAGAATGTACCTACAGTCTTTCTTGGAATAGTCAATAAAATGTTCCTTTAGAGATGCTTTGGGATGCTGTGGCCCATTTCCCATCCTTCCATAGCAATTCTCTAAGCTGGTGATGGACCATTCTTCTTTGTTGTAAGTACAAAACTCCCCAGATTATTCCCAAAGGGGTGTGAAATAATAACACCAAGCTGGTGGTCCACATGTGTGACAGCTTGTTTGGGTGAGATGGGATGACTTCATAAGCCAAAAGAAAAGAGAAAAAAAGCTTGTGTACATGGTGGAAGCAGAATCTACATCAAACTGTCTGGATCCTTTCTAATTACAGATTGTACTTTAATGTTGGTACCCAATGTACACTCATTTTATTTTAAAAAAAAGTTCCACTGAACAAAGCAGCTCACATCTGAGGATCACAGTGTAACTGCCACTGAGCTGGCAAAGAAAGATGGTTGTGACTGTCATCTCTGATTTCACGTCCCCCCCCCCCAGTTCATTTTTTTTTCTCTGTGGGAGGATGACAGAGCGAATCACTGACGCCAGCAGATAGCAGCCTAGACTTCAAACCATCCTTGATCGATTTCAAAGAGCTCCCGGTTAATAAATATTTACCCAATGTTACCTGTAATTTGTGCACATTACTGATACATATATAGACAAAGGGACTGATGCCACTATAGTTCTATTCGATCATTCCGAAGAAGCCAAGTGGAGGGGGCCGAATTTACCTCTTGTCGGTTCAGCCGGAGGAAACAGGACCTTTCCAGCGAGAAATGTGGATCCAGTTGTGTTCCTCACCAATGCTGCCTTTCTTGGTGCATATCTTACAAGACTGTTAGTAGGATCCGAACCCCACATAACCTGTGCACTATTCACTCCGGAGCAAACGCCGCTGGGGGGGGGGTAGGGTTCCTGCGGACTAAACGTGTGACTACTGCCCTCTTTCGAAGGGTAGCCCTTTCTGTGCGTGGCGAGCAGGTGGGAGGTGCACGTCGACCCTCGCTCCCCGATTGCAAGGGTCAAATGTCCCTACGTTTGTGTCGCTGTTGCCGGGAAGCAGCCCACCCCTCTCGCCAGCCTGGTTTTCCTGCTCCGTCCCACGCTCCTCTGCCCCTCCCACTCCAGAAGGAAGGCTCTTTGAAACCAGCGCTCGGCTCCCATCTTTTCTTCTAAACGTGCCGAATCCTTTGTGCTTCCCAACCCGGGTGGGAGGAGGGAGGCGCGGGAGGAGGGGGCCCGTGGCCGAGGCCGCCCCGTCGGAGAAATGCCCCCGATCGCGGCTGAGAAGCTAACCAGGGGGGAAACAAAGCCCACTCCCGGGGTCAGAGTGGCTCGGGAGGCGCCCCCTCTCCTCGCAGGAGCCCCCCACGGGCAGCCACTCCCCGCTTTTCAGGGGCCATCGCCGCTTTAAGCGGAAAGCCACGCTGGGCGGTGGGTTGGGTCGGCGCGCTCCCCCCCACCTCGCTCTCCCACGTGGTCTGGGCGCTTGTGAATTGCCCTAGCTGGAGGGTCTCGCTGCAGACGCCGGTCCCGCCGCCCGGAGAAGAGCGCGCTCTCTCCCTCTCTTTGGCGGGCGGCTGCTTCCCTCCGGCGGACTTCTCGGAGCAGCGCCGCGCCATGAGCGGAGGAGGAGGCAGCAGCCGCGGGCGTCGGGAAAGCCGCGGGGCCGCCCGGCCGCCGGGTCCCAGCGCAGCAGACTGAGGCAGCGGCGGCGGCGAGAGCGGGACGAGGCGGAGGAGGAGAATGCGACGCGCGGGTCTGGCCGGGCTGGGCTTGGTGGCCGGGCTGTGGCTGCTGGCCGTGGTGGCGCTGGCGGGGCTGTGGAGCGGGCGCGGCGCCCCGGAGCCCGGCGTCGAGGCGGCGTCGAGCGGCCGCCTCCTCCGGCCGCCAAGCCAAGCGGCGCAGAAAACTTTCCGCGCGCTGCTTACGCTGCCGGGACAACCCTCGGAGGGGCCGGGCGAAAGTGGGCAGGAGCCGCCGCCGCCGCCTGTTCCCGCGGATCCCCCTCGGGGCGTCGCGGAGCCGCCCGTGCGCGGCGGGATCTTTTGGAGCCGGGCGCTGGAGGCGCAAGTGCCGCCGGGCTTCTCGGCCGAGGAGGCGGCGTCGTGGCTGCGGGCGGCCCGCGAGGCGCGCGTCGTGTCCCTGGAGCGCGGCGGCTGCGGGCGCAGCTCCAACCGGCTGGCCCGCTTGTCGGACGGCAGCCGCGCGTGCGTGCGCTACGGCATCAACGCGGAGCAGATTCAGGGCGAGGCGCTCTCGTACCACCTGGCCGGGTTGCTGGGCATCCAGGAGCGGCTGCCCCCCTTGGCGCTGGCGCGGGTCGAAGCCCGCGGAGGGCAGTGGGCTCCCGTGCGCGACGAGCTGCGCGGCTCCCCCTGGGCCGACGGCGCCGTGGTCAGCCTGGCGCGTTGGGTGGACAACCTGACCGACGTAGTGGCTCCCGCCCCCTGGCGGGCCGAGGCGGGCGCGGCGGCGACGTCGGGCCCCCGTCGGCTGCAGCCCCTGTCGGCCGGGGAGCTGCGCGGCCTGAGCCAAGCGCAGCTGGTGGAGCTGGTGCAGTGGAGCGACCTGATCGTCTTCGACTACGTGACGGCCAACTTCGACCGGCTGGTCAGCAACCTGTTCAGCCTGCAGTGGGACCCGCGGGTGATGCAGCGCGCCACCAGCAACCTGCACCGGGCGCCCAACGGCGGGCTGGTCTTCCTCGACAACGAGGCCGGCCTGGTGCACGGCTACCGGCTTCTGGCCATGTGGGACAAGTACAACGAGCCGCTGCTGCGCTCCGTCTGCGTCTTCCGAGAGGCCACCGCCCAGCGGGTGCGGGAGCTGCACCGCGCGCGCAACGCCGCCGCCCAGCTGCTCCACCTTTACCGGACCCGGGAGCCCCTGGCCGGCGTCTTGGGCTTCCTCTCCGAGCAGCAAGCGCAGCTGCTGCAGGACCGTGTCGACTTTGTCCACAAGCACATTTTGCACTGCAAAGCCAAGGCCGCCTCGCTGTGACCCCACTGGACCTGGGTGGATTTAACATTTCGATGGGCGTAAGGAAGGCACTGGAGGTGTGCCCGGTAGCGCAGTGTCCCTAAAGGAGGTGAACGCAGAGGCCGCAGCTTCTGGTCTAGAGCACTTCTGGAAACCTTGCCTTGAAATATCTGACCAGCCTGCCGAAAAATGAACTTCATAATTGAGAGCAATTTTTTTTTTAAGTGGGGAGGGTGTAGAGACTAGTTAATGGTTCCCAGACATTTTCCTGCTGGGATCCATCAGCAGAATGTGGTCTTCCTTTGTTTGGTGCACACAGTTTAAATTCCAACCCCCAAAGTGAAATTTCTGACTAGGCAGCCTTATGCAGGCTGTACTCCCAGCTTCCCACCCTGTCCTCAAAACGAGACCTGGGTTGGCTTAGATTTTTGTCAGAGGGATGCACTGAAAACAATGGCCCTTTTAGGTGTAAGGTATAATGCTGCCCTGATGCACCTGTCATGCACTATTGTCTGCTATAAAACTAGGCCAGGTAATATCCTTCCATTGCACAGTGTGTTGTTTTTCTTTTCTTTGTTTCTGAAGTAATTAGGGTCCAAAATAACTTTGAGGGACTCAGTCTGTGGCCTGGGAGTATATGATGCTGGAACTAACTGGGTGTGGTCCTAACTAGTCCCTTGGATAAGAGGCCACTGGGAGCCTCCTGTAACATCATGGCATAAAGATAATAAGTGTATATTTTAATTGCTATATATTTCCCTGTATTAATTTCATGCCAGATTTCTCTTTCAAGTGTGCCCCCCCCTTAATTGCTCTTATAAGAGCATCCCTTAAGAATTCACTCTGAAATACTCTGTGCAAAAGCTATTGCCATGGTTGGGTGGAACTAGCTATCTTTTCCTTCCAGTGGGGATTTGTATGTGCACAAGATTCCCTGTAACAATCCCCTTTATTTTAAATGAAAAAGTACTTGCTATCCAGTAACAATCTGCATCTATCCCACTTACGGACTTGCATTTTCCTGTGGCTCTTCCTAGCCAGGGCGGACATAGTTTTGACAAAAGTTAGTATTTTTAAAAAGAAGAAGTGATGAGAAAGTCACTATTTCAGTAGCTCTTGACTTTAACCAGTGAGAAGCATTTGGCAAATATCATTAGTTTCTCTGTGTGTCTGTTTTTATATGTAACCACTGCTGTACAGTAAATAATTGACTAATGGGGTGATGGAGGAGAAAATATTCCCAGGTTTATATAGTATTGTCAGTGTATTAAAATGTTTTAATGCATTAATCTGGAGGAGGAAAACATCAGTTTCATGCACTTTACTTTGACTTTTCTTATTTTTTTTATAAAAAGACTTTTTTATTTTAAAAGAAGTCTGCATTTTAGGTACATGACGTATGTTCTTAAGCTCTTCTGTAACATACTAAAGAAATGGATATTTCAGTAAAAATGTGTTAAAAGTTTTGCCTTTTTGTGTTCAAGGTTTTGGCTTTATGAAAAGCAACGTTTTTCTTCTGACACTTTCCCTTCTCTTTCCTTATTTTAATGGGTGTTTTTCTTTACTTGGGATAAAAGAGTTAAGTTGTTCCATACAGAACTTGCTCTTTAGAGTTAATTTTGCAGCCTCTCTCCCTGTGCCTTAGCTTATCCAAAACCCTGTGCTCATCAAGAATGCGTAACACGCATGTCTAATGGTTGCTGCTGATTTGAGTAAGAATTCCTGCACAAATTTCCAGGAGAATTACTGTGTATTTTTAAAAACTGACTTGATTCAGTCAGTTCAGGTTTCAGCACTGACTGCCCCTGCTGGTTGCTTCTCACACACTGGTGAAAAACCTGTTATAGTAGTACCATGAGCTATAAAATCAGAGCATCTCTGAGAGCATGTGCCATATTCAGCAGCTGTTAATTCCTTTTCCATTTTGGTTTCTGGGAAACCAATAACAAATGGAAAAGTCTATGACTTACTGTTCATGCCAGAATAATTCAGGGCTTCGTTTCAGCTTAGTTTCTATCCAGATCTAGGTGGGAGGAGGGGATAGAAGCTGAAATGAAATGTGTACATAATTGCCACTAAAGTTCAAAACCCCCATCTAGCAAGGGAGATCCATTATCTAACCAGCGCCAGTGCCCTTATCAGTCTGTATTGTAATGCTTGTTTGGGTTCCAGGGAACTGGCTGGCTATGTCTTCTGGTGCGAGTGAATACAGGCTGTCAATAGGTTGTACGTAGCCAGAACTGGTTTGGGTCTTTAAAGTCTTTTGGCAGCCTTGATTGAGCTTCTGAGGAGCCACACCGTACAGTAAGGAGGGCAATGTTATAAACGCCTGTCTTTGTAAACACAAGATGTAGAGGTATGGAATAAAGAGGCTGAATTCCCTCTGAACTGTATGTGCTTATCAGATAAGACTATAATCTCTGCCGCATCTGGGGAGATGTCTGCCTTCGTAGACTGGAGGTCAGAGGGCATTTTGCAGGCATCAGATAAAGTAAGTGCAGTTGACATCGTTTTGAGCATACAAATATCCTTTGTAAGCTAAGAGCTTCGTCACCAACAGATTGCACCCTTTCTGGTAACAACGCTTCCCGCAAGTGATGGGGCTGGTTCGAATCATCTTGATCATAATTACTTCTGAGCCCAAGAGCACAATGATGTTTTTACAAAGGTTAGATGCTGGACCTTTAAAATACATAGGGCTTGTTAACTAAGTATTGTTCTCAGACCTCCTTAACTGCCCTAAGAAGGCTCTTTCACTTCACTGCCCAGACTGACAGGACTCTTTTCTTTAACTCTTATTTATAACTCTCCACTCTTTTATCACTGTGCACAATGCACAGAGTCCCATGTGCCGGTTCTTTTGCCATTTGCATGATAATATACAATTTAGCTGTGTGATTCTTCCTAGCACTGTTTGTCAGCATGAGTTTTGTTAAGTAGCCTGGCTGCAGGGTCCTCCCCCCCCATGTGTTCACTTAATGAAAATGCATTTAAATAATATAGCAGTGGCATAAAGTCTCAACCACCCGCAAGAGCGAACGGTTGGTGCTACAGAGATCCTTAAGGTTTTCCTTCTGCTTGAAATGTCTCTGAAAGTATCAACACAATTGCAGTTTCAAACTGCTTTAATGGGTGATACGTCTCTGCAGCAGTGCCAGAGCCGAGCCTTAGATAATTACACCTTTCAGAAAGCAGCCGGGGCTTCCTCTCTGATGATTGGTGACTATTTCAAATTATATGTAGGCAGTGATGTTTGGAAATGGGAGAATGGTTTTAAGTGGATGATGCTGGAGGGGGGCAGGAAATCTGCAAATGAGGGAAATGGCTTCGTAGGGGAGATAGGCCGTTAGCTTGATTGTATTCCACCAGATTCAGAGCATGTGACTAGAATTTATTAGGGCCAGGAATCATAGAATTGTAGAGTTGGAAGGCACCATGAGGGTCATCTAGTCCAGCCCCCTGCAATGCAGGAATCTTTTGCCCAATGTGAGGATTGAACCCACAACCCTGAGATCATGCTCTCAGTACCACTGAGTCGACTTGTACTTCCCATTGTTTCCTCCCCTCTTTCCCCTCCTTTGCTTCTCACCTCTGCTGGTCCCCCCTGCCTTAATCCCATTGGCTGATTTGATACCATAGCTGCTCTTGTATCTCTTTCAATGAGTTGGTGATTCTCTACTTGAGCTCCACCACATAAACCTACAAGTACGGCCTCCTAGGACTAAGGATTCTTTCTCCACCCCTGCCCCACTCAAAGATATATAGGGTCACATCCGGAGAATACATTTAAAGCATATGGCTCCCCCCCCTCAGAAAATATTGGAAACTGTAGTTTGTTCAGGGTGCTGGGAACTGTAGTTCAGTGAGGCGTAAAGTACAGTTCTCAGGATTCTGTGGAGGAAACGTTAATGTATGTCATTGGATGTGACCTATATCTCTGCTTAGGAAGCTAAATGTCAAGCTCCAAGCAAACATTCAATTTGACATTCTGCTTTTCTGTGGGTAGAAAACTTTATTTTGTGGAAGAGCATTGTGTCACGTGGTACAGCCCTGACTCTACTATAGAACCTCAGTAAGAATTTGACCCACGTTGGCTTTCTGCTATTGATCACAAACAGCGTTATGTACCATAACCGATATGAGGGATAGGAGAACTCTCTCAGCCTGGGGCCACAGTCTGTTGTGGACAGCCTTCCAGAAGCCACACCCTGACGGTGAGTGGGGCCAAATGCAAAATTAAGTGGAGCAATAGCACTCAAAGATAATGGAGGGAGTGTGCCTGGGGAGACTCTCAAGGGCCAAAGAGAGAGGTTGGGGGGCACACTTGGCCCCTGGGCCTCATGTCCCCCCCCCTTTTCTGGCCTATACAGTACATTGATAAAGGGAAACCCATTTTATTCTGAATTTAAGAATCAAGCTGTGGATGCAAATCAGTTGAACTTTCTCAGCATCTTTCCCAGGGCCAGGCAGATGGTCAGCAACAGGATTAGCCACAGTTGTTGAACTGTTGGTGTCTATGCAGTTGCTCTAATAAAATGCGTCATAGTATGTTGTGCACTAAGCTTTAAATCTGCTTCGGCCGCTGTATTTTGAAAAAGGAACATCCCTAGCTCTGGCGCAGCTGAGGCTATCCAGTTCTAAATAAGTGTTGAATTGCATTCCGATTAGTTCTGTAAGATCAGGTGCTGGTTCATTGTTGCCCCTCTGCCCTGCCTCTGGAATGATTCAGCTGCAGAAAGCCAATGCAGACAGGAGGGAAGAACCAATTAGTCCACTCAGCTGGGGCTGAAATCTATGAGTAAGACATCTTTTTGTCCTTCCTCGTCCTCTCCTCTTTAGGGGGGTGTGGGACAGCTTGCCAATGGCTGCTTCAGAATAGGAGAGAAATCAAGGGGAACTCTGGCTTATCTATTGCCAATGGAAAACACAAAAAGAAAGTTAAACAGAGATTAAACACACTAGTTTTGGACTAGATTCCATAGTAGTTAAGAAGCAAGAATCTGAGGGATCAAGGCTGCTTCCAGATGACCCATCTAGTCAGCGATCATCCCCATTTGTTTGCAGAGAGGTTAGATGCTGCTGCATCCAAGTCAGTGATATTACACACTGCTCAGGGCATTTCCCTAGCACTTCCCTGATTGCAAAAGCCAACTGTAATTTTGCAACCTGAATTTGCTGGTATGTGACTGAATCCCAAACAAAAATAGTGACAGCCTGGAAGCACCCTAACCAATACCTAAACTGTGTTATGGCATTTAACACAGAATTCAGAATTGCAGAGAAAATAGTGTGGGGTTCTCTGCAGATTAATCTGCTGGTGCCAGGGACCTTGGGTCTCTGAGAAATACATTCTTCAGTTCCTATCAAGTTAAGGAACCCTCCCTCATCCATTCCTTTAAAACAGAACACTCTCTTATGCATTCTTGGTCTGCCACATTCCTTGGATTCCAACTCCTGCTTAATACCCTGCCTGAACTTCTGCTGCTTTTAACCCAAAGAATCAAAACTTTTTTCTAAGCTTTTTACTGATGGTGCTCTCAGCATCGTTGCTAGTGTGGCTTCCTTTAAGTAACTTCCGCCATTTATTTGAGCACAAATGGTAAAGCAGATTGATTGGCAAAATGGAGGAAAAACATAAATGGAAAAGTTATTTGCAAGAAAAGAAAATTACCAATGCGGGCATGTCTGTGTAAATTTACCTAACTTGTATACAGATCATTCTGTAATGCTGGGTTTCCTTCCTCAGAATCTGGAGGCTTTGGGGAAAGGGACAGGTGACAGTAAGAATACATTCAATTGCAGAGGGTGACTTCGTATACAGCACACTCAGAAGTGTTGGGAAAGCGCAGAGGTCCTGCTGAAACCATCTCTTCATACCTATACATTTTCAATAGTTACACTATCTGCTTCTTCAGTTTAGTCATTCATGTAGGTTGCACGATATTGCTATTCAATTTGATACTGTTTCACTAATTAATTCAAGGCCATTATGAATCATTTGTGAATCATCTAGTCCTGTGGAACTAGATCCAATGAGTATACTATTCACCTTCACCCATGTAGTATGCTGCCATGTTTGAAGCGGAGATGTACTGCAAATCTGAATTTGATATATTTGGTAACTAAGGGTCAGACTGAATGAGACACCAATCAAACACTTAGCAACTGCATTATTGGCTTTTTAATGGGGGTGGGGGAATCCAAATGGGGATTGTGGCATCTGGCATCGTCCTAGTTTGGACTGGGCCCCGTCCACCTTCAGTTTATGTTGGGGGGGGGGAGTTCCCATTTGCTCCAATGGGAGTTTTCCCCCTTATGCAAATAACCAGCACAGAATGCATCTGGATCAGGATCACAGTAGAGTGGCAAAATGTGTGCAGACTCCTTTTGTAAGTTGATCCCTTGTTTATTTGTACTGACATGAAAAGAGAGGGCTTTTTTATTCTTGCGGAGGTGGAATCAATATGGAAGGTTGGAATCAGGTGAGTTTGTAGACTTATATCTGGAGAGGTCAGAGTCTCTAAAGCAGAGCTGTGATCTGCTTACAGCTCCATGCCATTTCAGTACAGACAATAAATACTGACCACATAACGAACTGGTAGAAGGAGAACAATTTATTAAATACACACAAACCACACAAAGAACCTGTGCACATTTTCCTATGAACGAAAGATGGTTAGTGTCTCTGAACAAAGGAGAAGGGTAACTAACTTCAACTCTTAATCCCAGGTTCATGGGTTTGAGCCCCATGTTGGGCAAAAAGATTTCTGCATCTCAGGGGGTTAGACTAGATGTCCCTCAAGGTCCCTTCCAACTCTACAATTCTGTGATTATATGGCTGGCTGTTTTGCACAATGCAACTTCTCTTCCAAGCTTCCAAATTCAGCAGGATGTTTGTCAATGGAATCTTCAACTGCCTTTTCCTGCCCCCAGCTCATTCACTTACCATGTTTCAGCAAAAATCGGTTCTCTAGTTGCTTGCTTGTCAAACAGTTTAAGCTGCTATTAATTGTCAAACAAGTTGAAGATTCCATTGACAAACATCCTGCTGAATTTGGAAGTGGCTTTCAAGTGCTTTACCTATGGGATTCCTTCCGGATTCTATCTTTGCTTGAAGTCCTGGAACTGGAAGTGACCATACACACCCTCCAGGCTCATCTGCCGCAATTTCATTGGCTAAGAGCAACACATCCATCTAGTTTCTATGATCCCTTGATAGGTTTTAAGCCACAGTTTGAACACCAGCGACTTGAGGATCTCATAAATAGTAATATACTTATCTTATTGTTTGAGTAAGCATATTCTTTAGCTACCTAATCAGTTCACATGTAATGATCACATTCACAAAGTAGCTTCTAGTGTGTTTGACTATGTTGAATTTGCTGGTGTGTCCCTTGCAGGCGGCAGCATTCTGAATTTTCAGAAGACCAGCTTATGCAGTGATGGTTGCAACTGCTAGATAACACGCTGCTGCAAATCTACCCCGCATGTCTGCCATTAAAGTGGTTTGTGACTAGGCATATTCTTACTGCATGTATAGAGGCCGAGTCTTTTTTCAAAAATCGTTTGGGATTTTTAGCTTTGGGAAATGCATCACACCTCATTCTGAACAACTTTTTCCAGTTGCCAAATTCCCCAAAGTGCTGGTAGTTTGTTTGTTTTCCAAGCAAGCTGCTGCGACGCAGATGGGGCAGATTTCAGTATTTGCACAAGTAACATTTTACCATTGCTGCATCAACAACAGAGAACTGTCTGATCACTTAACAGTTTGAAAATGTTGTCAGTGCCCGGCAACGAGGGATAAAGATAGCAGCTTCATTTGGATTCCTTGGGGTTGGCAGCAGATGCTACCTTTCGCTTGCCCAGGAAAAGAAAGGAATTTTTTGCGATTCGTTTTCCTTGGGGACTTGTCTTCTCCACGGCGATCACATCCACAATGTTCCCACTCTCATGCTTGGTGGGTCCAGGCCTTGTTTGACTATGAGATCACATTAGGACCTAATTCCATTTGGTGTGTTACTGTGTCTTGTTCTGGATTCACACTGTGCAATTTTAACTGGGGCTTCAAAGCTGTATGAGGACATGCCAATGTCTCTTAACAATAACAGGGCAGACTGTGTAATCTAGCAGCTCCTGCTGAGGCCAAGAATGATGGCAGGGATTGGCCACGACCTATAAACCCTTTTACCTTGAGGTTGTTCCTTGGCCCAAGGCATTAGCGAGGAAGGACTTATCTGCATGGGGGACGCGACCTAGATTTACAGGCATGAGAGGCCACGCAGCGGGGTAGATTCACACAGGCAGCAGGCTACCATCCTAAACTGTAGGCAGGCAGTCAAAACTGCTGCAGGCAACATTCTGTACTACTTCTTTGTATTCAGTTTCCCATATCTTCCCAAACGGAACTTCCATTTAGTAACCTGCCAGGACGATGAGCGCCACCACTCCACAAGTGCTCAAAAGCATGTCATGAGCTCCATGGAGAGTTCTTGGCAGGTCTGGTCTGGTCAGAGTGGGAGGAGAATTGGGATGAGAGTGTGGATCAGATCCAGTGAGTTGTCTGCAGGAAGTCCTGCCTCAGTGTCTTCTGATGCAACTCGGGATGGGAGAGGTCTCAGAAAAAAGACATTTTATCAGTGGTAGAGCCTCTTTGCTCACCATCATTACACAGGTCGACCCATAACTTACAGAACCAGAGGAAATTATGCAAAATAAGCACCCTGTGATAATTTGTTCAGTTTATGCAAGCAACAGAATACAACCCCCCCTTTTTTTTGCAGGTGGTGGTGATCCAGTTGACTAAAATGTTTGAAAATCATGCAAAGACGAAAACATAGGTCACAGTCAAGCAGCATTCATTTGAAGGCTCAAACACCAAAGGCATTCATGCAACATTTTTTACCGTCTGCAGTTAACAAGTGCAGAACTTCAATCCGTTCTGGTCCCCAACATGGTTGACATGGGGTGTAAGCAGCCTCTTGTCACCACACTTGGGAGAGGCTTCCAGGGGTGCACAGGGACTGGGAGAATGAAAGAGAGGGGAATATGGAGTTTGAAGAAAACTGCAGTATCTGGGATTGGATAGGGCAGGAAAGGAAAGGAAAATTCTACTCATTGAGATCTAGCAACTTGGCATATCAACTTGGAATTGTCATCGACAGGTAAATCTAGACCTGTACAGTTCATTTCATCATTATTTTAGGGGAGGGAATCTCTCCCAGAAGCTGGGCTCTCATGCACATTTATGTAGTAATAAGCCCTATTGAACTTTTTGCTAAACATGCCTTTAAGATGAAATGGCTTCACACACATTTTAAGCAAGCAGACATGCTAAAACCATTAGGATCTCTGGGGGAGACAGAGCTATGCTTGGAAAGAAGCATATGTAGATGTTAAAGTCAGATAAATGCATCCAGGAGCCAGAGATTGGGCTCCATATGTGTACACTAAGGAACTCACAATGATATTGGATAAACCGATAGATTGGAAGAGACGGAGGCAAATGTGGGCTGCTGTTTCTTCCGTTTTCCAATCAAAAAGCTTTTTCACGCATCAGCAAAGCTTTCCCCAAATCCTAGGAAAGCAGCAGACACTTAGGCACTTACAGGAAGTGGGATTAGTGGGCTAATAGCACAGATGGTGCATTTAGTGGAGGCGCTTTGAAGACATTCCTTGTGCTGGCATCTCAACACAGCACAAAGGCAAGGTGGCTCCTTTCTGTGCCTGTACATTTCATTTGTCGGAGTTATAATTTTTTAATGCATCTGTCTTGCTATCTTCCTCTTTTGTGTCCTGCTGTGGGGAAGAAATGCATTAATAAACTATATTTCAAAGCTGCTGGTGCAAATTTATTTCCTTTGGTGCATATGGCTTTTTGGAATTGAGCTGGGAACCTTTCAGTCGCGGTCTTTCAAATTGCTGAATATTGTTTGGCTGTTTTCATTTGTAGCTCTGTCACCTTTAGGCTTCTGAAAGTTTTCTCTTCTTGAAATAACACTTTCCTTTGCATTGCTAATGTGGTATTTAAAAAGTTGCTAGCCTGGCAAATATTTTTGTGTTTATCCTTTTCCTCCTAACACGAAATCATGTGACTCATAAATCACAGATGGATTTGAAAGGGAGTATACTGATATAGGGTGTATACTGAGGTCGCTATTCCAGCGTCCTCCTGATCTGAGGCGTAGAACTGTCCTCATAAGAACATAAGAAGGGACTGCTGGATCAGGCCAATGACCCATCTAGTCCAGCATCCTGTTCTCACAGTTGCCAACAAGATACCAGCAGGAAACTCACAAGCAGAGCCTGAACACAACGGCGCTCTCCCCTCCTGTGATTTTTGGCAACTGACATTCAGAAACATGCTGCCTCCAACTGTGGACATTGATCATAGCCATCTTGGCTATTGATAGCCTAATCCATGAATTTTTCCAGCCTCCTTTGAAAGCCATCCAAGTTGGTGGGCGATGCTGCCTCCTACAGGAGTGAGTTCCATAGTTCTAACACTATGTTGTGTGAAGAAGTACTTTCTTTTTGTCTGCCCAGAATCTTCCAACATTCAGCTTCATTGGTTGTCCATGGGAGTTTTTTTTGGGGGGGAGGGGAGATTGAGAGGTCACAGCAGCAAAATGAATGCCCAAGCAGCCCTACCACTGAGGTGATGCCACTGTTGGGGGAGCAGCTATGCAGCACCAGCCCACTGAACCCATTTCTACTGCTTTAAACTCAGGATGCATTTTTTGCATTTCACTATGCTAGGCCAGCCACAATGTCAGGTTTTACTTGTATTGGTGTTGGCAATGTTCAAAGCAGACACACATGCCTGACCAATTGCACAAAGGGTGGCAAAGGATCTGTGGCTTGGGCTTGGGCAACATATTAAGCCAAAGCTTGGCTTAGCTCACAGCAGTGCAGTAACAGTAGTACCAATGGAGCAGCATAGCTACAATTTCTTCTCCAGGCAGAGCCGTCTTTCCCATTGGGCTTAGTCGTGCGTTGTGCCAGGGCACAGGCATCTCAGGGGCGCCCCAGTGAGTGGGGGAGCTGCGTGGCTTTGCCAGCGGCCTCCCCTTTCCCTGCACCAGCCGGCTGCACCTCGCCAACCAAATGGCTGGTGGATGTGCAGCTTCCTTCCCAAGCCTCCGCAGGAGGAGAGCGATCCCCGCGGGGGGCTTGGGAAAAGGTTGACAACTCTGGGAAATGGGGGGGGGCACCGGAGGGATCTTTGCACCACGGCGCCAGATATGCTTAAGACGGCCCTGTCTCCAGGAACCCCTGTATCTGAGCTAAGCTATTATTTGGCTTAGTGTGTCATCTGACCCATGTTTGGCAGCTCAAGCGACAAAAACACCAGTTATTTTCCAGGGTTCTAAAACACAGGAGGAGTTTCCACAAGAGCAGAAGGCTCCCTGATACAGTCACCCTCCAGCTTGTGGAGAACACTGAAAACAAGGATTGAGCATAGCTTTAGCATGCTCATCGCTGCTGCATCTCCCCACTTTGTGTCTTTAGTTAATATGAGATATGAACACCCGAAGAGGGTGATACACACCCACATACATCCAAAAAACGGTGGACACTCAGATGGTTCTATGGTAGAATTAACATAACTTGCATATGTGACTCCCTGGAGCTGTTTCAGTTCTCAGTTACAGTCCTTCAAACTTCTACCGCAGGGGATGCCAACCTCTTTGGGCACATTTGTAAATTGGAGAAACTGTTGTGGTGGCCACAGCACACTGCAACCAAGCACACACTGACTGCAACCTACTCTGTTAGCTACCATAAGATGCTTGTTTCAACTCCAGTATTAGTGGAGGCAAAGGATAGTCAAATTACTCTGACTGCCATCTTGCACAAGGCTCTGGTGAGGAATGGAAAACTGACCCCCAAATTTGTGACTAATAAAAAAACAAACCGAGCTGAAATGCATTTCCTCTACTCAAGCGATGCTTAATAACTGAATGAGAGTTCATTGATGGTTAGTATCTTATACACTGTATGATCTTATTCTGTTATTCTTTTATGACAACAGAAATGCAGCAAAAGAATGTCCACTGGCAGCTGCCAAGCATCTAGGAGAAAGACAAATATGTCTGCAGAATTCAGAGGGCCAGGACACAAGGATGTGTGTGTGTGTGTTTATGAACTGCTTTATCATTGGCTTTTATTTGTAGAGGCCACAAAGAAGGTGTAGCAGTCATCTGCAGGCTTATAAAAAACAATTACTTCTATCGAAATCAATCCAAACTACAAGCAAGGAAAAAGAAAGTTCAAAATGGGAAAGTCTAGCATATTACTTCCAGGTTTGTAAAACAGATTGCTGGGAGTTTTGTGTCAGTCGGTGTGCAGGAGGGAGGCAGAAAGTGCCCAGGACACTTGACCTGTACAAATCAATTTAGGGGATGTTGTCCCAAAATAGCACAAGCAGAGTCCTACTGGAACAGATCAGTAGCTATTCCAACATCCCATTCTCACAGATGCCTGTGGGAAGCCCTCAAGAACAATGGCCCTTTCCAGCTCATGAACATCGGCAAAAGATATCCAGCTGATTATGGGTCCCAAAAGAACAGTAATACTGAATCCAGGAAGGATTGAAATCTCAAATAAAACAAGCATACTGCTCCACCTTGTTTCTATCACTATGCTTCCACTTTTTTTTTTAAGTGATGAATCACTTTTCTTTTTCGTACTATTTGCCATTTCCTTTGGGGCACTGCTTTGAAAGCCAATAAGTCATTTTAAAAGGTCTGTCAACCAATTAAGAGAACATTTACTTGATTAATCATGTGGGATTTTTCACACTGATTAATTAATCAAATATAAATAAATTTGGATGCTTCCAATGATTCAGAAAGGTGTCCTTAGTCAATCTCTCTTCCCAGGGAAAATGGGAATTATAGCTCTGTGAGGAGAATAGGGGTCTCCTAACAACTCTTGGTACCCAGTACAACAAACTACAGTTCCCAGGATTCTTTGGGGGAAGCCATGACTGTTTAAAGTGGTGTGATACTGACTTCCGGGTTGGCGCCATCGCCGAATGGCGGGCTCCCTCCGTGCTCCGGAGGGAGCCGGCTCGGCAGGGGTTGGGTTCTACCGCGCCGGCGACGCGGGGACCCTCAAAAGCCATGGGCACGGAGCCCCATGGACATGGTGACTCGGCTGGCACCTTTGCGCCCCTCCCCGGCCCGCGAAAGAGCCTTTTTAAAGGCTAAGGAACGGGCGCCTGGGGGGTGGTGGTGCTTTGAGTCCGCCGCTTCCCCTGCCGAGCGAAGCCGCATGCCATTCGGTGGAGAGCGCTGGCTTCTTCTATTGAAAATTTGGATCTAAAAGAAGAACCCGTGAGTAATTGGAATATGGACTAAAAAGAGGGATAAATTTTTAAAATTTGGAGCAAACGGGGGAGGTGGAAAAAGGAAGTCAGCCCCCCCTTAATTGTAGAAAAGACAAAACAAAGGACTTGACAACTAAGATCGAGTGTAACCCTATCTTGATGAACTAACAACTTCGCGAGGGAAAATTATAAGTTTGAGCTGGAGGAGAAAAGGAGAATTTGCATTAAAAAGCAACCCCCCCCCCCCGGAATCCCTGGAGCGATTCGCGAGAATACCTGGAGAAGAGTAATGGAGGTTTTGACAGCTGTCAAAGAGCTGTCAAAACGGAAGAACAAAATAGAGACGGTGTTTTGAGGACTTTGCCAGTTACATTTGGATATATTGGATATAAATTGTTTCAAATAAGGATCAACAAGCTATTTGGACTGGTGGATGTGATCTGGAAGGGAACTCAGTTACTGTAATCCATCTAGAGGAGCTGAGGGATACTGCATGTGTTTTTGTCAGGAAACTTGAACAGTTGAACAGAACTTTCAATCTCCTGGGAAACTGCAGAAATGGAACATTATTTTGTCTACAGAGGTCTACATACTACAAGAAACAATGGATTTATCTGTTGGAAAATGAAAGGGACATGACGTAATGTTTTGCTCCTGAATAACAAGCCTCTGCAGAGGAATTAGAAGCTTTTGGAAAAAGAACCTTTCTGCGGGAGAACAGGGAAACAAAAAGGAGGAGAGTGACCGACAAGAATAAGGAAACAACAAGAACTGGACAGAACTGGAAGTGGGGACATTTGGGATATCCAGATTTGACAAGCTTATGGAAATAAAATTGGAGTTTTTACTCCTGGATACAAAAATCTGGATAGAAGAAATGGGCCCCTTTTTGAGATAGACTCCTTCTAAGATTGGACACTTGTGATTAAAAATGACTGGTAAAGAATCAGAGGGATATGGGTTTAGTGAAATGTGGGAACCCCAGGAAGATATTAGAATTGGAGGGATAGAAGGAACGCAACAGGGAAAGAGGGGAGGGAAATTTGGAATCCAAAGGCTGTAAAATTATTTTCTTTATTTTCTTTTCATCTGCACTATATTTGAAAGGGGGGAACTCGTGGAAGGGAATAAACAGATCTTAGGGGATGGGAATTTGAAAAAATTGGGTTATTGACGATGATTGTAATTTGGGGATAAGAACTTGTTGAATTTAATTGTTTATTTAGAAGATTTGGAACACAAGAGGGGGTGGGAGGGAGAAGTCCTGGTTATTGGAAGAAGTGTATAAATTGGATTTAATTTGTTTTAATTTGGAAAATTTTAATAAAAATTATTTTTTAAAAAAATAATAATAAAGTGGTGTGATACTGTTTAAAATGTATAGTGCAGATGGGTACCTCAGGAAAGATGTCTGCTGTGTAATTAGTTTCTAAATAATGAAAAACCTGCCTGAAAGAATCATCTCTTTAAAATTCCTTCTCTGTGGAGAACAGAAAGTTCTAAAATAGAAGTGAGATCCCATGTGACAGATGACATGCATATAGTCTATATGCAGCCTGAATCATACAGTTTTGTAATCAGTACATAGTTGGTATTACTGCTGGGCTTATAATGTGCAAATGGAGACTCAAGGTCTCATTCCATGGTTGCTAACAGGTGTTAACAACTCAACACTTACTCAAAAGTAGCCTGGAAACATATGTTCACAGAAAAAAAGAAGACTATTCAGTTCTTTTGTGAGAAATTAGGTACCTGACAGGCAAATATCCACAGCCCTGAAGTGAATGGAAAACTGGAGGAACACAAACCAGACTAGTTTACCCAAGAGAGAGAGAGAGAGAGAGAGAGAGAGAGAGGAGGTTTTCTGCTTTTAACAAGATTTTGGGTGAAAACTATAGCTGAGGTATGTACTTTTTCAATTCCTGGAAATTATTCTAAAGCCAAACCAGGAGCACATTATACATTTTTATGCTTTCAGTAAATGGCACGGAAGGAGAAGTATAGACACCAGAAAGGTCAAGCCTACTAGAATCGTTAAACAATCTCACAATTTTTGCAAATTGCATTGCCGCATTAGAACTCTTAAATGGATTTTTCTGTCCTGAACTTTATTTTGCATGCTATATTCTTTCCTGAGGAAGAGCAAATCTGAGAAATCTGACAGTTGTGATTTGGGCGAGGGCTTTCCATTAAAGGCGTTAATGTGGCTTTTCAAGTGTCTGTCAGCAGGTGACAAAAGATGTTATCTAATGACTGACAGCTTTCACACTGGCTTGTGATGCACAGCTGATCTGCAGAATGTAAGGAAAGAAGGAAAAAAATACTGACAGCCTGGAAGCATATGGAAGGGTGAAATTGAATGCTGTAGATTGTACCTCCGGAGAATTTAAGCACATATCTTTGTACTGTATTATTAACAGCACCTTTCATGATTGAAGACTGACATGTGTATTTTATTATTATTTTTACACCACCGTGCTATGTAGTCCACTAGCTTTCTGTTTGCACTGCATCCATCATGGACAAGGAACATAACAAGGTACTTTGTGGCTTCCTATAGCAGTAAAATGTTATGAGGACAATGCTACAGGGTTTTGTTTCCTTTGGATGAGAACACTGGAGGCTGACGTTGGCTTTGTAATATTTGCTTTCTTGTTTTTTATGTACATTGAAGTGCAGGATAGTGGAGGCAAGCATACACACACACCCCAAAGCAGATTGCACAAGACTAGTTTCTGCACCTGGAACAGGAGCTGGCTCTAAAGGACTGTAGTTCAGCTACGCAACAACTTCATTGCATACGGAAGGCCATTCCCCAGCTTCACCAACTAGGGGTGGGAGTGAACCCTGTTTGAAATCTCAGAGTTGCTACCATTCAGTGTAGACACCACTGAGCTAATGGTCTGACTCAGTACAATAAAGATTACTATACTATACTATACTATACTATACTATACTATACTATACTATACTATACTGTTGTTTTGTTGTTTAGTTGTGTCCAACTCTTGTCTTCCACTGCATCCTGCAACTTGGTCAAACTCATGTTGGTAGTTTCGAGAACACCGTCCAACCATCTCGTCCTCTGTCGTCCCCTTCTCCTTGTGCCCTCAATCCTTCCCAACATCAGGGTCTTTTCCAGGGAGTCTTCTCTTCTCATGAGGTGGCCAAAGTACTGGAGCCTCAGCTTCAGGATCTGTTCTTCCAGTGAGCACTCAGGGCTGATTTCCTTAAGAATGGAGAGGTTTGATCTTCTTGCAGTCCATGGGACTCTCAAGAGTCTCCTCCAGCACCATAATCCAAAAGCATCAATTCTTCGTTGATCAGCCTTCTTTATGGTCCAGCTCTCACTTCCATACATCACTACAGTGAAAACCATAGCTTTAAATATACAGGCCTTTGTTGGCAAGGTGATGTCTCTGCTTTTTAAGATGCTGTCTAGGTTTGTCATTGCTTTTCTCCCAAGAAGCAGGAGTCTTTTAATTTCGTGACTGCTGTCACCATCTGCAGTGATCAGGAAGCCCAAGAAAGTAAGATCTCTCACTGCCTCCATTTCTTCCCCTTCTATTTGCCAGGAGGTGATGGAATCATGATCTTAGTTTTTTTGATGTTGAGCTTCAGACCATATTTTGTGCTTTCCTTTTTCACCCTCATTAAAAGGTTCTTTAATTCCTCCTCACTTTTTGCCATCAAGGTTGTGTCATCTGCATATCTGAGGTTGTTGATATTACTTCCGGCAATCTTAATTCCGGCTTGGGATTCATCTAGTCTAGCCTTTCGCATGATGAATTCTGCATATAAGTTAAATAAACAGGGAGACAATATACAGCCTTGTCATACTCCTTTCCCAGTTTTGAACCATATCTATCTCTAGTTCTAACTGTAGCTTCTTGTCCCACATAGAGATTTCTTAGGAGACAGATGAGGTGATCAGGCACTCCCAATTCTTTAAGAACTTGCCATAGTTTGCTGTGGTTGACACAGTCAAAGGCTTTTGCATAGTCAATGAAGCAGAAGTAGATTTTTTTTTGGAACTCTCTAGCTTTCTCCATAATCCAGCACATGTTTGCAATTTGGTCTCTGGTTCCTCTGCCCCTTCGAAATCCAGCTTGCACTTCTGGGAGTTCTCAGTCCACATACTGCTTAAGCCTGCCTTACAGAATTTTCAGCATAACCTTGCTAGCGTGTGAAATAAGTGCAATTGTGTGGTAGTTGGAGCATTCTTTGGCACTGCCCTTCTTTGGGATTGGGATGTAGACTGATCTTCTCCAATCCTCTGACCACTGCTGAGTTTTCCAAACTTGCTGGCATACTGAGTGTAGCACCTTAACAGCATCATCTTTTATACTTTTAAATAGTTCAGCTGGAATATCATCACTTCCACTGGCCTTGTTATTAGCAGTGCTTTCTAAGGCCCATTTGACTTCACTCTCCAGGATTTCTGGCTCAAGGTCAGCAACCACACTACCTGGGGGGGGGGGTACGAGACATCCATATCTTTCTGGTATAATTCCTCTGGGTATACTTGCCACCTCTTTTTGATGACTTCTGCAACTGTTAGTTACTTACCACTTTTGTCCTTTATTATGGTAATCTTTGTACGAAATGTTCCTTTCATATCTCCAATTTTCTTGAACAGATCTCTGGTTTTTCCTATTCTATTGTTTTCCTCTATATCTTTGCATTGCTCGTTTAAGAAGACCCTGTTCTCTCTCCTATTTTTCAGTAATCTGCATTCCATTTCCTGTATCTTTCACTATCTCCCTTGCATTTTGCTTGCCTTCTCTCCCCTGCTATTTGTAAGGCCTTGTTGGACAGCCACTTTGCTTTCTTGCATTTCCTTTTCATTGGGATGTTTTTCGTTGCTGCCTCTTGTATAATGTTACAAGCCTCCATCCATCGTTCTTCAGGCACTCTGTCCACCAAATCTAAATCCTTAAACCTGTTCCTCACTTCCACTGTGTATTCATAAGGGATTTGATTTCCTACTTTCTTCAGTTTAAGCTTGAGTTTTGCTATAAGAAGCTGATGATCTGAGCCACAGTCAGCTCCAGGTCTTGTTTTTGCTGACTGTATAGAGCTGTATGGAGATCTTTGGCTGCAGAGAATATAATCAATCTGATTTCGATGCTGCCCATCTGGTGATGTCCATGTGTAGAGTCGTCTCTTGTGTTGTTGGAAAAGAGTGTGATGGCCAGCTTATTCTCTTGACAGAACTCTATTAGCCTTTGCCCTGCTTCGTTTTGAACTCCAAGTTCAAACTTGCCAGCTGTTCCTTTTATCTCTTGACTCCCTACTTTAGCATTCCAATCCCCTATAATGAGAAGAACATCCTTCTTTGGTGTCATTTCTATAAGGTGTTGTAAGTCTTCATAGAACTGGTCAATTTCAGTTTCTTCAGCACCAGTGGTTGGTGCATAAACTTGGATTACTGTGATGTTAAAAGGTCTGCCTTGGATTTGTATCGAGATCATTCTATCATTTTTGAGATTGCATCCCAGTACAGCTTTTGCCACTCTTTTGTTGACTATGAGGGCCACTCCATTTCTTTTATGGGATTCTTGCCCACAGTAGTAGATACAGTGGTACCTCGGGTTAAGTACTTAATTTGCTCCGGAGGTCCATTCTTAACCTGAAACTGTTCTTAACCTGAAGCACCACTTTAGCTAATGGGGCCTCCTGCTGCCGCTGCGCCACCGGAGCCCGATTTCTGTTCTTATCCTGAAGCAAAGTTCTTAACCTGAAGCACTATTTCTGGGTTAGCAGAGTCTGTAACCTGAAGCGTATGTAACCTGAAGCGTATGTAACCCAAGGTACCACTGTATGATGGTCATCCGAACTGAATTTCCCCATTCCCATCCATTTTTGTTCACTGATGCCCAGGATGTCAAAAATTATTCTTGCCATCTCATTTTTGACCACATCCAGCTTACCAAAGTTCATGGTTCTTACATTCCAGGTTCCTATGCAATATTTTTCTTTACAGCATTGGACTTTCCTTTCGCTTCCAGGCATATCTGCAACTGAGCGACCTTTCAGCTTTGGCCCAGCCGTTTCATCAGCTCTGAATCTACCGGTACTTGTACTAGTCCTCTGCTCTTCCTCAGTAGCATGTTGGATGTCTTCCGACCTGAGGGGCTCATCTTCCAGCATCATTACTTTTATATGACTGTTGTCTTTGTCCATGGAGTTTTCTTGTCAGGGATACTGGAGTGGCTTGCCGGTTCCTGCTCCAGGTGGATCACATTTGGTTAAAACTCTCCACTATGACCTGTCCATCTTGGGTGTCCCTGCACAGCATAGCTCATAGCTTCTCTGAGTTATTCAAGCCCCTTCACCATGACAAGGCAGTGATCCATGAAGGAGATACTATACTATACTGTACATTAAATTCACAGCTTGTCCTCTCTCCAGAAACACCAGAACTGCTGTTTCTTCAGGGGCTGACTTTGGTATTTTAGATTTCAGTGGAACCCTGCGGCATCCCTACCGATGCCCAGTGTGGGGGAACAAGCCACGCTGCCCTAAATCTGGCTCTGATTTCTTTCCCTGTAACACAGATCAGAACATCCAGTCCTATATGTGAATTACCTATTCCAGAGACTATCCACAGCTATTCAAGTCGTAGGGACCCTGTTATCTTCCAGCTGTTCTGGTATGACAATTGCAAATGCAATACAAATGTGACTTTTGTTACACATATTAGTGTGTGATGTTAAGCTGAGCCCCCAGTATGGAACTGCTTAATATGTCCAGTTCCACCATCAGCTCCTTTGTCTCCTTCACTATCACACCCAGTGCTTTCTCTGTGGCTAAAAGTACACTTCTAGAAGTATACCTGATACTCCAGAAACCTTTCTGAAACACCATGTATGGTGATATATTGAGAAAGTGAGAGAAACCATCTTATGATCCATGTGCACATAAGTGTTTGCTTCACTGTTATTTTCCAGAGTACTGGCATTTTAATAGCGATCGTAAGTTTCTTTTCAGTTAACGGCAAGTATCAATATGTTCCTTATCATTTGCAGAATTTATTTTCAGTGTGGGAAGGAATTTGCTCACTGATCACAGCAGACAGCAGATCAGAAAGTTCATCAACATTTAATTGTTTCCATTAGGACAATACAAGAACAAATACACATTTCCCAATGGATCCCTCTATTCCTTTAGCTGTGACAATATCTACTAATCTTTTCACTTTTTCTACGTTCACAAATTTTATTGGATTTATTCACATCATCCTGTAAAAGGATGGGGAAATAGACCATAGATAATAATTGTTATTAACGCTAACCCGTGCCTTGGATTTCAGGAGTGAATTAATAATAAAAAAGTGATTTCCGCTTAGATAGTAGCACACCTTTTATCCACCGATCTCAAAGGACTTTGAAGAAACTGAACAAAAGTTTGACAGAAGTCCTTCAAAGAAGAAAATTAATGTGCTAATGAAAACAGGAGGCATAGATAATTTATCCCTGTATCAGCTCAAGGAAGCTGATGTTTTTCCTTTGCCCTCTGGAGTTTGTTCTGCACAGCTCAACCTGTGTTGCGGAGGG
This sequence comes from Podarcis gaigeae, assembly GCF_964106915.1. Classification (NCBI taxonomy): domain Eukaryota; kingdom Metazoa; phylum Chordata; class Lepidosauria; order Squamata; family Lacertidae; genus Podarcis; species Podarcis gaigeae. Next base: position 56,810,137 of record NC_139678.1, on the reverse strand, counting down.
TTGTGGTGGAGTGCGCAAATTACATGTTGTTCAAGCTAAGCTAATCAGGGGTGACATGCACAATAATTTCAGCCTGTGGTTTGCCACTGAAAAACCACTGCCTGTTCTGATTCTCAGCCATTCCAACCCATAATGTGATGAGTGTGTACATCCTCTGCCATGTGCAAGGCCAGGCCCAGTAGTGCTGGAAATACTCAAAAAGCAACCTTTGCCGTGATTTGGCAGGGCAGGCACACTTCCAGCTTTCCAAAGGCTGAAGTGGCCAGGGAGATAGTTGCAAAAATCAAGAAGCAACTACTGGCAGGAGGATGAGTTGGGGGGGGGGGGAGGACAATATTAAGAGGGGAAATGACAACCTGATTGCTACAAGGAGGGCAGTTCTGTGCTTTGCTGCTCGCTTAACGGAGAAACCAGCCTGGCCAGATTAGCGTTTGTCAACCCTGCGTGGCTCAGGGCAACATATTGCTGGGATGGGGGAAGGGGTTTGTTCCACAGTTGTTGTTGTTGTTGCTACTGCTGCTAAGCAGATGGAATGGCTTTCACTTCCTCAGCACTGCCATGGTGCATCACACTTTTGTTGCTAGCAGAAAGCAACCTGAAAAGAGAGAGCCTGGTGCTATCGGTAGATAAGCGCCAGGAGAGAAAATATTAGGGTAGTCCAAGAAAAGTGTCTGATGTAGGACTTAGGTTGGTGAACAGCAGCAGCAGCAACAGCAGCTCATCAGAACCCATAAATGACCTTCACTTTCCTTCCTGATATCAAAAGGGAAAGGAGTGATCTGAATCCATTCCCAGCCACCATCGGTTTCAATCCAACTAAAAGGAATATGATAGCACAATCCTAACTATGTCCACCCAGAAAGAATTCAGCTGGGCTAGCTCTCAGGTAACAGGGGTTGTAGCATAAAGCATCAAGATAGCACACTTACCTTGAATTAAATAATCCTGTTGACTTAAGTGCCACTTCTGAGTAAATGTGTATAAGACGGCTTGTGCAATTGAAACCAATTGCTTCCAATGGAATTAGTCACAGTTAATTTAAGTTCCCTTGCTCTACTGTAACTGAGCCTGTAACTAAACAACCACCTGTTTCTTCCCTGTTCCACCCGCCCCCCCAGCTCCATTGATCTCACCTTCCTTTGTTTCCCCTGCATTGAATATTAAATTGTAAGCTTTTCAGGACAGAGACCTGTCCCCTTGGACTCTGAAAGCACAGGCACACTGGTGGTGCTAAATGAATAAATTTAGCTGCATCAAGCTGCCCATCAATCTATGGGCAGATTTCCCCTTGTGTGTGTGTGTGGGGGGGGAATTCCTTTTATGGACAATAAAATCACACACACATTTTACATGAAATTAGCATTTTGAAGATTAGAGGTTTTGCATGTATAGCCTTGCACTGTAAGGCATTATCAGTATGGGAGAATGAATAAAGATTGGGTCTTTCAAAGTTATACATGATTTCATATCTAGCATTGCCAACACTTTCCCACACAATGCGTTTTCTTTTGGTTTGGTGTCCAACACAATGAGGTTATAGAATTTTCGCTAATCAGGATGCCTACCAGTTTGCAAAAGCGCAAATTGCAAATTGCTATTAAAAGGACATAGCAGTATGAAATTAGCCATGTTACTGTTCATATAACACACATTTATGATATTCCCTTAATTTAACTGCAGTAATATGCAGAACTTTAAAATGGCAATTTTGAAAAGAAAATCTTTTATTGGGGCATAAATTTCAGGAAATTAAGAAATTACAAGACAACAAGACTTTACTCTGGAAGCAGTAAGGCTTCTTGTTCGAAGCTAATCTGCCCCAGCTTTTAGCACGTAGACTCTATCATTTCACTATCTGTAGCTTAGGAGTTAACTGAGCTCTTGCCAAACTGTGGCTAAATTCACTGGGGCTTGTTTCCATGATAATTGAATGATGGACAAGTATTTGTAGGACCTGAATACACCTTTCAAGATGGCAGGGTAAGTGTCCTTAGAAGCGCACACAGATGTAACTGGACACCAGTCCTTTAGTACCGGGAAACTAGAAAACAGTTGGACCTGGTTCTTGCTCATGTGAAGAGACCAATACTGACGTAACAATGCTTGGTACCTACGTAACAGCTTTCCCAAAATATTTAAAGCACTTTGGATACATTCTTTCAGTCATCTTATGGACCACCCTTATTATATACTTAGTCAGGGCCGGCCCACCCATGAGACCAGCTAAGATGGCACTTCTGTCAGCAGGATCTACCGGGCAGGCAGATGCCAATGTAGATCTTTCTAACCCCTTTGTTCCTGATGTAGATCTTCATCACCCCTTTTTCCCCAGCAGAGAAGGAGGCGCCATTTTGGAATCCACCTCAGGTGCTAAAATGTATTGGGTACTTGTGGTCATTAAGATCTTTGGTCAGTCACTGTCACTTAGCCTACTTCCAGGGTTGTTGTGGCAATAAAGGTAATGATGAAAAATAAATAAATATGATGACCCATATATTGCAGGTGGGGTAAGGGAGTAAGACAACGAAAGTGACTTGCCTACAACTACAGGCTTTCATAGACAAATTCTCATTAGCGTAACCCTACCAACTATACTATACCGACTTTGTATCATCCGGTTAGACACCTAGTACAGCGTACTGCAGAAGCAGGACTCTCTAGATTTGGAAATGATTCTGACAGATTCATATTTATTTATTTTTATTGATTAAATTTCTCTCCTGCCCTTCCTCCCAAAGGATCCCAGGGCAGAAAACACATCTATGGGAGGGGGGACACACCATATTTAAAACATTCCATAAAGGTTATGAAATATATTTAAACCATTTAAAAACTGTTAAAACACCTAAAAAACAACATTGTAATTTACTCTTTTCCAAGCACTTTATGGAAAGAGATCCTACAGCTTCAAATGACATTTTGGGGGGGAAACAAAACCAAAACCAGTCAACTTTTATTACACTACAAAACATATTTACTAGATAATAAGTCTCATTGAAGCCAGAGGGACTAGATTCTCAATAACGATACTTAGGATGTAACTGTAGAGCCACAGTCCTAGCCACCCTTCCCTTTGAGCATAGGAAACTGACCCATACAGAGTCAAACCATTGGTGCATCTACTGTAGCTCAGGATTGTCCGGCTGGCAGCAATCTCCCAGGGCTTCAATCAGAACTCTCCTAACCCTGCCTAGAGATGTTGGACATGGAAGGAACCTTTTGCCTATGAGCTGTGGAGTGTAGAACCACTGAGCTGTGGTTCTTCCTGGGATGCATGTTTTATAGAACTAAGAGGGATTCAGAGTGCATAGACCCAAACTACTCTCTCATTCCTGTCATTTGTGACCTGGTGAACATCTGTTATGTACTGTATTTTAAGAATTATATGCTTCAGATGGTGGTGGTATCATGGGAAGTCTCCAGGCAATAACTTCAAATTCCTGAGTTCGATGATCTTCCTGCTAAGGTCATACCACCCCCAACCCCTTTGCTTTCTAAAAAAGAGTCTATTTACTTGTTTTGTTTGTGGGTATAACACTATATCTGGAGTTAAGCTGCTCTTAATGAAAGCTTCAGTAGTCATCAACATTCATATGCTTCTCACAGAGCAGCAGGTTTGTTCTATCAATACTCGTTGGGTGACTGCTGTTAAAAATTCTGCATGACATCTCACCTCAAGGCAATCCATTCTCTCCCTCCTCCTTCCTCAGCTTCCCTCTCTCCAGCACTCCTGGAATCTGAAGTCGTTTCACATTCAGTATTTTGTTTTCCTTTGCTCTGAGTAAAATGGCATGCAAAATAAGTCGGACTATGGCAGCAAAAAAAGGCAGAGACATCACCTTGCCAACAAAAGTCCGTATAGTAAAAGCTATGGTTTTCCCAGTAGTGATGTATGGAAGTGAGAGCTGGACCATAAAGAAGGCTGATCACCGAAGAATTGATGCTTTTGAATTATGGTGCTGGAGGAGACTCTGGAGAGTCCCATGGACTGCAAGAAGATCCAACCTATCCATTCTTAAGGAAATCAGCCCTGAGTGCTCACCGGAAGGACAGATCGTGAAGCTGAGGCTCCAGTACTTTGGCCACCTCATGAGAAGAGAAGACTCCCTGGAAAAGACCCTGATGTTGGGAAAGATGGAGGGCATAAGGAGATGGGGATGACAGAGGACGAGATGGTTTGACAGTGTTCTCGAAGCTACAAACATGAGTTTGACCAAACTGCGGGAGGCAATGGAAGACAGGAGTGCCTGGCGTGCTCTGGTCCATGGGGTCACGAAGAGTCGGACACGACTAAACAACAACTACATGGCAGCAGCAGCAACCACCTGCCTGCCACAAATTTATCAATGCCCTTTGCACAGATAACTTTCAGCCTTGAGCTTGCAAGCCACATTTGGTCTAGCAAGTTGGTTCAGGAGGCTGTTTTCCCTGGACCAAACCTACATACCCTCCAACATTTTCCCAATGAAAATAGAGATGTCCCATTCCATAATGATAATTTTTACTATTTATACCCCATACATCTTACTGGGTTGTCCCAGCCGCTCTGGACGGCTTCCAGCATATAAAAAAAACATAATAAAATATCAAACATTAAAAAACTTCCCTATATAGGATTGCTTTTAGACATCTCCGGGGTTGGATAACTCCAAACCCTCCAACATTTCTCCAATGAAAATAGGGACATCCTAAGGAAAAGTGAGACATTCCGGGATCAAATCAGAAACCGGGATGGCTTCTCTAAATCAGGGATGTCCCTGGAAAATAGGGACACTTGGAGGGTCTGCAGGTACTTGCATCACGCCTGACATCTTATGTGACATCAGATATGAGGCAAGCAGAAATGTGGCTAGATAACTTGGCCACATAGCTGTTCCTTACAGGAAGCAGCTTTGCCAGGCCTGTGCTCAGTGCTTTACCAAGCACAGGGTTGGCAAATCCCCTTGCACCAGACAATCAGCTCATTGCCAAGCACTTGGGAAACGCTGCACAAAGTATTTTGAGAAGTGAGCACCTGCCAATCATCTGACATTCCTCTAAACCAGGGTTTCCGAAACTTGGGTCTCCAGCTGCTTTTGGACCACAGTTCTCATCATCCCTGACCACTGGTCCTGCTAGCCAGGGGTGATGGGAGTCGTACTCGAAAAACAAAGTTGGGGAAATGTTGCTCCAAAGGCAAATACAGTGGTACCTTGGTTTTCAAATGTAATCCATTCTGGAAGACCATTCGACTTCTGAAATGTTCAAAAACCGAGGCACAAAGGGTGGTTGGCAAATTCAAGAGAAAATTGGGGGGGGGGGGGGACTCAGTGGAAGCCATTTGACTTCCGAGGCGTGTTCAAAAATGGAAGCATTTACTTCTGTGTTTTCGGCATTTGAAAACCAAAACATTCAACTTCCATGACGCTCGAAAACCAAGCTACCACTGTAGCAGTAAAACCACTTCTAAGTCCAGTATTTTATTTTATAAAATGCAGGATAAAAATGAGTAAATAAGTAAAACAAAACAGCAAAACAATAATCCCCGCTTCCCACAGACACATTTAAAAGGCTGTAGAATATTAATCAGCCCAAGGCCTGGTTGAAAAGGAACGTTTTTGCCTGGTGCCTAAAAAAATATAATGAAGGCACCAGGTGAATCTCCTTGGGCAGAGCATTCCACAAATGGGTAACCACTACATAAAAATCTTGTTGCCACCCTCCAGACCTACTTGGAGGAGGCACATGAAGAAGGACCTCAGATGATGAACGCAGAGTCGGGGATGGTTTATAAACTAAAGAGCATGGCATTTGATCCTGCTAGGGCTCCTCAAGTGCACATGAGCAGCTTGAACACCCAACACTGCCCCTTTCATGATTCATGGTGACTTTACTGTGAGCCTTTGTGGTGATGAAAGCATTATGCCAACTAATTTATGGGCTGAGGGGGCCACTTAATGTACAGAAAGTTGGCAGAACAGTTTGTGAAAGTCAAAAGCTGCGAGTGTCAGTTCTCCTTGCTTCTGCGTCAACAGCTTTGTTGTTGTGAGTCTCATTTCTCATAAAGAGCAGCCCCCCCAAACCTGTTAGTTTTATCTCTTTCAGAGAACCCTCTGTAGACCATTTACTACATTATGCATGGTGTTCAATCCCTGTGATAACATACTGCTGTCCATGCGAAGGATTGGTGTCACCTTCACAGACATTTGATCCTTGGCTGGGCCCTCTAAAGTTCACAGGCTGATTGAAAATTCTCCTCAGTTCTTTGACTGTATCACACAAGCAAATGCTTTGAGGCTCTGAAGGCGGAGAGGGCAGCATTGATTATCTCAACAAAAAGGCTTTCCTGTCATTTGCAAATGGACAGTGGTGGCCTCAGACATCTTGGTGCCTGAGGCAATAAAATAAAATAAAATCCAAACGGTGGCCAAAACACAATGTATTAAAACGATTCATGTATTGGTTTGACAAAAGTTTGTCAAAAATTGTCGACAATTTGCTCACCTATGACACTATCCCAAAATCTGTCACCACCTCACACAATCCAATAGGTAAGAGTGGGCCTAAAAGCTGACAGCATTCAAGTTTACAAGAAGACATTATGGAAGCACATGTTTTTGATGCTCTGACAGAGAGGTATTACAGTACTAAGTTACATTTCACTAGGTCTGAATGACATTTTCCCATCAATGAAAAATGTCAAAAGGGGGTGTGGAATCATATTTTCCCTTTGTGAATCTTCTACTGATAGGTACTTACGCTTTGTTTCTGACATTTTAGTTTCCATCAAAACGCTGTTAATGATCTTTAAGGGCTTTTTTCAGAGGATCACTTTGCAGATGAACAAGTGCACAGGTGGTAGTCATTTGCTATGTGAGATGCATATGACTTCCCCCAAGAAAGTGCTTCAGCTTTGAGATTATTGCTTTCCCCCAGAGTTTAAAATCCACAATATATTCTGAGGGGGAAAATGTATCTCTTCTACCAGCTAATGGGATATCCGATTTGGAGTGCTGCTGCGTATTGTGGAGTTGTGCGAACGTAATGTGCACCTGCTGAATATTATGTAGGGCTGGAGATGGGAAAGCGGCTAGAACTGTGCACCATGTGGTCTACTCCACAGCACCTAGGTTACCTTGCTTCCAGTCTAGTCACACACAAAACATGCAAACATCCATCCATGTGAAAAGAAATCTCCACAAGCAGAACAGATAAAAGTCATTAATGTTTTCCACCTGCATTCCCACATACACATCGCTACACGTGGTGGCAGTGGGATATATTATGAATTGGCCCAGATTTATCATAAGACAAGCGTCCATATAGCATATAATGCAAAGTAGTCCCATTAAGAACCATGAGAAACGAGAAGTGTGTTTGTGTGCACACGTAATTTATCTAAGTGTCAGAGTGTACTGAATATTAACACACTTGCTGAATCAGCCTTGGACAAATTATACAATATGTCTGCCCCAGTTTCTCCATCTGTAAACTGGGTTAATGATATTTATCTAAAGGGTATAACCAGAATTAACTAGGTGATTAAGATGCTGCAGAAAGTCTAAGCATAAGATTACACTGTGTCTTTATTGTCATAAATCTTGGCGTGATTGTGTTACTTGCCAGTTCTCAGATGTGGAATTTTCTCTTCTCTCTGCAGCTCATGATTATTGCATTACGAGATTAACACAGTGATTCCCAGATGCGAGGCAGATCCCTCTCTGAGGGAGGTACAAGACATCTGGAGGGGATTTTTTTTTTTTTTTGGCAAGGGAAAGGATCCTGCAAAAGACAGAACCAGAGACTCTTTCTTCCTTGGGACGGGAGTTTAACACTGCAGCAATGAAAGCTCCTCCGCTGCTCCTGGAGGCTGCAGAAAGGTTTCTGTGCAAGTTTTTGGACTTGACAGATCTTCTCCCTTCTGCTTGCTTCCCTGGCTGGCAACTTTTTTAGGAAGCAGGAGTGAACACACACACAATCTTCTTGTGGCATGTGAAGATGCTATGTGTCATCTTCCAAAGAGATGGATGCTGGTAGGTTGGCATGTTAGGGGGAAAAAACAAACCCACATTTGAAAAACACATCTCAGAGTATTCATGAGATTTAGCCAACTTGGGTTGTTGCTGCTTTTTTAAAAGCAACTATCTGAACAGTTCCTAGACCCCAAGTCCTCAAACTAGTACAATTGCTACAACAAGGCCAACTTGGCATGAACTCAAAATACCAGCACTGGTCAAAATACCAGGCTCAGAGAAGAAGAAATTACCTTGGATCCCAAATGCCTTGTGACTCAAACGTTTTGGCTCCTGTACACTGCAAATCCAGAAGTGAGTGTTCCAGTTTGTGAACGTTCTGTGGAAGCCGAATGTCTGAGGCAGCTTCCAATTGGCTGCAGGAGCTTCCTGCAGCCAATCAGAAGCCGTGTCTTGGTTTCCAAGCCAGTAAGAAGAGGAAGACAAGGGACTCCTGTTCTCACATGCTCCACCCCTATACGCCAAGCCTGGGAATGGTATCATTGCTGAGATGCTCTAGCTCCCTAGCACCTGTCTGAGAGGGTCCAGCAGCCAAGATTTAAGAAGCTACCATTATGATAAAGCAGGAAGTGCTGGAAAGGGCGAATGGCTCATTTCCTGCTGCAGGATGAGGCCTTCAGCCCCCACGACTCAAAACTATGTTATAACCTCTAAAAGAGGGCTGGAGAACCTCAGGCTCTGGGAGGCCTGTCACAGTCCGGTTCACGGGCGATTGAAGTTCCGGCTGGGGACATCTGGACCTGGGGCAAGATGGCGGGATGGGAGCAGGAACGGGAGTCCAGAAGCCAGGAGTCAGAAAGCCAAGAGTCCGAGGGTCAGAGAGCTGGGAGTCAAGAAGCCAAAGGTCCGAGGGTCAGGAAGCAAGGAATTACAAAGTCAAGGGTCCAAGGATCAAGAAGTCAAGGAGTCAAACGCAGCAAGGCAGGGAAAGTGTTGCTGTGGCAAAGAGCTGAAGGGGAAAATGCTGACCTTATATCCCTTCCCGGCTCTTGCCACCAGGTGCTGTGAGTTACCAATCGGCCTCACCTGTGGGCCGCACCTTGCCTCTTCAGAACAAACTTAGGAAGACCCCAGTCCTGCAGAGTCATATTGGTCACAGGGCCTGGCTCCTGCACGCACACCTAACAAGGCCTCTCTGGCTCTTGGGCATCTCTCCAGGCCAGGCCTCTCCCCAGCCTTGCTTCATAATCCCTCAAATGTTTTTGCCTGGCTGGAATGAGCCCTTGAACTTTGATAACTCCTGCTTGACTAGATGGAGGATAGAGAGCAGTGTGGGAGCATGTATTGAAACCAGCCTCATATTGCAAGCTAAAATTTATATACATGGCTCTGCCCACTTATTTGCCTCTAGCCATGCCTACCACTGGTATGTGGCCCCCAGGAGGTTTCCCAGAAAGGAATGTAACCCTCAAGTTGAAAAAATTCCCCACCCCAGAAGTTCATTGAAAGGAACTACTAAACTATCTGTAACAAATGTACCATTGACAAACACATACCTGCATTTAAAACCAACAAACCATAGTTTTACCATTTTCCAGTGTCGTTTTCACATGGTTTCTTAAATGTGTTTTTGTAGCTGAAGCAAAAATACAGTTGAACAGTATGAGTTTTCTCTCAAAATTATATTGGGCTGAGGGTTTCTGAAGAGCAGCAAAAAAATCAAACCCACCTCAGCAGGCTTTCACTGAAATGGGTTCATTTCATTTCAGATTATCCTTTCCCACTGGTTGCATGATTATTGCTTGCTCCTGAATGCTACTGCTAGAAACGGTAGTTTCCCACTGAAGTTAAATGAATTATTAGGGAATGGATGAAAATCTCAGCTTGGGGGATCAAAGGAAGCCAATAATTTGCAGACTTGGGTGGATAGAATTATTATATCAAAGCCAAAGGGACACAGAGCAAGACTGAACAAATTAACTTCTTACTGCAAAGAATTGCTTTTCCACACCTGAAGTAAAGGAAGTCTGAGGGTCACTGCTGAAAGAAGGTCTATAGCAGTGCATTAGCACTTGTTTGTTCATAATTCGCTTTTACCTTTAAAAGTAGACAGATGAAATTGAGGTCAGGATGGCTGGATTTTATTTAACATCAAATGGTTGGGTTCACAAATGTTCTAAAAATTTCACTCATGAAACGGTCCTGTTGTAGATGTAAGCTCATGGATATGAAGTATAGAAAATGCAGGAATCATAGGAGTTTCAAATGTACCTGACAATTAGAAAGTTGGATGTCACAATTTCCCAGCTTACATGTTAAGAGTCTTTAGGCAATGCATGCGACTGAAGAAATGACCTCAAAGTGTTCCAAAGAAACATCAAAAGCAGACCTAAGGTTGTGACCTAATGCAATGAGTTGTTAAATAAGCAGTGGTATGGTTTGCGGCACAGAGGAGAGTGCACACTAATTTGGAATAAGTCCCACTGAGGTTGATGGGGCTTACTTCTGAGTAGACATCTTTGGTTCCACAATAGTACCAAGTAGTGTAGTCCCACAACACAAAACAGGAGGATGGGGACAGCATTCTGCCTGGCAAGCTGCAGTGCATGTGCTGATGGAACAATCTCCTCTGTGTTGGATTCCTTCCTTAATGTGGAGATAACAGATCTCCACTGGGATATCAGGTGGGCAGTGTTGATCCAAAATGGCCTCACGGGCCAAATTCCGAGGTCTGGTGAGCCTAATCAAGCACACATAGTCGGTTGTGACTGGGCAAACGGTAGATTTCTGTGTTGTTAGCCAGTTGTCCAATGTCCCACAGTAACTGAGCAAGTGCTCAAGCAACTGCCCTAGACTCTTCTGCATTGTATCCTCCTGACCCCCACAAAGCCAATTTAGGGGGAGAGTAGTGGTAGCAGAAGTCCTTGTGTGGGTTTCTGTTTGTGGGGCCAAATGGACCTGCTTGGGGATTTCAGGGGTTCCTTCTTCGACAGGGGTTCTTCAGAAAATGTTCCATATCTGAAAGTTTGAACATCACTGGCCTAAATGGTAAACCCTGAAAAGGAACCTACCATGCCTTTGCTGAGCATCATCACATTTTTACCAATAATTCCTGGAAAGTATATTTTTATTCTCAGATGTTCACATAATGTGTGTTACAACAAGGGGCAGATGCATTAGAAGGCATGTAACAACAATATATAAGAACAATGTTCCATTTACGTGAAATCAACTTGGATAAATAGTAAGGATTTCTAAATATGGGTAGATGTCATTGTGTTCTAGTTAGATGATACTGTTTACAATGAAGCAATGTGCAACAATACTTAGAGAAAATGATGATTAAGGAATAGTTTCATCCCAAATGACAACATAGCTTCGGGAGTTGTTAAATGGCTCTGTCCTTATTCTTTTTTGTCTTTGTGACTGTGCATAAAAGGAGCAATACGAACATGTGAATAAGTCAGCTTAGCCCACAAAATAACTTATTTAGAATATTCTCAGGTTGCAGGATGGAATATTTAGGAGTTAAATCAAACCCTTTCTCTGGCAACTCTGGCAGGTTATGTTCATCCACAGACATGGAACATTAGCGACAGCTGTGACTCTTTCATTCATAACATTTCAGAAATGGATTTATTCAACAAGAGGACATTACATTTTGCTGCCATGCACTCTAATAAGATAAGATATCAGTTAATATGGGAACAGCAGGAAATCAGATAAGGTGATCTTCGGGGACTGCCTGCTAAAATGAAACTGGCCATAAACTCTCACGGCTTGTATTGCATGAAAAAGTTATCTGCTTTACAGTCTCAATATTAAAAATATGATTTCCCCACTCCCTTTCTGGAATTTACTCTTTTCGTTACTGTGGCAAGGAATGCAAATAGCTTTGTGATTAATCCAACAAACTGGAAATTGTAGTCATTTTTGAATAAAAAGTATAGCTCACTTAACGTACTATAAGATTCTCTGCAGAAGAGAGTAAGTAAATCTATTTTGTGGAAGCAGGTAAATAGCTTAGTGATGCTATGAGTAAAATTAGCCTACAATTATTTTCAGGGAAAGCATTTAAGTCTATATGCAAAAGCCCAATGAAAATAGTTTCAGAAATAAAAAAACCTGCCACTTCTTCTCCATAATATATCAGTTAAGGGAAATTTTCGGTATCAGAATATTGTCCTAGAACCTATAGCTTATTTCATAATTTCCCCAAAGACATTCAAGTATAGAAACTGCATGGCTGATTGCTTTTGACGTGCCCAGATTTGGAGTAGGATCATTCCACTGCAGAGAGTCAGGAGGTTGTGAACTCCCCACTCAGAGGTTTTTATGCAGATGTTGGACGGCCATCTGTCATAGATGATTTAGCTGAGATTCCTGCATTGCAGGGGGTTGGACTAAATGATCCTTGGGGTCCCTTCCAACTCTACAATTCTATGATTCTGTGGTCATACATTTAGAGCACATTTAAAGCACACATGAATCCTGAAAACTGCAGTTTACCCCTCACAGAGCTACAATTTGCAGCACCCTTAGCAGGCTACAGTTCCCCGGATCCTTTGTCAGGCATGTGTGCTTAAAATGTATGGTGTGCAATGCATCCTTCTATCATCACTATTTTATTCATGCATGCTGCTTTGTTACAGCACAGTCATACCTTGGTTAACAAACGACTTGCAAGTCAAACGTTTTGGCTCCTGAACGCTGCAAACCTGGAAGTAAGTGTTCCGGTTTGCAAACGTTCTTTTGGAACCCGAACGTCTGGCACTGCTTCCGATTGGCCGTAGGAGCTTCCTGCAGCCAATCGGAAGCCACGCCTTGATTTCTGAATGGTTTGGAAGTTGAACGGGTTCGGCTTCCAAGGTACCATTGTATACAAATCAGTGCTCCTGGCTCCCCACTTCCATACCCTGAGAGTACAATTTTAGCCATTTGCACAGTAAATGAAAATGTAAGAGATTTCTGCTGCATTCCAGACCCTTCTGTGCTCAATACACAAAACAGGATTTGTACACCAAGATTAAAGTGTTAAGCCAGGACATGGGAGACTCAGATTCGAAATCCCCACTCAGCCATGAAGCTCCCTGGGTGCCCTTGGACCACTCCCTGACTCTCAGTCTAAACTACATCACAGAATTGTGGTGAAGATAAAATGAGGACCACCTTGAGCTCCTAGAAGAAAAAGTGAGATGCAGGTAAAAAAAAAACCTAGTACCTGTACCCAGCTCTACTAATTTTTTTTGTCTTACAATTATACATTACATTGTGTGTTGTTTCTTATTCTGAAGCATTAAATCCTAACCGACTGCAGTATGGTCTACAGGAAGAATAAGTAAAAAATAGTAAAATGTATCATGTTCTCTTCCTATTTTCTGTCTTGTCTGATGTGTCTACAGTGTACACTATCATTTGTGTTTTGACCAGTGCCAATAGCATGTGTGTTTGCATACTCTGGACTAGGTGTTTAAATGGATGGTGTTTGGGAAATATCAAAATATGCCTACATGTACTGCCATGTATATTCAAAGGTAGTACAGGGAAAAGTTCAACTCCTACTCTTTGATGCATTATTGGGTTCTTCCCTCCCACTGCCTTCTGTCGCATGAATATATATTTTAAGAAATGTATATTTTTAAAGGTACAGTCAAAAAAACTTAAAATGGCTTATGTGCCTCTAACAGTTTCACACAGCATTACAAACCACAGTAAAACCAAGTTTTGTTTTGAGCAGCTTCTAAAATCTAAATCTAAAATCAAGATCAAGGATTACTAAGGTAGCATCCATGTGCAAAATAGCACCCTTGAGGTCTTCTCCCAGTGCTCACAAGGCAAACCATGAGCTATAACCCAAAAACAAACCTTGGCTACAGCTCATGGTTTGCCGATTGACAGAAACCAGTGTCTGGGGTTCAAACCAAGGCTTATCTCCCAGCATTCTCTACAGGAGGCTGCAAGCTCACACTAAGTCATGGTTTGGATTAGCATTATGTGCAAACTGGGCCTGTGTGCAATGGTGAAAGGAACATTATAAAGAAAGAGAGGTAAAGTTGCAAACCAATTAAAATGGCTCTCGGCTGTGCCATTAGGTTTTGAGGCAGAAATCTAAGTCTAAATGTAGATGGAGCTGCCATGCAAAAACCCTACTCATTTCTCACAAACAACTGCAAATGCACCACATTTGAAAAGACGCTTGTTATTTTAGAACACCATAGCCTTAGGAAAACACAATGGGCCTCCTGCATTTCAGAACACTGTAGCTCCATTGAGCAAATGCTGCAGCAGTTAGTGCCTGTTGCTTCTTCCTTTTTTAGTATTTTCATCTGGCAACCATACCCCGAGAAATCTGTTATCCTCTTTTGTTCACTTCAAAACATGTTATTTCCGGCAATACAGACAACACATTTTAAAACATTTAGGTACCACAAAAACATCTGTCAGCTTAAGAGTTCAAACAGAGGACTCCTCAGGAATGGCAGAGGCCTGCACTAACACCCAAGAGGGGAAGCATCTTGTAAACCTTTTATGAAAGCTCAGTCCCGCAGCCCCTGCAGTGCAGATACGGCTGGGAAGATATTTCTGTGGAGTGTTAGATAATCATGGCAAGAGGGGAAAGGGTATGAAAATGGCCATATGGGGTTCTTTTAGGCTTTATTTTACTTGCAGACTGCTTGTCATGATGAACCGTCTTTTCCAAGCTTCCACAGTAGGCAAACAGGGATGAGAGCTGGTGGGCTACTGCAATTTAACATGCAGTCAAGTGGCAACTTAAGTTTGGAGATGAATGGTGCTTCCTTCACCATCACTGGTCCATTGAGACCAAGTAGTAACCAGTTGTTAGGGTCTGTACCAGGAAGAAGCAGTATCTTTCTGTGTGCACTTCTAGGTGCTTAACCTTACTAAAGGATGGAAGAAGAGAATGGGCTTATTCCACCATGTTTCTCCAAGAGCTTTTATGATGGATCCTTCATAATTACAACTTCCTGTCATCTGTCTCTGTAAAGGATGGAGAACCTGTGATTCTATAGATGTTGATGGACTCCAGTCTGCATTAGCCTCAGCTAGCATTGCCAATGGTGAGGGGCTGATGGGAAATGCAGACCAAGAACATCTGGAGAACTAGAGATTTCTCATCCCTGGCGTACGATCTACTATCTACTCATAAGGAGACTATAGCTTTAAAAAGGCCCAATTCATGTGTTCAACTGAGTTGGTAGATACAACTTACAGAAAAAGGCAGGCTTGTTGAAGCAGGCTTGCCGGTCAAGCACAGTACTTGCATGTACCAAGAAAGTGGGATTCTCAAGTAGATTCAGGGCAGCAGCAACCAGGGCTCATCAAGATGTAGATGGGATCAGAATAGAGGAACATAGATAATGACACCAATGGTGATGGTTAACACATAGGAACCAATACACATGTATCCAAGAAGTACCTAGGGCAAAGAGCCAGAATATCTGGAAAACAAATGGAAAACAATGGCCGACATAAAGATATCGTACCAGGCAACTTTTGACAAGATGGACACCAGGGTGTATGAAGAAGTGAGTCTCGAACGTATAAGAAGGGTCAACTGGTAGACAAGTTAGCAGTAAACTAAAGACCACTGTGTGTATACAGTATTATCCAGGTGAGAGCTGGATACCTCAAACCAAAGGCCACCAAAGACTAACATGTCTTAGTTAACGGAGATAGTATCAGACCCCCCCCTCAATAGGACCAATCCATTAGCTACCCTGAGAGCGTAAGGCATAACAGGATGATAGAAGGGAGCTAGGTGACAATGCAGACAATTTTCGGGCTTCAAAGAGCCTTGGTTTATGACCTGCCATCCCTAATATATTCTGGGAGAATGTGTTCATATGATAAGGAAGCTGTCTGTAATAGCCAATGGGTAGAACTGCAAAAGCTATTTTTCACAAGCTATGATAGTAATTGTTGAACTGGCCCTTGAGCTATGGAAGATAAAAGGCAGCAATGTATAAAAGATCAAGATAAATACCCACAAAAAGCTTTTAATAGCCCAATTAAAATCACAATGTTCTTCTTCTAGACCAGATCACTAACTCCTTAACTCACACTCAAAAGGATTGGATGTTTACGGATCATTCCTTGGTCCTTAGAAGGGACGCAGGTGGCGCTGTGGGTTAAACCACAGAGCTTAGGACTTGCCGATCAGAAGGTCGGCAGTTCGAATCCCCGCAACGGGGTGAGCTCCCGTTACTCAGTCCCAGCTCCTGCCCACCTAGCAGTTTGAAAGCATGCCAATGCAAGTAGATAAATAGGTACCGCTCTGGCGGGAAGGTAAACAGTGTTTCCGTGCGCTGCTCTGGTTTGCCAGAAGCGGCTTAGTCATGCTGGCCACATGACTGTACGCCGGCTCCCTCGGCCACTAAAGCGAGATGAGCGCCGCAACCCCAGAGTTGGTCACGACTGGACCTAATGGTCAGGGGTCCCTTTACCTTTACCTTACCTTGGTCCTTAACCCCCAGTCCTCATCTCCAACCAAAATGAAGTCTAATAACATCCAAAAACAAAGTTAAATTTTGGGTTTTTTTATTTGCTCACATTTATCTTTTGTAACACATTGCTTCTTCTCTTCATTCTGTTTTCTCCCTCTCATCTAGTTAATAGTGCTTCACCTCTGATGTCTAAACTGTGAGCTCTCTTCCCACCATGTTATACTTTAACACAAGTGGTGGGCAACTTCAGGCCCAGGGACCAAATTCAGCCCTCCAAGCCTTATCTAGCTTTTGGGACTCTCCCCAGCCATTTACTCCTCTCCAGGCCACATGTCTCCTTTGTACCCTCCTTGAATGTTTCTGCCTGGCTGGGACATGTCCTTGAGCTCCAGCAATGCCTCTCACTTGTATGGATGGAGGATAAAGAGAGGTATGTGTGTGTGTGTAGAAACTAGCATACTGTCGAAGGATAAAATTTACAATTATTGTTCGGCTCACTTTTACCTCTTCCTAAGCCATCACTGGTGCGCAGATTCATGTAAGGCTAACCAGAAGTGAATGCAACCCTTCAGTTGAGAAGAATTCCCCACTCCTGCTGTAAAGGGAACTGCAAAATAACAATAACCCTAATGCTGACATTAAGCAGGCAGTCACAACACTCCCATTCATTTTTATAACTTAAAAAGGTAAAGGTAAAGGTACCCCTGCCCATACGGGCCAGTCTTGACAGACTCTGGGGTTGTGCGCCCATCTCACTCAAGAGGCCAGGGGCCAGCGCTGTCCGGAGACACTTCCGGGTCACGTGGCCAGCGTGACATTGCGGCTCTGGCGAGCCAGAGCCGCACACGGAAACGCCATTTACCTTCCCGCTGGTAAGCGGTCCCTATTTATCTACTTGCACCCGGAGGTGCTTTCGAACTGCTAGGTTGGCAGGCGCTGGGACCAAGCAGCGGGAGCGCACCCCGCCGCAGGGATTCGAACCGCCGACCTTTCGATCGGCAAGTCCTAGGCGCTGAGGCTTTAACCCATTGCTTAATGTAACATTTACCCCTCATTTCCTTCTACAGCTCATGCAGAAACCATTTTCTTGATCCTTGGACCCACTCTTGGTCTCATCCTCTCAATCTGTTGGAGCCTGTCCTTGCATGCAGGGGACCACCTGATCTCACTGAGGGTTTGAGACTCATCAACTACCCTCTCCTGGTTTAGCTGGCCAGTTGAAGATTTTCCCAGGGTGTGGTTGCTGTCACATGCTGACAGCTTCTATGAGCCACAGGTGAGAGCCGAGTGCAGGGTGGGGACCCAAGGTGGACAAACCACTCCGGAAGGAGCATGAGGTACTACCGTCCCCTAACAACCCCCTGGAAGGAGTATATCCCCCAAAATGCAATGGCTGAAGAGGTACCCCTGCCCGTACAGGCCTGTCGTGTCTGACTCTAGGGTTGCGTGCTCATCTCGCTCTAGAGGCCGTGAGCCGGCGCCATCCGATGACACTTCCGGGTCACGTGGCCAGCGTGATGAAGCTGCAGCTGGCGAGCCAGCACCAGCGCAGCACACAGAAACGCTGTTTACCTTCCTGCTATAAAGCGGTCCCTATTTATCTACTTGCACTTAAGAGTGCTTTCGAACTGCTAGGTGGGCAGGAGCTGTGACTGAGAGACGGGAGCTCACCCCGCCACGGGGATTCGAACTGCCGACCATATGATCGGCAAGTCCTAGGCACTGAGGTTTTACCCACAGCACCACCCGCGTCCCCTATAGATTTCATAAGTGGCAAATTAAACAACTGCCCAAGTATCTTTGATACTTGTGCATTTCCAGCAGGTGCAATTTTGGCACACCTCTGACTGGCAAATCTGCTTCATGACATATGAGGCACTGTGCAGATGCCAAGTTGTTTTTCCTGAGTTTTGTTTGATTTCCTGATGCTATTGGCTCCGCTGTAACATCAGGGCAAGTCACGCACCAGCAATCGCCATGGGATGTTTTCATGTTCAAGTAATCTGAAGCAGAGCAGAGTTGCTGTAGCAATTTTGCAAACTGTTTGGGCGTTTAATTATGAGCCAAACTAAATTCAGTCAGAGCTGAATCCATTCCTGGCTACCATAAACGGAAATGTTATGATCTCAGATCATATAATGCTGGGTTTGCCATTGAAATTAACTTTCTAGCTATAGAGGGGCTGAAAGGTTGACCAAAACATGAAGTCATGACTGCCATCTCAGATGTCAATGGACATACTATCTGCCCAATTGGCAACATAACTTTTCTGCTATAAACTACCTCTTTGAAACACACTTGCGGATTGAGGCAACAAATCTCCAACAATGTAAACATTTAGAGCCCTTATTGATCAATATATATATATATATATATATATATATATATATATAGCCCATGCAGAAGTATTATCTATTGCAGCCTTTGCAAATCTGACCACCTCCAAATGTTTTGGACCACGACTCCCATCAGCCTCTGCAAGTGCAGCCGGTGATGGGTGTTTTAATCCAGAACTGGTTGGCAATGGCTGATCTACTGAGTTCAGTGGGTACAACTCTCTGGTAACTGGGCAATAGGACTTACACACTAGCCCTTACTCTGCTACTTGGAAGTAACTCACTGAACTCAGTGACAGAAGGAGTTGTGGGAATGGCCAATTAACCCTTTCCTCCACCTTTTCGGCCACAGTTCATCTCCTTTGTCCTCTGGAACACAGGCTTGGAAACCGAGCTTTGGGGGCCAGGCGGAAACACTCCTGCTATAGTACTAGCTGCAAACTGAGGCTTAAACAAATCTGCATTAAAAAGAAAAGAAAAGAAAAAGAAAAACTTCCTTATTGGAATGGCAAATCCTAGTTTTCAAAGCACCCTGAAGCCAAGAAAGAGAACCAGCCAATTTGCTTCTTTCCTTTATCTCCTCTTAGTACAATAGTGGGAAAAAGAAAACATTCTCTCGACTTCAAAGAGCTTCTGCTGATTATTGCCAGACCGGTTATTAGGCTGCTTGAGGCTCCGCTCCCAATGAACACGCCTGGCTTTTCAACCGGGTACAGAAACGCGCGCGCATTTCCCTCCTCCTCACCACAAGAGGAAATCTCTTTTTTTTCTTTTTCTTTATAAAAAAGAGGCCTTAATGAATCCCATATGAGGATATCCCTTTTCAAACCACCATGGCTTGGCCGCGCTCGCGATGCGCGCCGCGCAGCCCCTCAAGAGCAGAGGAGCAAAAGCATCGCCGCTTTAAGCGACTCAGGAAGTTAAACACGCGCATGCACAAGCACACTCACACGGGCCCTGCGCTCCAGAAGCGAAATTAGCGCGCTTGCTACGGAATAAAGCGGGGGGTGGGGCAGAACCTATTAACAAACCATAAGATAAAGGGGTGCACGGGGAGGGATTTTGTTTTGGGTGTGTGTGTGTTAGATCTTGGCCCAAAGTTGTTAAGAAACCGGCAGGAAACAAACAAGGACCCGAAAGAAAGGTGGCTTTTGCAAACGAAAGCAAAACAGCAGCGCAGAGCTCCAAGTCTCCAAGCCTGGACAGTTGTCGCGGGAGGTGAGCGAGCTCCGCTTTGCAGGCGACGAGGCGGCCCAGGCGTCCTGCTCTTCCCCGCCCACTTGCTCCCTTCCAGGGCCGGCCAGCGAAGGGCCTTTCCTGCCTTCGGCCAGCGATGGCTTCCGAGAGGAGAGCGAGCGGCGAGGAGTGTCTCCAAGATGGCACCTGCGACGTGTGCGAGCCCGACGAGGCGCAGAGGGCCGTGCAGGCCTGCGAGGACTGCGGCTTCTCTTTCTGCGGGCCTCACGCCCAGGAGCACAGCCGCAAGTACGCTGCCCATCGGACGGCTGGCGTGGCTGCTGCGGAGCCGCCGGGCAGTGAGGCCGCGGAGCCGGAGCGGGTCGTCGGGGAAGGGGAGCGCAAGGTGGAGCGCAGGAAGTGCGAGGAGCACGGCGAAGACCTCAGCTTGTACTGCAAGGAGCACGAGAAGATCATCTGCGTGCTGTGCGCCGTCTCGGGCTCCCACCAGCAGCACGAGATCATCACGCTCAACGACGCCTACGAAGCCGTCCGGGTAAGGATCCGGAGCAGGCGCTAGGTGGGCTAGGAGTGCGTGGTGCCCGAAAGCCAGCGGCGCTCCTTTGGTTTGGATGCAGGCAGCATGGCACCCCGGAAAGCGCACTTGTTCAAGGGCTGTGGGCGGGGACCACTTCGGAAGGCGTGTTCATAAGCGCACTGGGAAGTTTGGGTGCTGGAAAGGTTTATCGGGTGTTCGTTCTTCTGGGTAGCAGAATTCACCAGTCCCACCCCTCTGACTGCGTGCCGTGGCTTGTGCACCCTTCCCCTGTCGCTTCGCAGAGTCACGGGAGCTTTGGTCCAGCTGCAGAAGGAAGGACTGGGGCCAGCGGAAAGGGATGTGGCGGGGGCGGGGGCGGGGCAAGGAAGTCTCTGATGGCCCGTTTCTCCTTTTCAGAAATAGGCTCTAAAAGTGCTTTCCCCAGCCGATCAAGCAGGAAGTGCGTTCAGACTCCTTGTTAGCGACTTTCTGTTTACCACAAGGTTGTTGAATGCATATTTTCTGTGGCTCTATGGTCAGAAAGAACTACAGTTAATTGGTTCATTACCTTTCGCTCCCTGCAGTAAGCAGACTTTATGATTGCAATGGTTCTCCTCAACAAGACCATTGATGGCAAAATGGGAGCCCTGAGGATCATGTCCTGCAGGGATTGAGTGATTATTTAATTTCTATACCACTTAATATATATAAAAAAATATCCAAGCGGTGTACAAAAAACTGAAACAACAATACAGGCCTTGAGTTGAGCACCGTTGAGTTTAATCCTCAGTTATTATAAAGTAGCTCTGAGGAGTTGACCAGAAGTATGTAGCGGTAGAAGTTTGAGGGAATGTCCATGAGTAAGGAATTTGGGTTAACTTTGTTGTAAAGAACCATGCCTATAAAACCAGGTGGAAGCGGTATACATCTGCTAAGGTTACCATCCTTCCTGAAAGAGCCTGTCTGCATTTCACATTGCTATGACAGGAAAAATTCAATGGGAGCAGCTCATCCCATAACTGAATTCTATCTCAGGAGAGGTGCACATGTTGATTTCCTGCCCATCAAGCAGCTGAGAAAGGCATGTCAGTTTAAGGGGTGGGGAAGGTGGTTTTGGAATTGGCTTTATGCAGCTGTCACCACTGGAAATCTGGATTAAAATGTATCCCTTGCTGTTGCTTTCACTGTGTTTGGAACTTGCTTGCTGCCTGACAAGCATGTATGTTGCTATCGCAATCCCTGCCCCTTGTTTTTGCCAAATACATTTGGTATTTGGGAATAAGAACTAAGAGCCCTGTGGTACATTTATCCTAGTGTCCCATTTCCTGCAGTGATTATCCTGTTGCCTTCAAACAGGGCGTGAAGGCAATAGTTCTCACTAGCTGTTGTTATCTTGGCATCTGCTAAGTGTACACCACCATAGGAACCTTCTGCACATGTGCTAGGTGCTCACATGCAGCTCCCTCCTACCAGCAGGGAAACAAATCAAGAACAAATCAAGAAGCTGGACTTAATCATCGTTTCCTTTTATATGCAAATTGGGAACTGTAGTCAATGGCTTCAAAGCAAGCCAGGATTTATAAGCCAATTTTAACACATCACTTCCTTATCCTGGCTTGTTGGCAACATATGACCTATTGTTTACTGAATAGAAACAGCTTGCTATTGACTGTATAGTACATGGATAGGCAAACTAAGGCCTGGGTGCCGGATCTGGCCCAATCCCCTTCTAAATCTGGCCCGTGGACAGTCCGGGAATCAGCGTGTTTTTGCATGAGAAGAATGTGTCCTTTTATTTAAAATGCATCTCTGGGTTTTTTGTGGGGCATAGGAATTTGTTCATTCCCCCCCCCCCCCCAAATATAGTCCGGCCCCCCACAAGGTCTGATGGACAGTGGACTGGCCCCCCGCTGAAACAGTTTGCTGACCCCTGATGTAGTATGTAGCTTTCAGGGGCTCCCCATTCTCTTGCTGAATGTGTCTATTTCCTCTTGTGCAGGCAGGAAACGGAGACTGAGAGGCCAACATTGCCATAGTCTGCTGCTACAGAATATCCCATGCAAACCAAAGAACAGCTGATATGTCTAATTTTAGGCTTTCTCTCAAACATAAGCAGTTTGTTTTTGGGCGATCCCTAGAAAAAAGTAGCTGTTCACAGAACTGTAGGAGGTGTTTCAATGATGGTGTTAACTTTTCCAGCTGCCAAAATAGATTTGGGGGAGGAGGAGGTATTCTGCAGGCTTGCAACTTCCAGTGAGAAACAGACTCCTCTTGTTCTTTGTATGCTTTTAAAAGGACTCAGTGCATATAGATGGGGGTGGGGGATGTGGGACCTATTTTAACTTCCAGCATATTTACTGTGTGCCCACAGAATACTGTGCCTTACAGTTCATTTTTTAAAACAACAGCAACAACTTTTGTTTACTTCCGGATGAAATGTTTCATTTCCCTCAAGATATTCAGGAAGACTGTGGAAAAAGTGGGCATCTAGAGGATTGGTCGGACTGATACTTGTATAACACACAAAACTGATGAACAAGTTTTAAGAAGCATTGCCAGTCTGGTGTGTAAGGAAGGTCTCCTGCAATCATTTTTTCAAAGCTTTGCAGCTTTGGCCATTTCTTCTCCTTTTCCTTATGTGGAAACTGAAGGGGAAAGTAATATGCAAACCGTTCCTCAGCACCCTTTATGGCTGATAAATAAGAGGAGGACTTTGTAGTTGACCATGTGGGCAATTGCATTGCACTTCTCACTTTCATGCTGCAAGTAACAATTTGTGCATTGGCAGTGGCCCTGTTTGTACACATAAGAGTAAGCCACAGTTCCACACAAACTATGGGTTACCACAAACAAATTTTCTTGTGTTTGCTTGAAGAGGAGCAAGCCATGAGTGCTGGCTTGCTTGTAATGCAAAGTTAGTTTGGCTGTTTTCCACATTCATGGTCACACCAGTGATCTATGGCTTAGGCCACTGATACGATGATGTTATATGAAAATAGGCTACTGTGTGTAGGAAGTGGATTTAAATGTGACAAGGCATGCATTGGAAATTTGCACAAGAAATGCCCTTTTGTTTCTTCTGTATAAATTGGCTCCTGGAGAGACACTTTGTGCGTAAATTGGAAAGAAGTGGTGGAATGAAATGTACTTATCATTGTATGTAGGGATATTATGACGATGATGATTTTTAATTCATCAGTGGGTAGTAAGACATATCCTTTTATGTACTAAACTATCAAGAAGAATTTTTCTGTGTTTCAACTCAGTTCTCTGCGCTGTATTGATTTCTATTTGGGAGTTATTTTACACATAGAAACATTTTTTAAAAAATTGTGATTCTCTACCTGTAGTCTGAAGTGTCACAGCTCATTCCACCATCTGTTCTGCTGCCTCTTAAGAGGTGCTTATCATGCAACATTTAGAAGACATGGGCTACCTTCCACAAGTATGCAAATCAGAGTATCATGTCTGAGTGCTGTGTGCAACAAGTTGTGTTGTTCAGACAATAATAAACTGGAAGTGGAACATTAGTTCCGCAAGGCTGGCTGGGGACAAGTTTTGCATGTTATTTAGACAAGAGATTCTCATATTTGCAGGCACATGGAAAACCTACTGACATATAACTCTGCCTAATCTGGATATATATGTTGTATGCTCATATGGTCATGTGACATTGCCATAGTCCTCACTCTTAGTATAGCTCAATCTTGAATTTCCCTCCTGATTATGAAAGCAGATTCAGTGTTAAGCAAATAAAGGGTTGGTTAAGGTAGAAAATAATCATAGAATTGGAAGGGACCACAAGAGGCATCTAGTCTAACTCCCTGAAATGCAGTAATCTTTTCCCCAACAAAGGATCAAACGCACAATTTTGAGATTAAGAGTCTAATGCTGTACTGACTGAGCTAATGTAATATTGTGTAATATTGAGGTCATCACAATCAAGTTCCCTTGCAAGTTTGAACTTCTTATTTCATTAACTTTGTTTCTCCTCCTCCTCCTTATTCCTTACTGTGGAAGGGGGGCAATGTTTGAAGTGTTTCACAGACATTATTTCAGTAACCCTTATAAAACCCTGTAAGCCAAGTCAATATTGTTCTAGTATGGCAGATGAGAGCCTATTAAGAAAATATTTATTAGCCTCAGGCTACCATGACTAAGGTAGGTTTTGAACCAAGAATGACTTGGCACATGAACCTAGACTATATCCTAGAGCAGCTCTCATTTAATCCTTACAGTTGGTTTTGGTTTGTACAACCTTTCTTTCCAAGGTGCTCTTTTGGGCCAGAAATGATGTAAGATTACTGAATTTAATTTTTCTAAAACACCTGAACATGTAAGCCTGCACAACCAAATGTTTAGACTTGGATCTTTCCAAATGTTGGACATATGGAGCCGATTTCATTTTTACTGGCTACGATTCATGAGTTAGCCATACATAGGAGAATATTTAAGTATTGCCTCACAGTCACAGGCAGCTAGTTTTTCGAAGCCTTCAGGGGACATGAATGTGGGAGTGATTGCCTTCATTGTTGTTGGAAAATGCTGAGGAAGTATATGCAAATTGTGTATAACTACAGAAAGTGTGTTTCATTGGGAGCAGCCCAGTAAAAATAGATCATTGTTTTGGTGACTGTTTGTCTTGGATGAAGTGCTTACCGTAATGTAGTTGAATTGGAAAGCTGCCAGAATTCAAAACTGGTGACTATCTAGGCACCAAAATAACAGTTTGCAAAAGTGTCCTATTCTTACTGTGTTTGGACATCACAAACCATGGTTTCTCATGAATGGAACAAGCCTATCCTCTTTGAATATCTGTATGCTCCCCTTCCCCCCCCCCCCCCCCTGGTATAACTGATGAGGAGTTTGAAAGCTTTTGCTTCTGATTTTGGTTAACAGCAGCCTAATGCAGGGGTGGGGAACCTCAGGCCTACAAGTCTGAATGTGGTCCTCCAGGCCTCTCTGTCTAGTCCTTGAGACTCTTTTGAAACCACAACCCCTCACCAGCACTGGCCCATACTCTTTACTCTTTGAGAGTGCTTTTGCCTTGCTGGAATTGCCCTTGGACTGTGATAACACCTCTTTTTTCCCTTGATGAAGATGGGGGGGGGGTTTGTGTGTGCAGAACCTCTGGCTTTTGTGTGGCTGGAGTCAGTGTTAGAAACTCAGATCTATAAGCTAGGTGCCGAATGGCTCCTTAAACCAGGGTTACAGTCCCCAAATAGAATATCTAGTTGCCATTTTGGGGCCAGATAGCTCGAAAATCATATTTTTCAATACAACCTTTTGGTTCCTATAATTCATTATGATTGGGCAGATAAAAGATAACAGATACAATTATTCAGGAGGGGATATATTAGTGTGTGAAAGATTAAATGCCCCCCAGGAATGCACCTCCAGATGGTGGAGACATCAGGCGCCCCTGGCAACTTTACTTGGTCTCAGGGGGCCAATAGGTGCAAACTGCACCTTGCACCTGGCTAAATTCAAATGCTGGCTGGAGTGTAACCTTCTGCACAAAGTTAAGAGTCCCATCCATTGCTCCAGTCTATTTTGCTTCAAGCCCTGCCCACTTTTGCCTCTCAGCCACTAGCACATTGTCTCCAGAACGTTGCATATGAGGGAAAGCAGCCCTTAGGCTTGAAGAGCTTCCTCACCCTTGGTTTACTGTTAGGCCCAAACCCTAAACTCTGATTAATCTAACTGTGCTTAGTGGAAACAAGCCAGCTTTGTAAGTCGTGGTTTGAAGCTGGCTTGTTTCAACAAACCAGCGTTAAAACTAACTG
This sequence comes from Podarcis gaigeae, assembly GCF_964106915.1. Taxonomy (NCBI): domain Eukaryota; kingdom Metazoa; phylum Chordata; class Lepidosauria; order Squamata; family Lacertidae; genus Podarcis; species Podarcis gaigeae. The sequence goes on along the minus strand of NC_139678.1, from coordinate 56,783,884 downwards.
CAGCTTGCCAGAGTCAGACAATGCGGCAGGGTGTGACTAATCGAAAATGGAAGTGAAAGCTTGTGAACAGCTCCTCAGCTGTATTGGAGGGGTGAAGAGGAAACGAGGGGGGGGCAACCCTAATCTTGTTCCATCATGATAAAACATTGGTTTAGCATGACATCCTTATATAGACACTGAAAAGTCCAAAATATCTTTCAGGAGCTAATGCTGGATCTTTAAATTTGGTTGACAAATACTGAGGATAAAATTCAAAATCTCTTTTCAGGCAATCAGAAAAAGGCAATCTAAACCATAAGTCATGTTAGGAAGGACAGAAAAATACTAAATAGTCCAAGTGTGCCTCTCTGAATTGCTTGTTTCACCACTGGGGCCTCCCCCATCCCCTAGCTATGAGCTGCAATTTAGTTTTGGAGAGAGGATAGTTCAAGCAAAAGTAACAAATATTCCCGGGATTCTACAAGTGCTTTGTGCTTTGTGCCTTTCTTGAAGTGTGAACTCTTGATTACTTCCTTAATTAGTTCTTTCCGTCTGCTCCATCTTACAATTGGAAGCACGGAAGTGCAGGATTAAATTATCGGGCGGCCAATACCAATTACAGAAAATAAATGAAACATGGAGCCAGGTCACCATTGCCTAGCGTATTCTCAGCACGGCCTTTACGCTGAAGGGTACTGAGTCACCCCTTGCAGATGGCTGCCTTCTTGACTTCGGTGAGAGGTGAAAAATGCTGAGCATCTAACAGGATTTGAGCCTGCTTGAAGCTGAGCCATGTGACACAAGCAATGAATGATTTGGCCTGTGCAATTGCATTTAATTTTCATTCCAATAGTTTTCCCAGTGCTCTTGGCAGAGACATTTCTTCTTCATGGAGACCTCTGCTTGCTTAACCTCGGTCCCAGAAGAATGAGTGAATGTATTCAGGGGCTCATAGCAACTTAGCTAATAGAAAGTGCTGAAAGATTGGTGCTCCCCCTCCTTTCCCCCCTCCAAGCTGTCTTGTGGAAATCCTTGTTGCGTTTGTAGAGTTGAAAAGAGTCTCATGACCGTTGCCCTCTTTGTCTTTCAGAACAGAGAACATGTGGACCTGAAGGTGGCCATGCTAGATATGGTGGAAAGGTTAAAGTTCAAGTGCGCAGACCCCAAAGTAAGTTAATAAAGTGCCTGCTGCCTTCTTCTTTTTTTTGTCTTTTCATTCTCCTTGAGAAAAATGCTTGCTAACGACTATCTGCACATTACATTAAGATCTAATTAAGCCTGTCAGTCAATTTTTTTTTCCAGCTTTGTATGTGCCTAGAGATAAGTAGTCTCTTTCTCTCTCTTGCCTGCCTGCTTTCATTTTATGGCTTGAAATGCACAATCCGTAATTGTCTTCCCTAAACAGCATATAATTATGGTTATGATTTTTATATTATTTATTTATCTCATCCGTATACAGCCCTTCCTCCAAGATGATTTGCACAGCATTTGCAGCTCAAGCCTCTTGTAACTTAGGACTCCTTTTCAGACCCAGTGCCTACCTTTAACCCAAACACAGATTTGGGGACCAACTGATTAGTGTTTAAAACCCATATATTTTTGTTGTGATAGCATTGCTTTTGTTACCCACATTAGACTGCAAATCAGTAGTGGGTTCTAGGCCCACCACTTGAAAATCAATGTCGCGCTGAGGTATGATCACAGAATCATAAGAGTTGGAAGGGATCCTGAGGATCATCTAGTCCAACCCCCTGCAATGCTGGAATCTCAGCTAAAGCATCCATGACAATCCAACCTCTGCTTAAAAATCTCCAAGGAGGGAGAGACCACAACCTCCCGAGGGAAACCGTTCCACTGTCGAACAATAATTGGCCTAAGGTCACCCACTGAACTGTATGGCTAAGGGAGGCTTTGAGCCCAGATTGCTTAATTCCAGGCCCAACTCTTGGTCTACTGAGGTATACTGGCTTCATTTCCTTAGGGGCCTATCTACTTTTGGAGTGCATAATTATTAATCAGCCTGCTGTGGGAGGGAGTGGTGGTGCACCATAACAGTAAACATTGTATTAGGGTACCAAAGATGTTCACTTCAATGAGTTGATAAGGCTGTTGGCTTTCTTGTACAGTAGTCCACATAGACATAATCGAATGCCCTCTGAACCAAATCTTTATATGTTTATGTATTGAATGTATGAACACATTTTGTTTTACTTTAATGAAGAGCACTCCTGGGGGCAAAAAACCCCGGATTATTTGCTCTGGGCAAATAGGTCATGGAAAGCAATGAGGCTTTCGGGGCCACCAATGAAATAAACCAATGATCTCGCGCCCCCCTCTTTTACATAATTTATATCCTGCACCTTCAACATCTATTTATGTTCCCAGAGCAGCTCGCAGAGGAGTAAGAGACAAAAAGTACAACTTAAAATAACACGAGGCATGCAAACCAATACAGAAAATTTAAAACTACAAATTAAACAGCAACAGCTGTCAGGTGGATGTTCTCTTCTGTTCACCATTCCATTTTCTGGAGCTGCCTACGCACTGGCTTTTGGTTTTTAGCCCCATCTAGCTACAAACAGAAAGTTGGATACCTGTTGGTTGAAAATTTTAGTCAGTAGAATAATGTGATATGAGAGTCATATTCAAATATTTGAAGGGCTGTCTATCTCCAGAGAGTAGGCTCAAAACCAGCATGTCGAAATTACAAGAAAGAGGATTTTGACTAAACGTTAGGAATAACATCTTGATGATGCAGATTGTTTGGTGAACTTTTCTTCATTAGAGGTTTTGATGTGGAGATTGTGTGGCTACTTATTTATTAGTGAATGCATTGTATTGGCAGCAGGGGTGGACTGATGGCCTTTTTTGGACCTTAGCACCCCTTTGACCTGGTTAGCATGTCATGCTAATAAAACATAGCTTAGCACAGGGGCCTTATCTGTTGTTCTTTCACCATGGTTTGTGAAAATAAGCCATGGTTCATTGTTGCCTATAGCTTGAAGTTACGTATGAACGTGGCTCCTCTTTTAACAGTAGTTTATATCTGTGATTTGTTTCATCACCCCACCCAAATTGTCCAACAAGCAACAGAAATGCTGGACGAGAGCGACTGGAAAACTATGCTGCTTTCAATGCTCAGCAGCTCACTGGTGCTATTCTTGAAGCTGACATCACTGCTAACAGCTTGATAACAGGGCCCTCCACCCCAAATCCGCCACACCCTTCTTTGATTCACAGCTGCATAATGCGCTGGAGCTGAAAACTTAAAAGGAATTTCTTTGAGCTGTTCCTTTTGCAGGCATTTCCGCTGCTGGGTGCTTGGTTGGTTTGGTTGGCAAATGAACAATTTTGGGGAATGTGCCTCCTTTAAATGTGAGCAGCTTTTCAAGTAAACGTAAAGGGGAGAAAATATGGCTGCTTGAAAAATTATGATGGTGGTTTGGGGAATGAAAAATAGAAAGTGATTGTAGAGTGAAGAAGTGGAAGAAAAGGGTTAAATGACAGGCTGAAAAGGAGTGTGGATGTTTTTTCTGGTGGGAATAGAAGGCGCCAGTGACTGTTGTGTGATGCTTAAGGGTAATCAGGCACAGAGACAGCTGATGGTGGGAAGTAGGTGTGGTAGAAGCAAATCTATATACAGTCATTCCTCGGGTTACAGACGTGTCAGGTTGCGTGTTTTCGGGTTGCGCATCGCGCTGAACCTGGAAGTACCAGAACGGGTTACTTCCGGGTTTCAGTGCTTGCACATGCGCAAAGTGCTAAATCGCACTTTGCGCATGCACAGAAGTGCCGAATTGCGACCTGCACATGTGCAGATGTGGCGCTGCAGGTTGTGAACGCTGCAGATTGTGAACGTGCCTCCCGCATGGATCACATTTGCAACCCGAGCGTCCACTGTAATGAAGCAAACCATAGTTTCTTTGATGGTCTGCTGAACATCATTTGGCTTAAGCATGGTTTGTTCAAGTAACCATGGTTTAATGTGTGCAGTCTGAGCCTATATCTGCCTTGGTTCTTAAGCCTTTGCTGATTGCCTCCAACAGGGGTGGTGAATTCTTGAGAGTTGTGTCCCAACTCTCTAGGGGTCTGCCTGCCAGTTGTAAGCGAGACCCAAGGCAGAGTGGGGCCCAGGGCAAAAGTGGGCAGAGCAATGGATGTGGCTTTAACCTATCTACCTTAGGTTACACACAAAAGTCAGATGTTTCTGCATGCACACATGCACCAGGGCCAGAGATTCCCCACGCTGGCTTACAAGGTAGCATGTTTATGTTTTATAACAAAGTAGATTAATATTTATCTAGTTCTTAATCTATACATTGGTGTTCTGCAATTCTTTAACCCACTTCAGAGAGTGAATTGTTTACTTTTTTTGTCAGCTGTCAAGTGCAGAGTATGTACCTCCAAAACTATCCTCCAATCTGAGTTTTTAAGCACCTGCTATGTGCTTTGTGCTCTTCCAAAGGGGGACTTTTTGAGTGCCAACATGGGAGCTGTGTGGTTTCCGTAGGCTGCGCCCTTCCAATATTATGAAGTGGGCTCTTCACTCTGCTTTCAAAGTCAAAGTGAGAAGTGCTGTCATCAGGGTCAAGAGAACGGTAATTGTGTAATACAGTATCATAGAGTGTGATGCAAGATTTATGGGTCACACTCTTGAACTAGGTTGGCCATCTGTACAGAATTAATAAATACAAGTTGTTGTACTGGGGGAGGGTTTGATATTGTGATTTAGGCCTGCCAACTGATTAAATGTGACTTGATTCATCAGTAAAAAGCAAGGCAGTTAATCCATGACTGTAATACTTCTGTTAAGAGATTAATTTCATTAAGACAGGTATATTTAGTGATGCCTGGGGAACTGGTGTTGCCCATCAAAGGGCTTTCTCAATAATATCACCCAGGTTGTGGAAAAAATTCCCTTTGGAGGTTAGGTTGGTGCCAACATACATACCATTTGAAAACCTGCCCCCCCCAGCTGCTTAAGTTGGTGCGATTGACCATTGTATCTTGTGTTAATAGATTACTGCTTTCTTTTTCTATAACTGCTGTTTTAAATTTGGTGTTTACACATGCTGTACTTAGGATGAAGGTTGGAATAGAGAATAAAGTACTAAATAAAATAGGTGATATTTGCGGAATATTAACAAAGAAGAAAGGACAGTTGTAGAAGAAGAAACCCTCTCAAGTTTATTTATGAAATCTGTATCACACAAGCAGTGCTTTCCCCCCAAAAAATATATTTAGGGATACTCCTCATTTTCCTACTCATATTGAAATACTGTCCCTCAGTGAGACCAGACTTAGATTCACAAAATGTTTAGGTGGATGCGTCCCCCCAGAAAAAAGAACTGCATGCAAGCATCATGATGCCATTTTTTGTTTGTGGTAGTGGTTCATAACCAACACTGACTCTCTCAAGAGTGCACAAAAGCATGTCAAGTAAGTGCCATCCCCCCCAGTGATGTATAAACAGTTGGCTGTGGCTTAGGCTCCCTTTTCTATTCCCAGAATGCATTTGGAGTTGGAAGTTTCAGCATTGACCCTTGTTAATTTTGGGGCAGGGCGTCTGAGCTAGAAATAAATGGAGCTGTTATCTACCCCGCTCTCCAAAAATGTTTCTTCTCTGACTCCTTAAAGCAGGAGTGACTAAACCTGGTGGTCAACAACATTTGTCAGGTGACAGTTCCCTTCATCTGCAGTCAACATGGCCAGTAGTCAGGAATGATGAGAGTGGTAGTCCAGCAGTGTCTGGAATTCCACAAGTTAGCCACCTCCTGGACCTAAGTCATGGGAAATGTAAAAGATGCATGATGAAAAATACAAGCACTGCAACTTGTGTTGATGTTTGGGAAGACTCAGACCAGAATGCCTCCTTTATGTGCTTAAAGACGACACTCTTACAGTGTTTAAGAAGCTCTGTCTCTTATAGATAGCTTTGCTGTTCAACATGGAACTCTGAATATCCAGCATTCTGTATAAGTAAATGAGATTGTAACTCCAAGGCGTTAACTATGTTCAGATCTTAACAGTCCACCCCGTTCTGTTCCTTTCTTGCACACGTCTAATTGGCTATTATGTGCTTGCGTGAAATTGTCTCCTTTTCTGCTGGCTTTAATTGTCTTGGAAGAGCTATTTAAGAAAGAAACAAACTGCTTCAATCTCTGGATGCTGCCGCATCCTTGACTTGTACAATCTGGCTCCGAAAATCCTCCAGCGCTGTTGTTCCTGTAGCAAATTTCCCGCTAGCATCACAGGACTTGATTAATCCAAATGCTGATGTCCCACAGGCACTGTAGTTATTTTTAGCATTATGGTTGTGCAAAGGGTGGGTGAAGATTTATGGCTTTGTCTAGTAAAAAATCTAGCTGCCTTTCTCTATATATGGGACCTGGATGCATTCCAGCAGCTGCATCTGAAACAGCATCTCCTTCATAGTTGCCAGCTCTTAAATAGCCCTTTTTGTTTTTTAATTAAAAGTTCTAAGATCCTGAAAATCTTGAATGAAACTAGTTGGAGACATAAGCAAGGATTCTTATTGTACTATCTGGATAGAGTGTGACATATCTAGTTCAGTCCTTAAACCCATGTAGCTCGATTCCAATGGTCTTGCTCTGGAAAAAAGCAGTTTCTGAACAAGTTGATGAGAAAGCGGGGGGTGTGAGTGTGCTCAACTACCACCTTCTTCACTTCATATAATCCTTCCTAATTGTCTGGAACATCTATTTCTGACTGCATGAAAACATCCTGTTTTCAATTGACGTATGCCTTGTGGTTTTTACCCATCAGACTTCCATGTATAAAATTGAGTTTTGCTCCTGAGGTTTAAGAACCATGAGAATCTTAAGTCAGTTTTAAGCTTCTAGAATTGATGTGAGTTAAATAAATAAGAAAATAATGCCACTTACGAAGATGCTGTATTTGTCCCATGTTTTAATCTCAAAATTGTATTGGATTTAGCACTGTGACATTTATTTTATTCATTTTTTTAATGATGTCTAAACTACCCTTCATCAAAATAGATCCCAAGGCAATCTGCAATAATATCAACAATCAAGAAATACAATAAAATCTCTGTTCCTTGAGCTAACTTTTTCAGAAATGGAGTCTAAAGAACCGAGGCAAATAATTGTGATGAGAGGCGAAGTTCTAGGCCTAATAGACAAAATAAAAGCTGGTGAATTGCCAGGTCTGGGTGCTATTCACCTAAGAGTTCTCAAATAACCCATATGTAAAATTCTTTATCTTCTAACAAAAATATGTAACTTCTCCCTAAGATCATCCTCCACACCTGAGGACTGGAAAGTAATCAATATAACACCGATTTTGGGAAAAAATGGCTCCTCAAAATTCCAGGCAGTTACCATCTGTCCTGGTGGAAAGTATTGTTAAAATAACCAAGCACATTGAAGAACAAACCTTGCTGAAGCAGAACCAACATGGCTTCTGAAAGGATAAGTCCTGTCTCTCTAAACTATTAGAATGACTTGAGAGTGTAAAAAGCATACAGATGTGGTGACTGAGCTGACGTAATGTCACTTCAGCTTTCAAAAAACCTTTGTCAAGGTACTGAGGCATCTAATCATAAGCCTGCATTTTTTATCAAAGCTTATATATTTTGATCAGGGCCTGTATCTTAAAAAGCTTAAAGATTTTCAAATGTTTCATGCCAGGCAGAATACCAGCTGCCTAAAGAACCTTGGCAAGATGTTTATTCTCCTGGACAAGGGGGCCCCCTGATTTATAGCAGAAAACAATTCTCAAAGTCGTAAAAAAGGAATTACAGGCTGAGAGCAGGACACTGACCTTGCATGTTACAGAATATAAAAAAGCAGAGATAAACATAATTAAGAGTGGGTAAATAGTAAAATAACACCATGTGCCTCCCATTAAACTTGAGCCATATTTTCCTAAGGTTAAAAGGCCAAGAGCATCTGGCTGGCAGAAAGGAAGAGAGGATTTTTGGAAGTCTTTTCTAAAGTTGTTTCTTTCTTAAACTGAGATTCTTTTAAGATTTCTTTTCCTTTTAAAAGGTTATTTATGTATTAAATATATTGGCCTAAATGTAATTATGCAAAGGATTTAAGAAATGATGGGTTCTTATTTCATATAACTGTAAGAGTTGTAACTATCCTGAAATTAAGTCAGCCACCAGCCCAGCCCCCCTGCCAAGCAGGAAACATTATCAGGCCTTTGTTTAAAGACCTCCAAATGAAGGAGATCTTTCAATGTTGATGTGAACTCAAGATCCTTGACATCTGTTTAAGATAAAAGTTTAAGATAAAAATTTAAGATTAACCATCTGTTTTGGAAGGCAATAGGGCAAGGAGGGCAAGAGGTGAGCTGGTAATTAAGATTCCTTGTTGAGACACATGTAAGATATATTACTACTTATTTGTCATTTATAGATAGAAGAATATATAGCTTTTTGTTTCCCATAAAAGGACAAAAGGAAATGGGTGTATCTTTTGTGATTGGTTCTAGCAAACAGCCAATAGGAATTTCAACCAGGCTGATTGGACAGAGGCAGCCACAGGAGGAGCAAGGGGGCTGGATTAAGGAAATATAAGTGCTGGCCAGAATGGCAGGAGGCCAGGCCAGAGCTTGGTAACCATATACCACTGTGCCTCTCATTTATTTGTCTGACAAATAAATTACTATTTTAATTTCTCTAGTGCTGCGTTGAATATTTCATTCCAGCTAAGCGTTAACCACAAGCAGGGTGCTACAGTACCTCACCAAAACCTCCTGAGTAAATTTAGCAGTCATGAAATAAGAGACAAGGCCCTCTTGTGAATCAGGAACTGGTTAAGTAACAGGAAGCAGAGGGTAGGAATACATGGATAGTTCTCACAATGGAGGGATGTAGAAAATGGTGTTCCCCATGTGATAGTGGCACAAAGGGCCACAATAAATGTGATACTGTGTACCCCTGTATATCCTTGAGTGTGCTTCAAATAGAGAAGTTATGGTAGCCTGCCACTTTATGAAACTGATTATTTTGCAAGTTGCTGCCCCCCATTGGGGCAGAAATAGATAATATGTGAATCACAAAGATACAGCTCAAAGCTAGAATGTAAGTTGGTACATGGTCAAATGGCTACAGGTAACACAGGTTCCCAACATGCACACTAATACAATGTAACAGAACATGGTGGGAATCAGAACTTAATGAGCATAAATTGCGAGTGCTTATTGCACATGTGTATTAAACATGAAATGAGGTAATGATGTATATGATTGGTGAAAATTGAAATGCTTTGTTTGAAATTTTATAAATACCACTGCCTGGACCACCGGGCGGGCTTGCAGTTTTGCAGAACGATCCGACTATAACCTATTGCTTTGCAATAAACAACAATGGACTCCTAACTCCTCACATTTCTGAGTTTTATTGCCATAAAAAAGTAAAGGAGCCCTGACAGTTAAGTCCAGTTGCGGGCGACTCTGGGGTTGCGGCGCTCATCTCGCTTTACTGGCCAAGGAAGCTGGCATTTGTCCACAGTTAGTTTCCTGGTCATGGGGCCAGCATGACTAAGGCACTTCTGGCAAAACCAGAGCAGCGCATGGAAACGTCGTTTACCTTCCCGCTGGAGCGGTACCTATTTATCTACTTGCACTTTTGGGTGTGCTTTCAAACTGCTAGGTTGGCAGGAGCTGGGACCAAGCAACGGGAGCTCACCCCGTCTCAAGGATTCGAACCGCTCACCTTCTGATTGGCAAGCCCAAGAGGCTCAATGTCCCTTTCTGATGGGTTATATTTGTGTAAATTTGCACGTGAATAATTGTGTCATTTCTAATGAAAGTATTAGAAACTTGTAAAGCAGTATATTGTTAGTATCCATACATTGTTGGTGGGTGTGAGATTGAGAGAGGGTGGATTATAACAGCCCTGTAATGTAGAATATTGTTACCATTCCCATATTAAAGAGTAGAGTGGACATTACAGCCATTCTGTGAGTTCCACGTTTTAGATAGAGGATGAGGTTAATCAATAGTGGCTAACAACACTATATTGAATTCTAATATACCACCTACTCAATAAATAAAGCAGTGGGAGAGACTGGGGTGGGGTAGAGATTCACTCAGGACAATACCATTACAGTCATACCTCTTGTTACATTTGCTTCAGGTTGAATTTTTTTCGGGTTGTGTCCTGCGGCGACCCGGAAGTAACAGAACAGGTTACTTCCGGGTCTTGCCGCTCATGAATGCACAGACGCTCAGAATGATGTCACACGCATACGAAGACGTGGTGAATCACGACCCGCAGACGCGGGGTGTGTTCTGCTCATGATGTGAACGGGGCTCCGGAACGGATCCTGTTCGCATCTAGAGGTACCACTGTATCCAAAAGGCTGGGTTCTATAGCATCTCTCTGTAAAGTTTGAAATAAAAAAGGACTGTAATAAACTTTCCCTTGTCTTTATACTTTCCTGGGCAACCAGCCAGGAGCAGCTGACAGCATCCTGACATCTTGGGACTCTTAGGAATCCACAGCAATCCATTGGTTTAGGAACTGTGCTTGTCAAAGTTATTTAAACGGAATGCAATATTCACCTCATTAATGTGATTGCATATATTTTAACACACCTTTTTGTTAATTTTCTGAAGGCTTATTGAAAGGTGTAATAATATTTCAGAGTATTCCGCACTGCATTTTTAATGGGGTGTATGTATGTGCATCTATAACTACTGTCAAAGCTGTTGTTGCAAAAAAAGTGCCAAACTAAGAGATTGATGAGAACAGACTGATTTAGCTAAGCTCCCTCTGCTTTGGATTAGGTACAGATATAAGGCAAATGCTCAATCGAATGCTTTGTGTGTGTGTGTGTGTGTGTGTGTGTGTGTAGAAGTGTTTTGCATAATCAAATATAAGTAAAGAACCATTTAAGAATATCTAATTATGTTTTCAAATTAGCATATTTCTTAGTCTCTGACCTGCCATTAACAACCAGACATGCCTATTTTCTTTTTTAAAATTAAAGGTTACTCTTCCCTCTCTCCCATAGCAAATTTGAGCAATGAGTGCCAAAATAAAGCAACCAAGGAACAAAATGGAGTATTGGCATGCTTGGCAGAACCCAAGGGTTGTCCAAATCTCAGGGGGCAACCTCCCCCCCCCCAATATACCCCAATGTTGCGGCGCTCATCTCGCTTTACTGGCCAAGGAAGCTGGCATTTGTCCACAGTTAGTTTTCTGGTCATGGGGCCAGCATGACTAAGCCGCTTCTGGTGAAACCAGAGCAGCGCATGAAAACGCCGTTTACCTTTCCGTTGGAGCGGTACCTATTCATTTACTTGCACTTTGACGTGCTTTTGAACTGCTAGGTTAGCAGGAGCAGGGACTGAACAACGGGAGCTCATCCCGTCATGGGGATTCGAACTGCTGACCTTCTGATCGGCAAGCCCAAGAGGCTCAGTGGTTTAGACCACATCGCCACCCACGTCCCTTTTTATTGGCATAAACTCAGGAGATAAACTATTTTTGGCTTATAACACCCCAAGGATTGATATTGGAACCTATGATTTTTAACTTGTTCATAAATGATTTAGAGTTAGGAGTGAAAGGCGAGGTGGCCAAGTTTGCTGATGATACAAAATTATTTACGGTTGTTAAAAGAAAAAGAAAAAAGATTGTGAAGAATTCTAAAGGGACCACACAGAGTGAATGGGTGGCAAAATGGTAAATATGGTGCAATGCAAACAAGTTCAAAGTGATCCTTTGGAGGCAAAAAATCTTAATTTCACATGTACACTCATGGGAACTGAACTAGCAACAACTGAACAGGACTGAGACCTTGGGGTCATGGCGATAGCCCTATGAAGATGACACCCCATTGTGTGGCAGCTGTGTAAAAGGCAAATTCCATGCTAGGGATCATTAGAAAAGAATTTGAAAATAAATGTTCCAGTATCATAATGCCATTACACAAATCTATGGTGTGACTACATTTGGAATGCTGTATGAGGTTCTAGTTGTCTCACCTGAAAAAAATATGGTAGTTGGAACCTTCACTTTACAGCTTTTGGTGTTAACCTGGCCTTTGACACTTGAGACATGTATTTTCAGGGCGAACCCTATTCCTATGACTAATTTGTCTTAACATCTGCTGGCTAGTTTGCAAATGGTTTATGTGCCTTTTCCTGTAAGCTTGAAATATTTTGATCCCTGAATATGCTGCCATGAACACATGAATATCTATATAGAAAAGTTTTTCTTGCAGACTCTGTCTCCATCACCCATGATACCTCCCCTGTTTTAGCTACCATGATGAGTATATAGCTAAATCGCCTCACCCAGTTACTATTTTTTGAAGAGAGAAGGTGTTGAACCATTATCTTCTTTATTCTTAGTGATGAAACCTTGAGCTAAACACCATCAAGAATTTTTTTTCAGGCCAAATTACTTTTTCTTACTCTTTTTTTTTTTTTTTTTTTAAATTCTTTTTCATTTCGTGCTATTTCAAGTCTTCGGCAATATTCGCTGCCAAATGGTGATTCATTTGTGCAAACGGATAATTATGAAGCAAATGCCACTTTTGACAAGCAGAGCAAAGCTGTCAGGCTCTTTCCCCTTGAGCAACGCCACTTTTTGTTTCCAGTGCTAGATTGTATTTGACATTTAATTTAAGCGCCCTTGGTACCTACTCACAGGACTTTGCAATGATAATGGAGATAAAGCAACCGAGAGCTGCTTATGACAGAACCTTTATTCTTCCAATTGTCCCCACACTTCAGATTGCACTGAAGTGCCTTATTTGCATTGAGGAAAGTGTCTTAAGCTAGATACTCGGGGGAAGAGGAAGAGACCCAGAATGATTTAATCATGAAACTCATTGGTTTTTTTACTCGTGACATAACACACTGATCCACAGAGCAACCTCTCTCTCTCTCTCTCTCTCTGTGTGTGTGTGTGTGTGTTTGTATGTATGCACATGCACATGCACATGTATGCAGCAAAAGTAAAGGTAATACAGACAGGAGAGATCTCTCAGCAGCAAAGAGCAGAGCAGTCGAGTAATTCAATTTGCAGTCTTCCCAGCACAATTGGTTCTCCATGTGCATACACATTCCATTGATCTGTAGCAGACTTGGCACAGAGAAAATGCCACTGGTAATATTGGCATAGGCTGTTCTCCCATGAATTGGAAAGCAGATTTTCTCCCCACCCCCCAAACCATCTCACCCCAAATGCCTTAACCTTATGGATATTCATGGCACTGCCATCTCCACGACCTTGTCAGATGCTGAAAGCTAAATAGGGGCGACTTCCAAAAAATAAATAAATGCCATGATTTGAAAATAAATGCAGCTATGCTACAGCTCTCTCTAGGGAGTTGGTATCAGTTGGTGTTTAGTAGATAAGGGGAAATGTTAGCAAGCAGTTGGCACAATGCTTATGAAAACCTAAGGCCAAGAGAGAGTTTATACTTTAAATCATGCTAGTGTACCTGCCTTCCTAATCTTCCCTTAAGTTTTGAGAAAAGATGCATTCATATCAACAGGTGTTTTACAAATTCCCTTGGGACCTGGTTTCTTGGGAGTGTTCCTACGTGCATTATGTTTATGAGAATACAGTTTGCCAAAATGTTTATGAAAACAAAGAGGACATAGACATGTTTCTATATGAAAAAGTCAAAACTGTTCACATATTCTGAATGATGTACAGGTAAGTTTCTTGCTTGTGTTTTGATGTAAAGCAGCGGAGGAGAATTGGATTGTGCCAGAGAGCCATATCCTTAGTTCCCCCTGAGGGCCACCTTTGATGGGTGAGACCAGCCGGCTGTCAGTACCTGACAATACACTGATGCATGTGACCTGTTTTCTTCTATGCAAAGCAAACCATGCAGACACAAGACTTTGCAGGCACCATTGATTGGCAGGGCCTGCGGGGAGCTGTATATTTACTTGCCCCCACACCTGATGTCATATATATGGGATCAGGTAGAAAACAGGTGGCCATGGCTGGGCTTGAAACACATTAATTAGGAAACATTAATTAGCTGAGTGGGGCTAATTAATCCCATGGATTGAAAGTTCCCCACCTCTTGTCATAAAGAAGCTTAGTAGAATGAGGAGGGTCAACGTTCTGGCAACATACAGTATATACTAACTTTATTCTGCAAAATTTCATTTCCTCTTTTTTTAAAAAAAATATGATTTTTTTAAATTGTAAATTTATTAAAGAAAGAGGGCAGGAAAGAGAAAAGGGGAAAACAAAAACAAAATAGTCCCTTAACATTCACAATACAATAAACATCAATACATCCCTATTAATTTACACGTACAGATGGATATATGCCACTCAAATGCCTGAATGTTATCCAAACAAAGTAGGTGTTTATAGAATAATGTTCAGATGGAGCAAGGGCATTAAAATCTTCGCAGCATTACATAATAGATGCTGAGTATTTATCCTTACAGGCTTGAAGTATGTCTCTTAGCGACCATAGGGTTTTCCTGTTGTAAGTCCCCATGCCACTGGTATATATGTAATTTAAAAATCCACATATATCAGAGGTTTCAGCAATACCGTATTAATATGGACATTAACTTCAAACCAAAAAGGATTCCTCAGTGAGACATTCACAGCATTACACCTCCAGCATTTAGTTGCTTTAAACATTGCTTTATTGTAGAGACTTTGTATAGTCCAGTATACCCAAAATACTTTTTGTTGTTGAATTGGTCTCAGTTTTAAATCAAAGTATTCTGTGTAGATCCTAGAGCAGTTTCCCTTGGTTTAGGTTGTATAGAGCATGCTGCAAAACTGCATCTCTCTGGATGACTTGTGGTGTGGCTACAGAAAATGCAAAAAAGCTGTTGCTGTTGGTTTGGTGGCATAGTTCATGAAGTCAGATGTGACAGCATCTGCAAGGCAATACGATGCCTATTCCTCATGTAGCTTTAGTGTTACCTGGAGGCCCTTCTCATGCGCGAAGGGAACATATCCACTGAATAAAATTAGTTCTCTGAGACTTCATGCGTGGGGGCTGAGTTATTTTGAAACCAGAACTGGAAAACGGCAGCACCTGTTCCAGCCTTCAGAACAAGTGGGCACATTCTGGAGATCTTGGCAGTTCTGTATACCCAGATGTGGCACCTTTATTTTTATTTTTTTCAAAGAACCCTTTTGATGAATCCGTTGTAGTATGTTAACCACATCCATATCTCTGCAAGTTGTCCGGATGCCGCTGATGAGTACCATCAAAAGGCAAATGCACAGCGCACTAATGAGCTTGCTGAGCAGTTGTCAGAAACATCACTCCTAATGGAACAAAATTGCTTTATAAACAGACGGGCCAGGAGGCCGGTGAATGACTAATCTGAAATTCTTTGAATTGGCTTGATTCATGAGCGGAGAATCTAGTTTTAATTGGAGCAGAGGCCTGGCTATGTTTCAAGAGACCAGTGTGGTGATGCGCTTTCCACCCTGTTGCTGTTTTGCCTCTGTGTTTTGTACCAAAGTTTCAATGAACGTCTTGTGGAGAGAGCGAGAGTGACATATATTGATGGCTGCACCGCTCTGCATCAAGGAAACCCTATCTTCAGAGCCGTTAATGCAAATCACTGTTCCAAAGAATCATTCATAAAATAGACATTTCCCCTGTGCTCCTTGGCTGAGCTTCTTTCACCACCCCAACACCCTTCACTTTCCCAACAGCTACCTGCTGTGCTATCCAAGGACACATTGCAGCCATCTGTATAGGTGGGTAGCAAGAACCACCACCTGGTACTGCTTTAAAACCTGGATACATCCACATGTGGTGGGAGTGTCCCAAAATCCAACTATTCTGGACAACAGCCATACAAGAAATATGTAAAATAACAAAGCAAGTATTAGACTTCACCCCAGAATTGGCCCTACTAAACATCTTCCAAGACAACAATGCCCATTTACACCACAAAGAACTCATAACCCACCTACTTTCAGCAGCCAGAAACACCATAACCAGACACTGGAGAGACCTGTCAGGTGTAAGCATGGACCAATGGTACCAAATAGTATGGGAAACAGCCCTACTAGAAAAATTAACTAACAAACTGAAAGTGACACGGGGACAAACAGAAGAAGACACCTTCACCCCGGTATGGCTCCCCTTTATCACATACACAGCCCAACAGGACAGTGACAATAATCCACCAACAGCATACAAATCAATATGGCTAACTTGATCCAAAACACCCACCCACCTCACTCACACACGAAAACAAAGATCACCACAGCCAATCACAAACAATCACATCCTAGGCCAACCCCAACCTCTCTCACCACCAAAGGAACACAAGTGAACAACACAAGCACGCTGACACCAAACTACATACATTAAGCATAATAGAAACACCGCTACCCGACCCCATCCCCATCCATCTCCCCTCCTTCCACCCTCCTTTCTTTTTCTTTTCTTCTCCCCCTAATGCCTCAACAAATGAAATGGATTTGTAAAAATGTTACACGGGGAAAAAAAAAATACGAGGCATTACACTTACACTGTAAAACAAGAAAACCCTTAATAAAATATATTAAAAAAAATAAAAATAAAACCTGGATACATGGGCTCAGTCTTGATTTTGTGCATGTCTGTCCCACTGCCCCCCACTTTTGCCTTGAACGGTTTAATGAGCCTTTTAAAACAAAGGACGGTCAAGTGTATTTTGGGAGGGAGAGTGGGTTACAAACTGCAGGGTGGGGGGTAGGGACAATTTTCTTGGGCACAAGTGCATGTTAGAGAGTGGGTTGGGGGTAGTTAAATACTTGCAAGCTTAAAATGGTTCCTCCTGATACACAATAGGTTGTGTAAGCTTTCAGAATTAGCATGCTGTTTGTTTACAACTTGATGCTTCAGTTTCACAGAATTTGGATGTCTCAAGGTGGGGTGGGGGTGGGGGTTTAGACTAAGCATTATGGAGGTAGAAGGAGGGTTAATGAAGCAACAGGTAATATTAACAGAACTTATAGGGTGCCCTAATAGCAAGATCTCAGGGTGGTTCACAACCATAGGTTAATTGTGAGTTGAGAGAGCCCCATCTTAATTGAAGAACCCCATCTTTCCTTGACACTTTTTTCATTCTGGCTTCCATGCTGGCTTCTCTTAGGTAGGATAGACACTGACCCATATTCCTCTAACTTTCAGGACTGATTTTTGCAATGTGTTCTATATGACAGTACAGTGGTACCTAGGTTACATACGTTTCAGGTTACAGACTCCGCTAACCCAGAAATAGTGCTTCAGGTTAAGAACTTTGCTTCAGAAATCATCAGGATGAAAACAGAAATCATGCTCTGGCGGCGCAGTGGCAGCAGGAGGCCCCATTAGCTAAAGTGCTGATTCAGGTTAAGAACAGTTTTAGGTTAAGAACGGACCTCCGGAATGAATTAAGTACCGGTACTTAACCCGAGGTACCACGTATGCTCAAAGATGACCTGGAAGCTTTGGTACTAATGGACCATCACCTATTCCCATGGTTCAGCACTGGCTACCACACTGCTTTTGAGCATAAATCAATGAGGGTTGCTGTTTTTATCATTGCTTAAAACCCACAGCTGCCTTTTGTATGAGCCCTTCTGCCAGTCACGACCTAGTCATCTGGCACTGCTCTCTAGCCAGTCCTTCTGGTGGGACAATGGCTGCAAGAAGCAGGAACCTTATGATCATGGCCCCAATGCCCTGAAATCTCCTTCTGAAAAAGTTAGGAAGTCTGCCTCCCTTTTAGAGTTTTAAAAAAGTTGGAATGCTTTCCTTTTTTTTAATAGGGATTTAGCCCTTCCAACTAGTAGACTTTTTAAAAATTGCTGTAAACTGCTTTAGACTGTTTCTGAGAAAGCACTTCTCAACAGTTGTAAATAAATAAAGGTACATTCACATGAGTATCCCTAACGATGCTTTTGCTTTGATTTGTGGTTTTAGAACTGTCCTTGAAATTGCACCGTCGCTTCAATGCCTCATTTCGGAGCTGAAATGCTGGCTGGCTTTTTACCTGGCAGGATATCTGGCTAATAGGATGAATGTGTCTGAAGCAAGCGAGCTGTTTCAGCATTCTCTTTTTGCTGCTTCCTACCCTTGACCTGTGCATCTCCCCCAGAATGCCTCATGAGCAATTTCCAGGACAACTCCAGCACAACGCCTTGTTTTTCGTCATCATTCAGTGGTGCTAATTTAATAGAGAATGTGGCTTATGCTCCTTGCTGACACCAGAGTCGCTGGAAAAATCCGGTGCTAACTATTGCCATTTTTCAAAAGAAGGCATCTTCTGCCAGTACCTGTAGGTTTTTTTTAAAAAATATTACTGTTTTATGTTGCTATTCCCCCCCTCACCTACAATTAAAGTGCTGCAAAAATAATGTGGTTGCTCTGCAGGGTCCACACACACACACACACACACACACACACACAGCCTGTACAATTGCTCCTGTGTTGCAAACAATGCCCACCAGTGATTTGCACCTTCAGTTTTTATAGGTTACTTGCAGCCAGTTTGCATTCGCATACTTGGCTGCGGGAGTCATACAGGCGTTGGGATAGAACTGGAGGGAATCTTTTGGCTGGTTCAGTGGGAGAACGTTCACTTCTAACACATTCTTAAAACGGGGCTGGTTGTTCTTTGGCAGGTATTCCTGGTGTGCAGGAAACAGATACTCAGCTTCCCTGTTACTAGCATCCCCGGGAGTGTTTGTTTTCTAGCCTACGTGTCCTAGTGAAGTGCACCGTTAAGACTGCAGTTTTGTACGTATTCACCTGGGAGTAAGTCCATTAAATTTGGTGGAACTTGCATCAGAGTGCACAAGCATTGGGTTGTTGCTGCTTTCTTATGAGTTCCTCATGTGCAGTAGTTCTGACAAATACTTCCAGATGAGCAGGCTATGGTGAAGCCTATGGACACTTGCTACTCAGTCCTATATTATGCATTCAACAGCATGAAATGGTACAGTCCTGAAGTGGTGAAGCGGATTTATCAGTTTAAATGCTTTCCAATTTTGTTGTACAAAAAGTCCTTGCTGGAAGACGATTACCTTACATAGTAGTGCATTCTGCACTCATGTGCTGATCTTACCTCATTCAGCCACCCTCAAGATGCAACATCTGATGTGCAGGTTTTACATTTGCTAAGTCTTTTAAATCACAATAGTATGGCACTTTTTTTTAGGCCAATGAACATGCAATGAGGAATGTGATTATGAAAGTGCCATGAGCACCTTTTTGACGGTGCCTGCGACCTCAACTTATATAATTTTCTGACTAGTTTAGAAATTGAATATTTTATTTGTACATGTGAGAGATTGAGTATTCTGCAGCATGCCATCTGAGTATTGCATTTTTTTTTATCCTAGTTTGTGGTTGAAATGCTGTGACATTGGCAAAACTTTGCCTTGCATTTATTTCATTAGCTCTTTCCAGGCCATACCACCCATCTTTTTTGCTGCTGCTGTGAATATGGTGCCATCTATTTACAAAGAACAGATTTGACTGGTCCCTACCCCTAGGGGGGTTAATTAAAATGAATTGTAGAATCATAGAATGGTGGAGTTGGAAGGAATCCCAAGGGTCATCTGGTCTACCCCCCTGCACTGCAGGAATGTCAACTTGATCATACATGACAGATGGTCATCCAACCTCTGCCTAAAAACCTCCAAGGAAGGAGAGGCCAGTAGCTTTCATGGGAGTCTGTTCCACTGTCGAACAGCTCTTACTGGTGGACATTTCTTCCTGATGTTTAGTTGGAATCTCCTTTCATGTAATGCATGGTGCACTTTCTTTTTTGTTAAGTAGAGGTCTTGCTCCCCTACAGCACTTGTCATTTGTAGTTGTACACATGGATTTCATGCTGTGTTTTGTGTGACGATTTCTTGTGTAAAAGTGCTTCCTACACAGAAATTTTGTCAGATCTGTACAGTGGACGCTCGGGTTGCGAACGTGATCCGTGCGGGAAGCACGTTCGCAACCCACAGTGTTCGCAACCTGCAGTGCCACATCTGGGCATGTGCGGGTCGCGATTTGGCGCTGCTGCGCGTGTGCAAGCGCCAAAACCCGGAAGTAACCCGTTCCGGTACTTCTGGGTTCGGTGCGGTGCACAACCCGAAATTGCGCAACCCAAAGTGTCTGTAACCCGAGGCATGACTGTACTTCTTTTAAGAATGGGTCTATACGTTCCATTTCTCTCACTTCTACATAACAGGAATCAAAAAGATGAGCCATGAGGCACCTCATTCCCCCATAAAGTAGTAGAGGTGTGGTGTGGGAAGAACTTATTTCCAGAAATTCTCCAGCTTTGCCCCACTGCAGATTGCCGAAGTGCCATTACAGCTCCAATCAGCCTTGCTTGTCTTCACTGTTGCAGTTCTTCTCTCTCCTGCTGCCATGAAGCTTCAGGTCTTATGTGTCAATAAATTACAACACTTGGCTCACCCTGTGGAAATACGACCTGTATTTTTGTACATGCACTACTAGAAGACAAAACCCTTCATGTTTTTTCTCCTCCTCAAGATAGAAGTTGGGAGTGAGGGTGTAAAAAGGATAATTTGAGCG
This sequence comes from Podarcis gaigeae, assembly GCF_964106915.1. Classification (NCBI taxonomy): domain Eukaryota; kingdom Metazoa; phylum Chordata; class Lepidosauria; order Squamata; family Lacertidae; genus Podarcis; species Podarcis gaigeae. The sequence goes on along the minus strand of NC_139678.1, from coordinate 56,763,380 downwards.
AAGCTCAACTGCTCAGAAATCTAGGCCTTTTTCTTAATTCTTTAAATAAGCTATCCAATTTAAGAAGCGTGAATTTATGCATCAAGTTTGTGGCTCTCGCTTGGAGGAAATCAGATATTCTTCAGGATTAGCAGAAATTTCTTGGGGAGGCGCTAACATTGACTGCTGGCACAGTGACTGCATTGTTGCTGTCTTCTGGTTTAAGGCTCGTTTTCTCATCTTGAGATGTCTCCTTAAATATTTATTTATTTATTACTTACAAGTTCTTGCGTTGAACCAGATCCTTTACAAGGTGATACTGAACCATATTCTGCCTTAATTTTTATTTTATTTTATGTTTAAAATTTATTGTTCATTTAAGACACAATTTGGACTGTGTAATTTCACAACATTTAAAGATGTACTTTAAAAACCGCTTACTGTTCATTTAAGACAAGATTCATTTAAGAAATAATACTTGATGTTCTACTGTTTCTAAAAGCATATTCTGCCTTAATTCAGATTTTAATTGAGATGAGATTTGCTTGGCAGACTCTATTTCTGAAGTTCACCCTTCAGCAAACTCCCATTCTTCTCTTTGTTGAGAGCAGGGATTTGAAACCTCTGAGCCTCCAGCTGTTGTTGGACTCCAGATCCCATAAGTCGCAGCCTGCTGTCCCAGTGGTCGGTGATGATGGGAGTTGTAGTCAAGCAATGGTCTAAACCACTGAGCCTCTTGGGCTTGCCAATCAGAAGATCAGCAGTTCAAATCCCCACGATGGGGGGAGCTCCTGTTGCTCTGTCCCAGATCCTGCCAACCTAGCAGTTTGAAAGCATGCCAGTGAAAGTAGATAAATAGGTACTGCTGTGGCAGGAAGATAACCTGTGTTTCTGTGCACTCTGGCTTCTGTCACGATGTTCCATTGTGCCAGAAGCGGTTTAGTCATGCAGGCCACATGACCCGGAAAGCTGTCTGTGGACAAACGCCAGATCCCTCAGCCAGAAAGTGAGATGAGCGGCGCAACCCCATAGTCGCCTTTGACTGGTCCCTTAACCTTTTTTTAACCATGAACACATTTTAGCTCCCAACAGCTACTCTGCAAAGTTCTGGAAGAATATTAATCCTTGGGTTGTTTATTTAAATGATTCAGCAGCAGCCTATTTATTTATTCAAAGAATTTATAAACTACCCACTGTTTCTGGAAGAAAACAAGTCCTTTGTTTGCTTGTTTATTCAAATAATTTTGCACCCACATTTTCATTTATTTATTTATTTTTCCAAAAAAAATCTGCCCATCATTCAAAGATGTACAAGAGAGAGAGAGAGAGAGAGAGAGAGAGATTAAAACAAAGCACCAAGTTAAAAACAACAAGACTACCTTATATTCATCTGAAAAACAAGCAAAAACAATGTTCAGCAATCTGGACTTGAAGAAGCTTGGTCGAAGAGGCAACACAAAGAGCAAATTGTTGGTGGCATTCTAATCTCTATGGTGAGGGTATTCCAAAGTGGGGGTGCTGCCCCACAAGAAGGTGTTCCCTGGATGACTTGTTAAATGAGCTTCTGGGATGTATAATATCCACAAGAGAGGCCCACAGTTTACCCGTGCTTAGAATCATAGACTAGTGCCCACCTGATCCTTCAAAATTACCAATCAAGCTCTAATACCATTTTAAAACTAGTGAGTTTTAACTAGGTTTTTTTCAACCTACTGTTTCACTGAAAAGTCCTGAGTGGCACTTCTGATTTTCCCTGATTCAGAAAGTAATAAACCTTATATCAGCAAATACAGTCCCTGAAGGCAGGGGTGTGTGTGTCTTGCTGTGCCACCAGTGACTATAGTGTGGTGATGTGGGATTTGGCCTTCCCTATAGTGGCACCCTTTCCCAGGAGAGGTGATGGGATTCTATCACCATATGAAAACATATTTGTTCTACCGGGCTTTTGAAGGGATCTGTTTAGGGTTCCCCCCTGAGTTTGGGATAATTCCATATCGCAATACTATTCCTGCTTAAACGTGAAATAAATTAAATGGTGAGAAATTCTCTTTTAAAAAGCCCATTATTCTCTTATACTTCAGGTGACGCAGAGTGCCATGAAGGTGTGCATTCAGCAAGAGTTCGACAAAGTACGGTGCCTGGTTTGTGAAGAGGAACACAGAGCTCTCCACTTGGTGGATCTCCAAGAAGCACTGGCCACTGCTCACACGACAGAAGTTCTGGCAGAAATTGATGTTCGCATGGAAAAATTGATGACAGAAATGGCAGAGCTCACAAGGCAGCTGAACACCTTTAATGAGCTAGCCATGCTCAAGCCTGAGGTAAATAAAGTACATGCGAAGCAGTTAACAGCAGAGGGCCGTAAAGCTTTATGATGGATGCAGAGGTTTAGTCTACTTTATTGCTTGTCAGCATTTAAAGATGGCCACAAATCCACTAAACTTCCAAGGGGATATGCAGAGTTGTAAGTAATAACACATTATGAGTTGTGTGTGGTTATGTTGATACCCAATTGACTGAGGTGGTTTGAAAGGGCAGAAAGCCAACTGCTTCCATCCATTTCAAAGCAAGGCTGCAGCGCTTTGCTGCATGATGTTTGTATCTCAGGACTCATACAGAGTATTTTTCACATTTTTGTTACTCTTTTCAATTCTGCTTTCTATCAAAGTGGAAAGAACGCAGTAGAATGTTGCACTTTGGTTATATTTGATGGCTTCCCTTTCTTCCTTTAAAGGAGGAGCATACTGTGCTTTTTTGTCCTAGAATAGGTCTGTGTTTTTATTACAGCTTTCGGGTTGGCATGAATTTTATATGACAGCTGTTTTAGCCACTTTGGGTATACAGTAACTATCTCCGTATGCCACGATGATGGTCTTATATTTTCAGTTTGGGGTTCAGCAAACCACTCACATAATCCAAATACCTGGCTGTAAAAGTAAGCATGGATTATCTTAGGCATAGGCAAACTCGGCCCTCCAGATGTTTTGGGACTACAACTCCCATCATTCCTGACTGCTGGTCCTGTTAGCTAGGGATGATGGGAGTTGTAGTCCCAAAACATCTGGAGGGCCGAGTTTGCCTATGCCTGGATTATCTCATCCAGCCCCTTGGCCTGAATCACTTTAATAATATAATAGGCCTAAAGCAGACCTACACCATTTGAGATACACTAAGCTTAATTTATTATTATTATTATTATTATTATTATTACCACCACCACCATTATTATTAGATTTATATATCACCCTTCTTCAAAAGATCTCAGGGTGGTTCACAATAATGTTGTAATTAACAAAAATTACCTTCCATCCAATATTTTCCCCCATCGAATACCAGAAATTAGTTACTCAGATTGGAGACATTTCCACTGAAATGCTTGGATCTACTCTGTGACTTTTCTATTGATGAATTTTACACCAAATCACCAATAGAGAAATGGTGGTCCCACTTACTCTAGCAGAGATACATCCAAAGTCAGTTAACCAATATCTAGGTGGTACAAAATATATTGTTTCTTTATTGATCCTTGTAGGGCTCAAACTCATGTCCTGTTCTCAGACAGGACAAAGGCTTGCTAGAAGATTCTACTTAATTAAGCACGCTAGAGAACTTAATAATAATGAAGGATCCTCATTTACTGGTACAGAAGGGTTCCTGAATCTTAAACAAGTTTGAATCCCAGTTCAGTGATATCTTTCCATGTGCATTCCATGGGCATCACTTTGAGCTTGCGCTAAATATCATTTACCATTTTGTTGACCTTAATGCTGTTGGAGAGATCTGTTTGGAGCTCTTAACTGACTGCTTTGGTTTTCACCATCCGGAATCATTTTGTGGCGCTTGCAAACTTGAATGTTGGTTTGCTTTGAGCCCACATTGTTTAAGAATAACATAAACAGGAGATCTATGATAGACCCTGGTACTTTTGTTGTTGTTTAGTTGTTTAGTCGTGTCCGATTCTTTGTGACCCCATGGACCAGAGAACGCCAGGCACTCCTGTCTTCCACTGCCTCCTGCAGTTTGGTCAAACTCATGCTGGTAGCTTCGAGAACACTGTCCAACCATCTCATCCTCTGTCATCCCCTTCTCCTTGTGCCCTCCATCTTTCCCAACATCAGGGTCTTTTCCAGGGAGTCTTCTCATGAGGTGGCCAAAGTATTGGTGCCTCAGCTTCACGATCTGTCCTTCCAGTGAGCACTCAGGGCTGATTTCCTTAAGAATGGAGAGGTTTGATCTTGCAGTCCATGGGACTCTCAAGAGTCTCCTCCAGCACCATAATTCAAAAGCATCAATTCTTTGGCGATCAGCCTTCTTTATGATCCATCTCTCACTTATATAACTTTAAAGTGTGGTTAAGTACTCATATTACTAGACAAATTTAATAAGAAATAAGTTCTTGAATCTTGTACTATTTTATTATATCTTGATTTGTGGCCTGCACATTCATGGCACATGCTTACAGTTAAGATTGTCTTTACTCCCCATCTAAGACTTTATTCCAACTTCTTGAATAAAAATACAAATGTAACCTTGGTGAAACTTTAATTACCATATTTTTTTGCTCTATAAAACTCACTTTTTCCCTCCTAAAAAGTAAGGGGAAATGTGTGTGCATCTTATGGAGCGAATGCAGGTTGCGCAGCTATCCCAGAAGCCAGAACAGCAAGAGGGATTGCTGCTTTCACTGTGCAGTGATCCCTCTTGCTGAACTGGCTTCTGAGATTCAGAATATTTTTTTTCTTGTTTTCCTCCTCCAAAAACTGTGGTCTGGTGTGTCTTATAGAGCGAAAAATACGGTACTTCCTAGAAGTTGTATCACTGATTTTAAGAAACTAAGTTAAGAAAGAACTTGCACTGATTTTTTTTTTAAAATGTTATAAGCACAGATTGAGCCTATTCCACACCCTTTGATTCACCTGTCTTAGGAAAGGAACCATAGGTACTTTGATAGTTGGGTGGAAAGGTTGTTGATCTCTATAGATCACAGAAATATTTTTACTGTTAGTACCCTGGTATCTTTTGTTCACTTTCTGTTCTGCAGCTTTCCCCCCTCAAGAAGGAAGGGTCTCTGTAGCAGTCATTGAGTAAAGGGATTTTCTCTTCCTTTAGTCTTGTGAGGAACAGGGTTTGTTCACCCACGTCTTTAAAAATTAAATGCCAAGTCCTGTTAATCATTGATTTTTCCACATCAACCTTCTTCGTCTTGTCTCTGTTTCTTGCAAACTGTATACCGTGAGCTAGAGGTAAAGGGACCCCTGACCGTTAGGTCCAGTCGTGGACCACTCTGGGGTTCCAGTGCTCATCTTGCTTTATTGGCCGAGGGAGCCAGTGTACAGCTTCCAGGTCATGTAGCCAGCATGATTAAGTCGCTTCTGACGAACCAGAGCAGCGCATGGAAACGCCGTTTACCTTCCCACCGGAGCAGTACCTATTTATCTACTTGCATTTTGAAGTGCTTTTGAACTGCTAAGTTGGCAGGAGCTGGGACCGAGCAACAGGAGCTCGCCCCGTCGCAGGGATTCGAACTGCCGACCTTCTGATCGGCAAGCCCTAGGCTCTGTGGTTTAGACCACAGCGCCACTCGCATCCCTAGTGTTCCCAAGTTCTCATATGCTAATTATGCCTTGTGTGGGGCAATATTTCTCTTTGTCTAAATAGTTATTATACAACTTTTTCTCCTCCCTGCCCTTTAAAAAATACAAAGAAACAGTGAGCCTAGAAATAGAACACTTCTGCTGTAGGCTCGGTGCTAGAATAAACATTATTTTAAACAGAGCTGTAATTCAAGAAAGGACTAGATCTGGAAGATGACTGATGAATTCGTAAATGTAGTTTTAAACATGCAGTATATCTAAAAACAATAAATTCTTCATTAATCTGGATCTGCTAGGTTAATGCATGAAAACTGAAATAACGTAATAGCCCTATTTTTGTTCTGACTAATTAGGTTTCATGAGAGGAAGGGGGCAGAAAGAGAAATAGGACTGTTCTATCACTACATTCTGAGGCAGAAGTGGGGAATCTGTGTCCTTCTCGGCAGTGCTGAATTCCAATTCCCATCAGCCCCAGCCAGCGTAGCCAGGAATGAGGGGAGTTGTAGGCCAAAAACATCTGGAGGGCCAAAGGTTCCCCACTCCTGTTCTGAAGACCATGTCTTTGCCAATCTCATGTTGTAGGGGTGGGATATGGAAAGATGCTGGCTTATGTGCTACACACCATATCTTATGAACACATGAAGTTTCCATGTTCAGAATCATCTCATTAGGCTGCCTAAGCCATTGCTGGCTACGTTGAGTGGCAGTTGCTTGGTCTAAGAGTGTTTTTAACTGGAGATGTTTGGAATTGAACTTGGGACATTCAGTATGCAAAGCCTGGCTCTCTGTTCTCCATCTGCTACTAGGCTGCTGATGTAATGTTTGCCCAAGCCTGCCTTTAAAAACACCAGTTGCTTACCAAATAATTTAAGAAAGCATGGATGAGTTATATGCATTTCTTTAATGTCATGGATATGCTCGCTTGTCTCTTTAAACAAATGTCTATTAAATTTCTCTATTAACTGGAAGTTTATATTTTTCATCTCCTCCTTATCGGACCCTCAAAGTGAGCAGATATCAAAGCTTGTTTAATGTTGCCCTTTTCTCAGCCGAAGAGAAAATGTTGCTTGTGTAACTCCACAGTGGTATTTACATAGAACTGATTATTGCAATGCCCTTTCCTCTCTCAGAATGTGATATAAAATGTCCTTAATGCGCCACGCTTTAATGAGCATCGAGCCAGCTTCTTTCTTTGCCTTAGCGTATGTGTTGCCTTTAGTTCGCATGCCTATGTGAAGACAAGAAGGAGCCAGCCTAATTTCTATGGGATTGTAGGTATTTATCATTTAAGCACCAGGGCATATGAGGGAGAAAAAACCCCATAATGTGAAATGTTAGGTACCATTAGGGCCTTGTGCAATCATGTGCCATCTGCCATCCCAAGCACTGCATAAGTGTTATCAACTATAATTCGTAGCAGGATGAGGTGGTGTCTTCAGCAATTTTCATCCAGAACTCTTCTCAGCTGGCCAGGATGACCTGAGAATCCAGAGTGAAGGGCTCAAGCGTGCTTAATGGATGAATGGGGAGATGATCGCTGTTGTTACTGCCGCAGGCCCAGTGTAATAAATGAGCTTTTCTGTGTGCCCTCCTGGTTGCATGTAGCCTGCAGCTTGCAATGTAATGATAATGACCTCCATTAGCTGAGTGGAACTTCTCTTTTTATCATTGGACACTAAGCCTTGCACCTGACTGTCATACATGACTTACTCGCACTAGTCTAAACATGAAAATCAGTGTTTGCAGGGCTGCTCTCAACATTGTTTTATTTTTGTTTGTTTGTGTGTTTTCCTGCAGAGAACAGATGAAGAAAACAGGTGAGTACACTGACTTCTTTCTTTCCAAGTTTATACATTTCACTAGTTTTATACTTTTCACTAATTTTACAGTCATGTTAACATTTCAAAACTTGACTTCCCTCTCTTTCTGGAGTCCCTTAAATTTATTTTTAATAACCTTTGCATATCCAAATTAACTTAATTTGTTCATTTATTCGTCTACTTTAAATATATACTCTTATAAAACTGCAGGTTATTACAATAATCATGCCAATGATCTTATCTGTTTACAGTTGTGTCTGTAAATATTCAATAACCCATTTCCATTCTCTTATAAAAACCTGTTATCTTGATTTCTTATTCTTTCAGTAAGTTTTGCCATTTCTGCATATTCCATAACTTTTAGTATCCATTCTTCTTTTGCTGGGACTTCTGCTTCTTTCCATTTTGTGGCAAGGAACATTCTTGCCACTGTAGTAGCATACATGAATAAGTTTCTATACATTTTAGGTAGTTCTGTCCCTATAATTCCCCAAAGAAAAGCTTCTAGTTTGTTAAACAAAGGTTATTTTAAACATCCTTTTCATTTCATTATCTATCATTTCCCAGTTAGCTTTAACCTTAGTACAAGACCACCACATATGATAAAAAGAACCTTCTCTTGCTTTCGCCTTTCTTCCTTGTTGTAGAAGTTTGGGTTTTCAACCAAGGCTATAGCTAGTAACACGTTGAATCCCTTATGTGAAAACTAGACCTGTAAGCAAGGGTTTTGTTGTTCATTTCAGTCTGAACATATAATTCATTTTGGTAATTGCTACCATGGATCCTCCAGGGTACACCTGTTATCTCCAGTGGTTAGGGGAATCTCTGTGTGGTTCCTGAAAGTCAAGGCATGAAACACTGGGGACAAAGATAGGCAGTCAGCTGTGTTGTGTGGTGGCTGATGCTTTGAACTATAGTCAGGAAGAGAAGCAGTAAGCTTTTCTTCCCTGTTGGTATTTTCTGGTAATCCCATGTGTGTGTTTGGGATTGCATTCCTTTTTTACAGCTCCAGATCTGACTTTAGGTTCTGTGCAGTGTTTTGTTTGGGAGTGGGCGAGGCATATTTTTAACACTCTTCCCATCAGCTTTTCACAAAGGGATCTAGAAGCGTTTGCCCAATTGCAAGGAAGCATGTGTATTAAATAGTGAAAGCAAAACAAAAAATCCAACCAGTTTGTAAGTTTGTTCAAGCAAGCAACACCGAGAGCTGCTAGTATGGCATGAAATGAAATATTTCTCGTCCAACCACTGATTCTAGTTTGAATTCTCTACACTGCATATTTAGCTAACAAAATGCTACCTAATAAGATTAACTCACAATGACTTACCATGGCCTAATTGTGCCCCCTCTGGACAATTAATGAGCTGCTGTTATGGTCTAAAGGCATATGAGTTGCAATATTGGTCTATATATAATCTTGTGACAGTGGTTATTGCCAAGTATAGAAACTGAAATCAAGCTAATTTCACATGTTATTGTACCCAAAAGTAAGATGTCTTAGATTCCTCCCCCACTTTTTTCTTTTTTTAAAACAATGTTAATTATTTAGATTTTTAGTGGCCTTATAAATATCACCTCCAAGTTATAAAAATCACCTCCTAGTTATGTGCAATATAAAGATAACATCATTACAAAATCAGATGTAAAATTCAGAGATTAAAGCACACATACAAAATCTGTTCCAGTGATTTTTACTTGAGTAAAGAAAAGTTTTTGCCTGGTGCTAGAATGATGGCAATGTTGGAGCCAGGTGGGCTGTTTTGGGAAGAGCATTCCATAGAAGGCCCTCCCTCTTGTTGCCCCCCTCCAGAGCGAGCACTTAGAGGAGCGCCTCAGATGATGCCCTTAAAAGACTGGGTAGGTTTGTAGGGGAGAGGATGTTCTTTGGGTATTGCTGTTCTGAGCCACTGTGAGTTAAAAACAGCACTTTGTACAGGTTTATGAATTTTTTACCTCTTGCTGTGACCAGTTCTTTGCTCTTTATCTGTTTTATGCGTTTATAGATACACAATCATTTGACTGTTTTTTCTCTCCTCTGTGAATCTCTCCAATCCCTATTTGTGGGAAGGTTAATCCAATATATATTGGGCTTCATCACATTTATTTTCTGTTGCATTTTAAAACACACACACACAACTGCCTGCAGTACCACAGCAGGGAAAGGGGAATTCATTCGGACAACGCCCGCTGCAATCCTTATGAAGTCTATCAATGTGACTTCCACTATTTTGACATTGAGTTTGGTGCAGGCTGACAGGCTGAATAGATTGCTTCTTCCTCTCTTCCCTGTGGGCCTTATTTTTCATAGCCATATACTTTCCTCAGTAGGAGGGGAGACGTGCTCTAATAATACAAGGCAAGCTTGGCATTCCTGATACACATTCCAGATTGCCAGCCAAATGAATGCCCAGGTGAGTACTGCGCATGCCCATCATTCCAATAAGCATAGGCTGTTCTGCATTGTTCTCGGGGAACAATTTTGACTTTGTGGGAGTTGGGAAGTGTCCATTCACAAAGAGAGAAAAGGGAAATGGATTAAGTCAACAAGATGATGACGTGCAGAGCTAGAACACAAATTTTTGTGCCTTTCTGTTGGCTGCAGACATGTTGACGCTGTTTAACACTGATATTAAGAGTACTCAAGGCAATTGGCATGGAATTTTCCAGGCTGAGTTGTTCAACTGAATTTATTGGTGTCTAAGTAGCTTGTTTTATGTTGCTCTTCTATCTCACTGCAGACCTTGCGATTTTAATGTATCTGTGTTGAGTAGTTCATGGTGCTTTGAAATGGCACATCCGAAAGAAATATCAATAGTAAGACAACTTCTCTTCAAAGTAAGGAGAAAGGTGACATTGCATCTTGTAATTTTCTGGTTCTTGCAGTATGGAGTGGGCCAGAGTTGGCTGCAGAACTGGCAAAAGCCTTTATGGATGATATTTTCCTTAATCAGCAAGGGGTGGGTTTGGTGTGAAATGAATGGAGTTCTCCACTATGTGCATTTTTTTTTTAAGCTGCCGAGCAGTGAAAACCATATCCACTGTCCCCTTAGAAGGTCAAAAACCATTTTGGGATTCAGGAAGGCCATGGATATAGTTAGGAGGCGGTTTGCTAAGATCCTTGCAAGAATTCTGCCGGCCGCAGCTAATAAAGAGATGCCTTGATAGTTTCTGCAATCCGTTCTATCAACCTTTTAAAAAGAGACTGATAATTTTGGCATCCCCAAAGTCTGCTGGGATCTCCTCTCCCACATTTTTTCAATGAGCTTGTGAAGTTGTTGTGCGAGTTCAATTCTGCCCACTTTGAAGACTTTGGCGGGTATCCCATCAGGTCCACTGGTTTTGTTGTTTTTCATTTGGTTAATAACAACTCTCCCAGATTTGGAGATACTACAAGCACGTCTCTAGTTTGTTTTTGCAGAATTTGTGAAAGGAACTCAGCAGCTACAGGGGAGTTGCAGTTAAAAAGATACTGGTAATGTTCTTTCTTGACCAAACTGTGGGAGGCAGTGGAAGACAGGGGTGCCTGGCGTGCTCTGGTCCATGGGGTCATGAAGAGTCAGACACGACTAAACAACAAATGTTCTTTCCTGTGCAATGCAATAGCTTTTTCATCTTTTAGAAGTGTGGTACTCTCTGTTGAGCATAGGGGGCATATGCCATAATTTATTGGCCAATACATTGTTTTTGTGGCTTTAAAGAAACTCTGTGCATCATGAGTGTCAGCTAAGTGATGGATCTCTTGAGCTTTTTTTTAATCCACTAGGTGTTCTTTAGTTCTCTGGTTGTTCTTGAACGTCAGCCTTAGCTGAGGTGTTTTTCTTAGTGGCGCAGTTTCTATCTCTTTGCCAGATCTGAAAGGCTTTCATTTTCTTGTCAATAGTACATTAAATCTCACTGTCATTCTCATCAAACCAGTCCTGGTGTTTCTTAGTTTGGTATCCAATAGTTTGTTCACAGGCTGCAATAATGAATACACAAAGATCCTATACGCAAAGATTTTCCTCTGAGGCTCTTATCTGGATACCCAGAATGAGGTAGTTGTGGTGCCTCCCTTGTGATATTATCGCCTCATAGAAACTTGCCTGGCATCTAGGATAATGTCTTCATTTTCCGAGGCTTTCACCCTCTGTCTTCCCAATATTCCCACCCCAGTGTGGTTGCTTATAGGACTGCTGTTTGCGGTCCTCTTGTTAGTTATTGTAAGCTGACCAGGACATTTTGAATTGAAGTGTAGAATGTTTCTAAACAAAAACTGTCTTGTATCCACTGCTGTTGCTCTGGGAAGTCTCTGCAGCAAGTCTATTTTCATTGATGGCAGCTTTTCGAGAGCTCTCCCTAATAAGAGTAGCCTGGATTATATTTTCACGCTTGCATTTGTACTGTATCGGAAAAATAACTTCCTTATGCATGCCATATTTTCTTTCTGATGTCATTTCTGTTCCAAAGGATCAGACTTCCTCTCAGTTTCTTTATTTCATCGTGCTTTATCTGAACATTGCCCCCCTCAGGGAAAAAAACAACAACCCCAAGCTTCTAAACTTTCCACCCAACCTAATTTGCTATCTTCTCTCTTGATGCGAAGGGTGCTTTTGTATCCTTTCTTAATGGCGTAGTCTTTTTCTCACATCCTGTCCAATGCCAAGTCCTTCTGCTTTTTTCATTTTGCCCTTTCCTTTCTGTAGCTGTCTTCCATATGCTGACTTACTCTGCAGTAGTGGCCTTCTCTGCTGCTGCTCGCCTATCTCTTCTTATTATCTTTGTCATATTTATGTCCTATGTCAAAATCATGCAAACCCTGACAGTGACCTTCAGATTTCCTACATCCAAGGAATCCTGTCTGCTCAGGAATGCCTGTCAGTGAACTCAAATGCATCACATATGATTCTGGGGCATTGATCTTCACACTTTTTGGTCTCCGCGAGCCTGTTCCATGTCGATTTAGCTGCCAAAAGACCTTCATGGGACAGCTGGGAAATTTCTTTTTTGTGAATCAGCATTAGGCCTTGCTAGGCTTTGCTGTTGCTCTGCAGATTGTGTGCCGCAAATGTGTTCAATGCTCTCTTGCAACTTTATGCTACGGGGGCAATCAGTAATGGTGGATATTGATCAATGTTGTGTTTCAGAGAATCGTGTCTGTTGTTCTCAGAGAAGAAGTCCTGTTAAATTTCCAAAGAATTCCACTTTGGAAAAATTGTTGTGTTTTAGGGCTTGCAGTTTGGTTCCTGTGGGGGCCCCACCAGTTTGGTCTCATTGCTGCTGTTTGTAGAGTGAGAGAACAAGCCAGATTAAAAGCCTGTCTCATTTGGAAACCATTAACCGTAATTCACGTTTCACACATAACAGGAAGTCTTGATGAACTCCAGCTTTGTGGGTTGCTTTACTGCTTGCACAAAGGGAGTAGTGAAGCAGCAGCAAAGGGGCTGTAATTGTGTGGAACCTGGCTTATTTAGCTAGGGTGTGATCAGGTGAATTTAGACATTACGTTGTGCACAAAAATAAATTACCCACACTTTGCCTGTGCCATTGCTGCCATCTCACCTGCTGCTGCCTCACCTTCCTACCCTGCCCCCTAGCCATACCATCACCTATTGGTTGGATCACTGCCAGCGCCAGGAACTCCCCATGTACTGATGCTCCAGGGAGAAAGGATGCAAGTAGGGGGTTTTGCGGGGCAGGGGATGAACATGAAATGTGACTAGTAGCAGAAGTTTCAGGAGATAAGTAAAAATATTGTGAGGAGCATTTGGTGGTGGGAATGGAAAAATATGATAGAAAATGGCCTTCTCCACTTGGAGCCTTTGGACCAGCAAATTCTGCCTAAAACAGGGAGCCTGAGTCATAATATCTCAAGAGCAAATGTCTATACTTAGCTTGAGGATAGCTGATCTATGTTGCACCTTGCCACAAGGAAAGCAGTGTGGAAAAGAATTTAGACTTTTAAAAAAATGAATTAGGTATCAGTAGAAAATAATATCTAAAACTGCCAGCCATTTATGCTTAACTCTGCCTGCATCTGCCACCATTTTGTGATTGGTGGGATTAGAAATGTGAAGGGCTGGAGGAAATGGCAGTGAGAGAGGAGAATATGGTTCTCTTTCCCATTTTTAAAAGTCCTTCGAATCTCTAGGTGGGACCTGTTGGTTTTCAGCCGCCGTAAGTGGATGCTGAATGTTGTGGGTTTGAGAACCACTGGGGGTAGGATGAACAGGGACAAATCCTGCCTGTCAGTATGGAACTTGTTTTAGCAGCATTGCATATTGTTTACTGTATTGGTGAGAGGCTATTTTTTACCATGGCTAGTTGACTTACTGTTTTGTTCCCTACCCTTCAGTGTAATGAGGAGTGGTATTACTAAAAGCACTTCCACAAGAGAGACTTCAGGCACCCTTTAAACACTGCAGCCTTAGGGGGAGTCCTAGTCTCACTAAATTTCTCACTGTGACAGTAATACATTGTTAACAGGATCCCAGCAGAACCTGAAATTACAAATGGGACCAATCTACTCACCTTACACAGATTGGCTCTGAGTTAATAGCCTGGCTCTCCCACAAGGGAGTAATTGTCCATTGTCTCTCCATCTGTCCTGCCTCTATCTCTATTTGATTAGAACTGGCTGAGGTGAGAGCCATTTGATGTGCATGAAAACTGAGGTTTAACCAGTGCTTAGTCACTCCTTTCTAAAGGCCTTTTTTCCACAGGGAAATTTTTAAACAAGAAAGTTAATTACTCTAGGCAGCCCTTTTCTGTCTTTCCCTTCCTGTTCCTAGATATTTTCCGAAATCCCTTCTGTTTGCTGTTTCCTTTTATTCTTCCCTCTGAGAAGAGCATAAATTAAGCATTCGTAGAAATTTGCTAAGATATAAAATTCTCTTTTCTCATGAAGCAGATGTCATGTAGGCCTTTATACAAATCTGTGCCAATCCCCCCCTCCAAAAAAAAGGACATGGAGAAACCACAGTATCCAGAAAACATATTTTCTGCCTATGTAAAAAGTGACTGCTCTTCTTTAAAAAAGAATAGTTTAACTACTATATGCCAGTAAAGATTGTGATAATGTTTCCTCATGATAGTCACGGTTTCAGGGCAAATGCATATCCAGTACTATGTTCTTAATGTTCATTAGTGTTCCTTGGCAGCATAACTAGGTGCAGGTCCATTCATGTAGGCACATTAGTCTTCAACCTTTTCAAATCCAGGACCCATCTTCAGCCCAAACATGCATTTGGGCACCCATTACTTAAGGTTTTAACCATACATTTGTATGGTGCTGGAACTGTATGCTGCAACCTACCATATAGCGTCCCTCCACCTATGTGGGGGTTATGTTCCAGGTTTCATGTGCCTAAGTGAAAATTGTGTGAGTGGGGAGCACCCTCTAAAAGGCTTCTAGATACCCATTTTTCCCAACACCACAGCTCTCTCTTCTGTCCTTTCTCCACAAATTCTCTTCAACCAAAGTTGAAGCTCTGTGGCACACTGGGGACAGCGCGGAACAATGGCTGCTGCTGCACTGCCACTCGCATCAGCTGCTAGGCAGGGAGGCTGAGCAGCCTAAACAAAGCCCCGCTGTGCCTCTGGTCTCTTTGGGGCTTTCTCTACCCTCACTGAAGTCCTCTTTGGGCACGTGGATCTTCTCATGACCCACGAGGACTCTCGCAACTCTCTCTTGCCATTTCCTGGTTTGAATCTACTTACCGGTATTTCTTTCCCGGCGCTGCACGTATGCACAGTCGTGCACGAGTTGAAAGCACGTAAGTGCGGGATGCCTGTAGTTCAGTCTGCAACCCAGTATTGGGTCCTGACCCATCAGCTGCAGATCAATTATCTATCCTTTCTTGGCAATGCTTTATTTCTCCTTTGTGCCACTATAGGTACATTGCATTTCAGAATTCAGGCGCTAATGGTCTCAAACAACGGGCAAAGCAGAACTTTGCGATTAATCATTTAAAACTTGGTGATCCAAAAAAAGGTTTTGTACATTTCAGTATGTTGCCGAGCAAATGCAGTCTAACCTGTAATCACTCCCTCTGTGCTTACTTATATTATATGTTAATTCTGAAAGCCCTCTTCTTCTTTGCTTGGGTTTAGAGTACTGCTGCTCTTGACTTTTCTTTCCAATTAAGGATCTTCTAAAATATTTAAAACAATGAAAGATTGAAGCTGAAAATGGCGAAAGAATGAGCGTGTTCAAGTAGTATACTGTTTTACAGTATACTGATTTCCAGAAGCAGTATTACTCTTTTCTCACTGGGAAAAAAGGCGAAAAAAACTATATTGAGCTTGCATTTAGTTCCACGTGGCATATTCCGTCAGTAAATGAAAACTTACATGTTTCTGTTAATCTCATTATGTAGAAATGACTTCGGCCATACATGCGCCAGATGGAATGAGTAAACAGTGACTGGAGTGAATTAATCCCCACCCCCTTGCAAAAAGAATAAGGATAGTTACAAAGAATGGGGGGAAAGAACACTTCACAGTTAACTGAGATGCTTATAATATCTCTACTGCCCCTCTGTAGAAACTGCTTTAGCTTCGGCTGCAGTTGCAATCTGAACTATATAGCTTTCATGAGATTGTGCTTCCTGTCTACATGGCAGAAGGGGAAACCAGAGGGGCTAGTATTGAATCCTCAAACATAACTGCATTACAAAATAAGAACCTTGTTGTATCAGGCCAAGAGCCAATTTAATCCATCATACTCTTTCTTTCCTACTTCCCTACTTCCAGCAGCCAGTTGCCTATGGAAAATGCAAGAGCAAGACATGAGCAATGCAGGATTCTGCTGCTGTTCCTCAGAAATTGATATTCAAAGCTTGTTCTGCCATCATGACTAGTAGCCAGTGAAATTCTTATCCTTCATGCATTGGTCTAATCCAGCTTGAAAGCTGTCTAAGTTGGTGATCATTTGCAGGTCACCATCTGGTAGTGGGATGCCATAGATTTTAAGTAGGCATGGTATGAAGAAGGTGCATCCTTTTGTCTGTCTTGAGTCTTGACTCTCCCGCCATTCATTGAGTCTAGTATAATGAGAGAGGGAGACAAACTTCTCTCTTTAAATCAAAGCAAGGCACACTTCAGTATGGGCATGTTGGGGCAATAGATTATATCTAGCTGTGCGTCTCCTCATTGATATAGTAGCAGCTTCGGGGTATAAAAATAGGAGTGAAAGAACACAAATTGAAATCATATGCTGATGATCTTATGTTGTCGCTGGAAGACCCAAAAAAGAGTGTTGGTAAAGTATTGGAACTACTAGAGGAATTTGGAAAACTATCCGGTTTTAAATTGAACAGAGCAAAAACCAAAATAATGACCAAAAATCTGGAAGAAAAGACAAAAAATGATCTCGAAACTCAAACAGGGATTAAAATTGCCAAAAAAGTAAAATATCTCGGAATCTGGTTAACCATGAAGAACATAAATCTGATTGAAAATAACTACAAGAACACATGGAAAGAAATAACAAAGGACTTGGATACTTGGAACAGAATACACCTCTCTTGGTTGGGGAGAATGGCTGCGATCAAAATGAATCTATTACCAAAATTACTCTTTTTATTCCAAAATTTACCGATAATTAGGGGAATTTCACTATTTAAAGATTGGCAGAGACTACTTTCTAAATTTATTTGGCAAGGAAAAAGACCAAGGATTAAATTCAAATTGCTCACGGATCAAAAAGACGGGGGGGGATTTGCGGTCCCAAATTTACAGTTATATTATGAAGCAGCATGCCTTTGTTGGGTAAAAGAATGGATTGTCATTAAAAATAAAGATTTGTTAGATCTAGAAGGTTTTAACTTAAGATTTGGATGGCATGACTATCTGTGGCGGGATAAAGGAAAGAAACATAAAGATTTTTCTAACCATATTATTAGAGGGCCACTGTTAGAAGTGTGGGAAAGGAATAAAAAATTATTGGAACAGAAAACCCCCTGGTGGTTATCACCAATCGATATACTGACAAAAAAGAAAATAAACACTGAAGGGGAAAGATGGACATATGAAGATCTATTAGTTAGAAATGAATCCGGGTGGGGAATCAGACCATATGAAGAAATAAAAAATAAGTTGACTGGCTGGATTCAATATCACCAAATTAACTCCATGTGGACGGAAGATAAAAAGATTGGGATAAATGAGAAGAAATCTAGATTTCAGATTGAAATAATAGAAGGAAGAACAAAATTACTATCAAAAATGTATAACCAGTTACTTGAGTGGGACACCAAAGATGAGGAAGTGGGCAGTGGATTTAGGTTATAATATAGAGTTTGACAAATGGAAGGCATTATGGTGTAAAGGTATGAACTTCACGGCATGTACAACACTCAAGGAGAACATGTATAAGATGATGTACAGATGGTACATGACGCCGGTAAAATTGGATAAAATTTATAAAACAGGTGATAAAATGTGTTGGAAATGCAAGAGTAAGGAGGGCGACTTTATACATATGTGGTGGTCATGTGAGACACTTACAAAATTTTGGGAATCTATCTATAATGAATTAAAAAAAGTCCTCAAATACACCTTTAGCAAAAAACCTGAAGCTTTCCTCCTGGGGATAATTGGCGAAGAAATCAAAAAGGAAGATAAAACATTTTTTCAATACGCAACAGTGGCTGCCAGAACCCTCATAGCACAGTACTGGAAAACGTCTAAAATCCCAACGATAATAGAGTGGCAATCTAAACTATTTGACTATTTAGAACTGGCAAAATTGACACAGAAAATAAGAAATCAAAAAAGTACAAAATTTAATAATGAATGGGATAAATTTAAGTTATATATGGAAACAGAAATAAAAGGAAAATAAAAATGTTGATAAAAAACAAATATATATTTGAAAAATTCACAGTAGGTATGAGATAACGCTTACTACGTAAAAATTGCTTGAAAAATGAGACACTGCGGATAAAAAATATGATAACTTTATTCCGAAATCGAGATAAAGGGAAGTCGATGAGTGTTTGTCAATGTAAGTTGAGCTGTCTATGTTTTTATGTATTACATGTTTCGTTTTTCTTTTTTTTTTCTTTTTTCCTTTTTTCTTGGCTGTGTAAGTATGTTTGTGATATGTATGATATGTATGTTAAAAAGCAATAAAAAATATTTTAAAAAAAAGATATAGTAGCAGCTTCTGTGAATGAAAAGGGGAGAAGCTGATTATCACAAATTTGCTTGGACAGCTGGCCGCAATTTTTAGAATGTCTGCACTGGGAGGGTTTAGAATTTTATTGTAGCAATGAATGTGACTTTATCTCTCCCTAAAAGGGCTCTGTAAATCCCCTCATGTAACTAGCCCAATATCTAGGTGATTTGAGAATGGGATTGGTGATCCTTATTATTTCTACAGCACATTTCAGGTGCTCAAATCACTTCCTGTGCATTATCTCAGTAATCCTTGCCACAGCCATCTGAGGGAGGCATCATTATCACCCTCAAATTGCAGACAGAGAAAATATGGATTTGTTGTAATTGAGTATAACATGCAAGTATCTGAAAAGAAGAGCTAAAGTGGAAAAGTCCCTTTTTTGTTTTAGGACTGAGGATTTAAATGGTCTCTTCTATGTGGCCTCATTTTGGTTTCTGAGATGTCTAATTCTGGGCAGTCATTTGTATTGTGTCCCATAGAGCGCGGTGCTCAGGAGACTTGAGTTGACACCAGCAGATATCTTTAGAATAGCAACGGAGAAAAAGGTTGTCCTTTGTCAAATTTATCTGTCATCTCAGGGGACACAGCAGCTGGGTGTGCTTGGAATCCACTGAATAAATGGCCTATACTTGCTGTGGAACATAAAGGGACCATGATTCTTAATACTGTACATTGCTTCCATCTGAAGCCATGGTAATGCTTTGAAAAGCTTCTTCCGATGTTCATGATGAATCAAAGGACTCATGTTGGTCTTATATATATATATAGAACAACAACAAATACACAACATGGCTGCTACTACTATGACTGGTAGTAGTAACTGAGTCACTTTGAGAGACAACAGTTGTAAGAAATGTGAAATCAAAATACAGTAAGATGACAGCAGCTTTAGTATTAATCCAGTATTGTTTAATAATTCAGTTTATGCCCCTGTTAATGTAGGGCAGGTTAACATAAAAGAACAATACAACTATCAAATGAAACATATAAAATACAGAATGTAAAAAACAGCAACACCCAAGTATTAACAGCAAGCAATAGCAACTGATATGTGAACTCCGTACATACTCAGGGGCTTGGGCAAAGTGATGTGTCTTCAGCTGCCACCAAAAAGTAAACCATCTCTGCAGCAGACATACTTTGAAGGGGAACCCATAATTGGAATAGGGTGCCACTACTGAAAAGTCCCTATCCTGTGCCACTGCCCCAAGTATTTTGCTTGCTATATGAACTAATACAGTCATACCTTGGTTTCGAATGCCTTGGTACTCAAAAAAATTTTGGAAGCCGAACTTCGCTTGCGTGCAGGAAGCTCCTGCAGCCAATCGGAAGCTGTGCCTTGGTTTTCAAATGTTTTCGGCAGTTGAACAGACTTCCGGAATGGATTCCATCCGAGAACCAAGGTATGACTGTACTCCAAAGGCTGAAAGTGTGATTTTTTAAATTTCTGAGCTGCACAAAATCTGTCTTCGGTTCGGGTATTTACCTGAGCATGTGAGGGCTAATCAAAGGGTCAGGGTGTGCATGCAAGGCTCCCTATCTCCTACATGTCTCAAGCGCGCCTCTTTGGAACTCCTTGTGTTCAGCAAAAAGCTCTGCCAAAGGTTCCTACGTGTGTTGTGATGAACACACTTAGAAATCTCATGCGTTATCTTATCAGGCTTTTTGATTGCAGGGAGGTTTCTAAGCATGTTTCACGGCCCTTAGATACCCTCTGCAGACCTTCATGCCAAACAAGCAAAGGTCTAAAAGAGCAGCCTGCATTTTCAGGGACGTTTTTATCAATCCCCCTTATTAGCCTTGCATGTTCGGGCAAGACTATAGATAAATATAGATAAATGCACTTTGTGGGCAGGATTCAGCTAACAAGCAGAAACCTTACACAAGGACTTCTGCACGTGCTACAGGACTTTCCTCCCTCTCCTCACCCTGAAATGCTTGCGCAGATGAAACGTTTGTCATGGGCTTTTAAAAATACATATTGCTGGACCAACTATTAACTCCTTGCTAGCATGGGGATTCTCAGCGTACCCATGTCCTACTTGGGTAACAAGTTTTTCCAATTTTATCATTCATGAAGATTCTCCAGCAGATCTTTAACTTTGACAAATTTCATATTGGCAGAAGAATTTATACACAGAAATGCTGCTATCAGTAGCTCTCTTTTTAAAAACTAGATATGTATGTAATTTCCACTGTACTCCTTTTGTCACTGGAGCAACTCACAGAACCATAGTTTTGTCCTTGAAGTAACCTGAAGGATTGCTCCTGTAAATAAAACAAGCATTTTGGAGAAGACACAAACAACTGGATTGTGTTTCTCTGGAGCGTGAAAGGGCAGGGAGCAAGGGAAGGGCAGCTATTGCCTCCAGATACATCACCACCATCATTATTAACTATGTTTAATATGGCTAGGATGAAAGTGGCTGGGAGACCAAGGCCCCAGCTGAGGGAGCAGGGGCGGGGGGTGTTGCACAGGGATGCAAACATGCCTGAAGCACCTGGCACAGGACTGGGAACAAGATCTGCCTCTAGGTCTTAAAGCTCCACTTTAACACAGTCACTGTGCTTGTAGAAACTCCTCATGCTTTCAGGTAAGCTTTTTTGGACTCTGACGCCTAGTTCATTGGGCAGAAGGTCACCTGTGATGAAGGGAGTTCTGTCTCAGGGTACCCAGAGACTTAAGGTTCCTATCCTAAACCCACTTACCTGGGAGTAAGCCCCACTTCAGTTGAACTTACTTTTGAGTGGCTGGGATTGTGCCTTAATATCCTACTGGGGGCTTGCCTTCTGAGGAGACACAGTCCCAGCCTTGGTGGGGACACGTACTCTTGCACCATTGAGCTTTATAGGGCTAGCAGGGAAGCAACCACATTTGGAAATGAAGGGAAAGACACCTCTGCCCCTTGTTAGATTTAAAGTTCACAAACTAAGGCTATTTTATTAGGGCTAGCTCCATGGCGGACCTGAAAGAGGAACGCCTGTTCTTCTGAAGTGATGCTTTTACAGCCTACATGACAGCAAGCTTGTCCTGTCCTGCAAAGTGGGTAGGACACCCCCCCCCCCCCGCTTTGTCTGACCCTATTCTGCTTATTTCTCACAATTATTATTTTTTTGAAAACTTATGCAGGATGTACCTTGGGTTTAACCATTGTGTTACAAGGCTGCCTGTGGATCAGAAGGAAAGGAAGAAATTACGTCCCTCCTAAGCTCAGTACAAACTTATTTTTGGGTGCGTGTCTTCATTTCACAGTCCCTCGTTTCACTTCCTTTTCCTCTCCTGACATTTTACTGCACATGCTTTGCTAATAGGAAGGAAAGTGTTCCCACTGTGGCTATTTCTCTGCCTCCCCCACCCCCGCCACCAAAAAAAGTGTCACTGTTCATCTAGCAGCAGGTGCAGGCAAGTTGTTGTTGTCATAGCAACATGGGAAGAGTGAGGGAAATCGCCTTAATTCCGCAGCTGATCGTTAAGGGGGGACGGGAGAGAGGAGATAATTGCAGGAGAAAAGGGGAAGTCAGTAATTATATGAGTGCAGCGCAGATGAAAAGGCAGGGCGCAGATGCTGTTGGTGTGTCATACCCCACGTAGCCATTTAAGTCCCTGCAGTCTGCAAAGTGGTGCGAAATGCGAGATAATGTAGTTTCAAGCAGGTTAAATGAGCTCCTTGGGGGGGATGGCAGGGGAGGGATTCACCTTTCAGAAGGGCAGCATGCAAAAAATCATTAGACAAGGGGTAGCACCTGGAGTGCTGTAGACAACATAGTCCGTTTACAAGACAAACACAAAATGTCCCGGTTGGAGAGCATGGAATGCAGATGAGTTGGCACTCTCTCCCCTACCTTCTCTCACTCACTTACTTACTTTCACGCGCGCACACACACACACACCTCTGCCTCACAGTGAGGATGGCACCCCAGTAAACATTTGCACGTACACACCTAGTGGTGTCTTGGTTCTCAATCGCCTAGGTACTCAAACGCCGAAAACCTGGAAGTAAGTGTTCCGGTTTTTTAATGTTTTTTGGAAGCCAAACGTCCAATGTGGTTGTTGGCTATTGTTTCTGGGGCACCTGCACCAATCAGAAGTTGCGCCTTGGTTTTCGAACATTTCAGAAGTCAAATGGACTTCTGGAACGGATTAAGTTTGCCACTTTTGTTTTTGCTATTTATTTTGCATTTTTGTTTTTGAGGCTTTTTCGGTTAATTTGGTTTTGTGACTGTGTGGAACTCAGTTCAGCTACTGATTGCTTGATTGCTTGATTGCGTGACTGCAGAAATGGCTAAAAGCCCCCCATCCAAACAATGACTTATCATCAGTGTGGGCAAGAAAAAGAATTAATTTTAATTTTTATCATCTACAATACATAGTTCAGTACA
The DNA here is from genome assembly GCF_964106915.1 of Podarcis gaigeae. Classification (NCBI taxonomy): domain Eukaryota; kingdom Metazoa; phylum Chordata; class Lepidosauria; order Squamata; family Lacertidae; genus Podarcis; species Podarcis gaigeae. Next base: position 56,740,445 of record NC_139678.1, on the reverse strand, counting down.
TTGATTATTGCTTTCATTTTATGGATCAACAGTCTCATTAGATAATAAAAATCATGTTAAATTGCTGTTTTAGAGGTTGTTTTTAAAAGTCTGGATTGGATCAATCCTTTTTGCATTACTTTCTATAGGAAAGCGTGCCTTGGTTTTTGAATGCTTTGGTTTTGGAAAGACTTCCAGAATGGATTAAGTTTGAGAACCAAGGTAACACTGTACTTCTGATCTGTCTTAGCAATTGCATATTAAGGCAGGAATATCCAACATGGTGTCCCAACATAGTATTACTCCCTCTGGCCACGGGAGTGGTAGCCTGCATTTGTTGACTAGGAATAAAATTGTAGTGTGGGCTTTTTGGGTATCCTGATGAGGGTTTGATGCTTGCTGCCTTTCTCATAGATACTTGATAAAATAAGTATCCCATATCTTTCAGTGTCCTGGAAATAAAATGGAGCATGGCAATATTTAGTTCGCAGGTGGGGAACCTAATTAAGCCCACCAAGTTTCCTCACTTGACCTGAAAGGCAATTTTGGCCAAGCTGCACCCACCCAACATCTGATGCCTTCCTGTCAAACTGGGCATGTGAGAGGTGGGGGAGATAATGATCCAGCCTGCCATCTAAACTAGCTCATCTGATTGCTGAAAAGGGGACTAACATAATATAAAAGAATGGAGGAAGAGAGGGATGCTGCTGGTATGGATTGGCATCCATTCTTTGAGTGTTGCTGGCAGGCTTAGGCCAGGAAGACCTGGGGTCAGATTTGTGTTTGACCGTGAAGCTCACTGGGGACTTGGAGCAAGGCAGGTGTTTCAGTGAAGGAATCGAACAACCTGTCTACACCTGAACCAGGAAGCCCATCCAGAATCAAGAGCTTTATGAGGCCAAATGAGACCCTAGTCTGTGTTGGGTTGAAAGCTGCAGCACCACTGTCTTGCCACCTGTAGGAGTTTCACTGTAGAAATTTGGACAGTTCTCCACTTGCAGATTTCTGCTGCCAGAACCTTCAGCTTCAGTTCCCAAACTCATCATCACCTCTTAATCTAGCCTCTCTCCCGGCTTTTGTAATGATACAAGGGGATAGACTGTATAAAAGTCACTTACAGCTCCTTGGAGGAATGTTGCAGTGCAGATGAGCTAATCATAACCTTTCAAGTCATCTTGATAGGTAGAATGGCATATAGGTTATTTGCTAAGGTGAGTTTTGTAGCATACTTACCTTCATGAGACACGCGTGCGAAAGCCTGTAGAGGTTCCTGAGGAATGGTTTTATACTGGTGAATGTCGTTTTTGTTAAGGCAGTGACCTAATTTTGCCCAATCTGTTGGTCTGTTTCTTAGACTCCTGTGTCAGACAAAGGGATCTGTGTGACTCAACTAACAAAGCATTTCTGTGTTGGACTTCATTTAAAAGCGCAATTAACTTTGCCATAGTCCCTCTATTGCATCCCCTGCTTTTTATTTCCTTGTACCCCCCTCTTCCAAAAAACCCTTCTTTTTCAGAGGTTTTATTTGCTGCCTGGCAAGCTGCACTATAATTTGGAGAGAAGCACTGAATGCTGGAGTTGAGGTGTTTGAGTGACATAATAATCATACTGGAAAATGTAATTTTCTCTGCGTAGTAGAGATGGGATTATTTCAAGGAGATCTCATTAATGTGCCATTTGCCAACAAAGGGCCTAGTAACCTGTCTCTTAATAAGATTAGCTCAGGGGTCAAAACACAGGAGGCTGTTAGGGTGATGTATTTGTCCTTTTGTTCTAAAGAAATACATTGACTTGGATCCTAATTTTCCTTCCTTGTGCAGGACAGAGTTCATTTTTCACACAGCAGAGCTTCCCTGCCTCCTGCTTAACTCTGCAATCCCTTGTCCCCTCACAAAATGCTCTTGGGATGGGAGGAACATGAAAATGGTTTGATATATGGCCCTAGGCGGTGCAGGTGGAGCAGAGATTAGATGGGAATCACCCCTCCCCACCCCCTTCATGGATCACTGCCTTGCCGTGGCGAAGCGGCTTGAAGAACTCAGAGAAGCTATGAACTATGCCGAGCAGGGCACCCAAGATGAACAGGTCATAGTGGAGAGTTTTGACCAAACGTGATCCACCTGGAGGAGGAACCGGCAAGCCACTCCAGTATCCCTGCCAAGAAAACTCCATGGACAAAGACAACAGGCATATAAAAGATATGACGCTGGAAGATGAGCCCCTCAGGTCGGAACCAAACTGCGGGAGGCAGTGGAGGACAGAGGTGCCTGGCGTTCTCTGGTCCATGGGGTCACGAAGAGTCGGACACGACTAAACGACTAAACAACAACAACAACAACCCCTCCCCACCCCTTACGCGAACAGAGGAACAATTTAGGATCCAAGCCATTATCTTCTTACATTCAATTTCACTATTTCATCAGTCAAAAAACCATTTCACATTCTGACCTGTATGAACTATATTTCTGTGTGTCAGGGAATTCAGAGTAGTGGTTATACCTATTGATTAGAAGTAGGTCTTTTTGGATTGTTTTTCTAGGCCAGTTCCTTATCTGCTAAATGACATTGGACATTGGTGTATGAATTGTAAATATCATTACCCAGATCAGAATTAGCTTTTTCATTAGAAAGCCTCATCTTCCCAAAGCACTTTTTTTGAATAGATTTTGTGGATCATCATCTCTCAGCTCGTCCTGCTGAGTTCTAAGTACCGAAAGGACACAGTAAATGAGCACAAAGAGGCTTCAGAAAGCAGAAGTGTGCAAAGAATGACTTTGGTCACTCAACAAAGACAGCCAGGAACAGCCAGGGCTGCTTGCTGCTTGCATTACTCCTCATCATATCCTTGAACACTTGTTGGTAAAAATACTTTGTTCAAGAGGCTATTAATAAACATATTCTGGCACAACTCATTATAAAATAAATCTCACCCCTGGAGGCTCTATGGAAAGCTGGTATAGGCAGCCTGCTGTCAAAGCCTTGGAAATGGGTAGAAACACATTTCTTTTTATGGTGTCTAATCTTATAAAATTAAGATGGAATTATAACCCCTGGTCGGCATCAGAAGGTCTTGATGGAACAGCGCAAGCAGTGCACATTCACAGCCCCAGAACTCATGCTGGCAAGGCCAACAGGTGAATATGGGGCACCACTCCCCGGTTGGTGAAGCATAGAGGCTCAGTTTGGGTGTGTTCTTGTCACATGACAACAGCACAACCTGTGCCTTTCCAGTCCCACTCCTGAAATGGCCTGTTCAGGGGCTGTTCTGCTGGCTTGCACTGTCGGGGGTGTCCTGAATGGTAGCTTTTGCCTGCCCACCCACCATTTGGGTGGACATAACAGGATGCTCCACACCACTGGGCTTCCTTGATGATAGCAGAGCTTCTTTGCTGGCAAAGTCTGGCAGAGTTGAGCAGGACTGGGCAGGAAATCACCTCCATTCCACCCCAACCACATCCAGCATGGCAGACTGGTGATTTGGATAGCTCTATCTGTCACTGTGAATCTAAACAAATAGGTATGGCATTTTGAGGCAGAAATTCATTATCCCACTAGTATCCAAAATAATGTCTCTTATGTTGTATAGAACAGCTGTGCTAGCATAAATAAGGCTGCTTATCTCCACTGAAAGATTTGGATGGATCTGCTGTGAATTGCTTTTAAGTATGTAAACAAAAACAGTATTGAAATTGGTACAAGGTGGAAGCTCACTGTGATCTTTAGATTTGAGAAGACGTTCAGAGTGTACCAATTTATTTTTTATAAAGGTTTTTTTTAAAAATAAATACTTACCATTTATAATATCAGGGCACTGTAAAACAATAAAACACAAAACATCATTAAAATCAGTACAAAACAATTATAAAATGGTTGTCCAGTCAAAAATGCTTCTAACAGCTACATAGGCCTGGCAGCATAAAAAAATCTTCAGTAGATGCCTGAAAGTAAAAAGTGAGCATCCCTGCCAGATCTTTGCTGAAAGAGGGTTCCAGATCATGGGACCAGTGGCTCTAAATGCCCAACTTCTAGTTCATTGGGCCTCTGAAATATGGAGGACAACTCTCAGTGCTCTTTCAGATAAATCTCAGTGAATGAGCTCAGATAATAAAGGCTCAGGCAGTTTTTATGGTATCCTGGACTCAAGTTGTTGAGCACATGCAATGTTATTTACTTCCAAACATAGTGCTAATTATCTACACACATGCCTGCCTCATGTAGAAAAGAACTGCATAATAAATTCTGTCCCATAGCAGCCATTCTTCTTTCTCTTCTTTTCTTTTATGAACAAATAGTATTTCCTGGAAAAGACTATAAAGTGCAAAAACCCCATCAAAAGAGCCAACTTTTTGTTTTTCTTCTAGTTACCATCAGTCCTCTTTTGCTTCCATTTGGTTTTCAAACTTTGCTTCAGTCTGAAATGCTAAAGTTGTGCTATGCCCAGTAAGGCATGCATAAGTGTATGAACCCACCAAGCCAAATACAGTCCATGAGTTAGATATAGCAGCCTACAAGATGCTTTATAGTTCTGGTTTATTGCCTGCCTTGAATTCAGGAATGGAGTGAAAGTCTCAATAGTACATGACTAGGTTTGATCAATCACAAATTAAGCAGTGAGGTTTAAACGCTGGCCTCACTGTATGCCCTGAAACAGGACTAATTAGAGTGTCTCAGCACCAGACCTGTGTAATCTGCAATAGAAATTGCTCATATACATTGTACAAACTAAAATGCTCTACTTTCTGATGCGTTTCTGTAAAACAAACCAAAATACACACACAGAGAGAAACCAAGTGTGTTCTACTTCAGTGTACTTGTACACTGTCCCCCTTTCTGGTCCTTAATTATTGAAACATTTGTCCTTTTTTATTTCGTGGTGAGTTCATGTGATTGCACACATTTATCAGAGATGCCTTTGCTAATTTAATTACCTGCTCTGCAGTTAAAAAGAGGGGTGAAGACCGCTGGGCCTCTCAGTTTGTATACTGCAACTAATCTGCACTTGATCCTTCCCTTCTTATTTGTGGCCATTTATTTTTACAGGATATAAACATTTATGTTCAGAGATTCCTGAAACGTCCTTTCATTTATTCGGCATCATGCACAGCCTTCTCTAAACAAATTGATACGTTCCAGACAATATCATCATCTGTTACTCATCCTGATCTTATATTTTTCTTTATGTTTTCACACTGGATTCCTGTCTTGCCTTATCATTTTAACACACAGGCACACACGCAATTGTCTAGGCCTCTCACAACCTAGCTTTTTGTTGGTAATTGTCAGCTCCTGTAGGGCAAGAGACCTGTCAACAGAGACCTGAGTACTCCAGTTCCCAGTTCTGTCTTCGTACCTTCTAAAACAAGAAATGAGCGGTGGTTCATGCATACAAGCTGATTCCTTTCACTTGCAGCAGTCATATTATTAATGAAATGTAAATATTTTGTCACTGTTGTTTATTTTAGAAGGTTGTTCAATGGTTTCTTATGTGAGGCTGCCTTGTGCTCCAGAGTGAAGCATACAAAAATATCAAAAAATAGAATGAAAATAAATATTGGTATTTTTTTTGCAAACACTGGTGCTGCTCATGGGGCACGAAATGCTTCTCTCCCTTGTTTATAGTGGTATTCCCAGCTACATGCCACTACGAAGTGCAGTAAAAAATGGTAGACTCTTTAGTTATGTGGACCGTAATGTCTGTCCTTATCATACAGTGTGGAAAGTGGCTGGTCCTTGAAAGGTTACCTTTTTAAAACCATCATCATCATCACCTACATGCATGTGCATCTGGGCAGATAGTTAATGAAGAGAATGATCTCTCTGTCAACTTGTATAGGGAGAGAGACAGAGAGAAAAGCCTGATTCTCAAAAATAGAGAGGCTATCCCAGAAGCCAGATCCCTCTTGCTGTTTTGGCTTCTGGGATTCAGAATATTTTTTTCTTGTTTTCCTCCTCCCAAAACTAGGTGTGCCTTATGGTCTGGTGCGTCTTATGGAGCGAAAAATACGGTAGATCTGAGGGTGGTTCACAGCATCAGAATTCAACATAAAACACAAAATGCATAATCAAAAGAAGAACAAAACAAATAACCCCCCTATTAATTAAGCATAGCTACTCATTGATATTGAAAGTAGCCCCAATTAATTATGATGCCCATCTGTCATTGAGACTGAAATGGAGGGTTGAACTTCATTACTCTAGATCACTCTTACCCCTACCTACCTGCGGGGAGGAAGATAGAGGAGAGGGTGCTGAACTGTCTCTGTAGAATCCAAGCCACTTCAACTGATGAAGGTAACAATAATACCTCAGCTACCTTGTAAGTGGGCAGGGAGCAGCAGGACCTCAGAACCCTCTTATGTGGATTGGGGGAAGCTAGACACATGCTGCATTTCCTATTAATAAAACTTAGTAACCGATAAAGGCACCAGCCAGAAGTTTTGTTCTGTAAGTGCATCTGTAAGTCTTTCATCTCACAAAACTGAACCTCTTTCCTCTAAAATCTCTGCGTTTTAAAGTCAGTGATTGAAAGGGAATGTTTAGGTCCAGTGGCTATAATGCTAGAACAGAGAAGGCCGAGTTTGAAACCTTGGCCAACCATGAATTTCTTGGGTTTGAGTTTAAGACGTCTCTCGTAGAATAAAAATAAGGTGGCATGCCTGTGGAGCTGGGGATCTTCTTCTTCTTTTATACAGAAGTGTAAATATTTATGCAACTTTCCCTGAGCCTTTCTGATAAAACACATTACATATTGAAATAAAGTATGAGCTCTTTGGGACAGGATTTGTTAATGTTGCTGCCTCAAGCAATAGGGCTGAATTTTGATGAGGATTCCTGGATGCCACTGTTATCAGAAATAAAACACCTTGGCTCTTCTTCGCTTGTGAAAGTTCGTCATTGCTAAAGAGAGCATTGGGGCCAGTAATGGTAAAAGTTGTAATATCTGGGTGGTTCTGTTTTAAATCACATGGAAAATACTTTTCAACAACAACAACAACAACAACAACAAAAATAAAGTGCTATATCAAAAACAAACTAACTTCTAAGCAGTTAATAGTTTAAAATACATTTATAAAAATACAGATAGAATCAACAGAATTTAAAAACAAGTATACATGGCAAAACTACATGGCTGGGTAGGCTTGCCAAAATGAAGTTTTTAGCAGGTGTCAAAAGCAGTACAATAAAGGGATCTGCCTGACATTAATAGGCAGAGAGTTCTTGAGAAGAGGTCCTGCCATCCTAAAAGATTGATTCATTGCAGATGTATCATGAACCATTTTATGGCTCTTGTTAAAGTGCAAATTCCACAGATGAAAGCAGGCATAGGGCATGTATGAGGCAAGATGATCCTTCAAGTAAACTGGTCCCATGGTGCTGAGGGCTTTATATTCTAATGTTGGCCTGGTAACAAATCAGCAGCCAATACAGATCTCTGAGCAGGGTGGAATATGCTAGTAGGTCCTCTAGGAAGAGGAAGGTGCTCCAGAAGGTCATAACCACAGCCCAAAGGATTATTGGTCATCCCCTCCCATCTTTGGAAGAACTGTACGGTTCCCGTTGTCTTAGGAAAGCAAATAATATCCTGCAGGATGCATCTCACCCGGGACACAGTCTGTTTGTACTACTGCCTTCTGGCAGGAGATACAGAAACATCAAGTCAAGGACAAATAGACTGAAAAATAGTTTCTATCCAAGAGCTGTGGCCTTCTTAAATGCAGTAACTCGATAGTGTGACCTGGGAGTTTGATGGGTGTGGGTGTGGGTGTGGCTGGAATGTGGTTTGTTTGGTTGTTGTTGTTGTGTTGCTTTTGTTGTTTTTAAGGGATGGCATCCAATTTCGTTGCACTTGTGCAATGTTGCACTTGTGTAATGACAATAAAGAATCTATCATGCCTGTCAGCCATCTTGCTGCAGCCTTCTGCATTAACTGCAGCTTCCAAACCAAGTTCAAGGGAAGCTCCACGCAGAGTGCATTCCAGTACTCCAATTTTGAAGTTACCAGTTCCTGGACCACTGCAGTCAAGCTATCCAAGTCCAGGAACCACTTCAGCCGATGTACCAGTTGCAGCTGGTTGCAAGGTGCTCTAAGCCACTGAGTTCCACAGTGACAAAATACACAGAGAGAAACCAGACTGCACACACAGACTGGATCCAGAAGCACACACAGACTACAGACCTGCTCCTTTAGAGGGAGTATAACTACATCCAGGGCAGGAAGTAAGCACAGGGGAAGGCAAATCGTCAAAAATGCATATGTTCCAAGTCTGCTTTTCTAGTTTATAGATTTCTAGAATCATGGTAAAAATACTTACTTACTTACTTACTTAATTCGCCAAACCTTTATTAGGCATTACAAGTATAGGCCACCATAAAAGATATATAAAATTTTAAAATATAAATATATACAAATAAACAGCCGTGTAAAATATATAATAACGGGGATTTTCATTGGGATTTCTTCCCGCTAAATAGTGTCATTGACCACTCTAAGAGATACTATTGACAAAAACTCAGCCACCCTTGCAGTTACTTCCGGGTTAATGTCAGACAGATAGAATCTGATATTTTCATTGTGCTATGATGTTAGACTACCCAAAAAAAGGGGATAGCATGTGTTTGTGTAGCTGGTTGTACAATGGACAGTAGAAGAGAATACATTTTACAGTGTCCAGCACATGGTAAAAATACTGTGTTTTTCTACTGGATTCAGGATCACTAGGTGAAGGGGTTTTTTGCTGACCTTATGGAGCCCAACTTTAATCAAGGTGAGTTTTGCCAGTAGTAAAATACACTTTGAATCCAGACTGCTCTCTGGAAAATGCCTTTTCCCATGCCCTTTGGTTAATCTCTGACTTTGCATTTGCTATTCCTGAGATGTTTGATCCCGCAAACAAATTAATGTCTTGCTGCTACATGCAGCATTTGAGTTAATCCATGGTACAGCCTGGGCCATCTGTACTGTTTCCCCCTTGTGAAGAAATCCCTCTTGGTTTGCTGTTAATGCACTTGATTTGACCTGAGTAATAAAACAAATCCTTTGTTCTTCAAAAGATATGTCTGTTTTAGCTTCTTAAAATTCTGGCACTTCCTTTATAAGCAGGGCTGAAGCAAAGCTAAGCTGAGTTTTTAGCTCAAATATTGCTTTCTTGGTTTAGCTGGAAACACTTACATACCGTTTTTAATTATCTGTGTATTAATTTGTTCTTTTAATAATGTCTATTGAAACTGAGTATTTATTTGAACTGAGTAGTCAGGTAGTGTAATAGTAATAATAACAGTTCTTACTGAGGTCCAAAGGATTTTTTCTGCTGACTGTGGAGTTATTTTGTTCCAGACCCTGTGCACAAATGGCAATATGTCTTTGGAGTAATGTGTCTTTGGAGTGAAAAGTCATATCAGCTTTGATGCACATCAGTTTGCGAATGTCCATTTAGTTGTGTTTTATGCTAGTAGGCAGAAAGGACTCTCAGTGTTCCTGCTTCCTTCCTTTCCCAGTTGCAGTAGTTCCCTCCGCTGCCTCCGCTTCTTCTTTGAAACCTGTAACAAACAATAATTTGAAACTTGAAAGCACAGTAACAATCCCCCCCCCCCCAACCATTGCTGTGTTTTACTGATAGTAAAGAGCGTGGAAAAATATCGGCTTCTGGCAGAGCATCCTTGCAGGTGAAGCGAAATGTTGCACACTGCTGAAGCAGAATTCAGGGACCTGGTCCGTATAGCTGAGCTAATGGGACACTAATCAAAAAGAGTGAATAATTCTGATATACACATCAGAGCTACACTTCTTAAATCTCTGCCAAGTATGCCGTGAAGGTTTCTCTTTATAATGAAGGAAGCTATGTGGTTGATTCACTCCTGCTGAAAAATTGCTAACACTTCTGTGTACATGCATGTACAACCCTGAATATGGATATAGCTGGGAAATGAGGTGGTTCTGCACACTGTTGAAGTCCTAATATGGACCGGTCTTTCATGAATGATCTACTCTACTGGATAGAGTGTAAATTAGATACTTTGCTAGTTTGAGCATAGAAATGGACTTGATTGCAAAAGTCATATTCTCCCAACCTTACTGTAGTTCCCATTTACAAAACTGAAATATCTCATTGTGTTGTGTTGTCATGAGGACAAGAGCGCTCTGGCAACCTATGGCTATAGGCTCCAAATGTAATCAATATATAGGAAACTATACAAAATCTGGGATCATCAAACTGTACGCATTAGTCTTCTGAGTTCTACAGTCCCTCACCAATTAAAAAGTTTTCAATCAATATTCATAACAGCCGGAAGAGTTTATGTAGCCAGGCTTGTGAGCAAAATCCATTTTTTATGTCAGCATAGACTTCCTGGAGTTCCTCTTAAAAACTTATCAGAAGCCTTCTCCTGAAGGACAAATGGCAGGACAAACTCCTATACCCAGTGCTTCATGGAACTGCCTGTGGTTTGCTGAAAGCTCAATATGAAATCATATATGTTTCAATATGTCCAAGTCACTGTAGATAAAGATCTGACTGGAAACATTGCAGATAAGAGCACCTTGTTTTCCCAAGGCTCTTGGAAGGTTTGTATTTGGGTCTGTCTTCAGACCATTTCCCTAAATACTGTTCTTCCCAAACATTGAAATACAGGCACCTACCAACACAAGGTTGTCTTCATTCAGGCACCTACCAACACATGGTTCCCACAACCATTCAACACACCTTGTGTCCATTATACTCATGAGCATCAGCCTAGCAATCTACTCATAAGCTCATACATCAGAGACGCCAAATGTAACATTTATTTATTTATTAATTATTGCATTTATGTCTCCCCACCCCACCCCTGGAGCTCAAGGTTCTCCCCATTGAGCTTCATGGCCGATTGGGGATTTGGTTTCCAGGTCCGAGACTGACACACTAGCCAATATAGCACACTGTCTGTTGGTTTGAATCGCTGAAGGTAGAAAGCCCAAGCAGCTCACAGTAGAAGAGGAAACAGTAAGGAAACATACAGATGGAAGAGTTTGCAAGGATAGGACACTCTGAATCAGTGTCTCTTATTCAAACTGTACCCACCTTCTTTTAGTCAAGGAGGCTCACAAGATTAGCACTTGTGGCACGATCACTTGGAGAGCAGCCAAATCTTTCACTCTCTCCTCTCTTTCCCATGTCTCTCCCCCCCCCCCCCCGCTCTATCTTACATTTAATGCTACAGTCCCTGGGGAAGCTGCCTTCCGAAGAAGGCCTAATTCTGTCCTTCCTAAAGAGAAATCAGCATATGAACTCCTCTCCCCACACCTTGAAATGGCACTTTGCCAGTTTGCGAGCCTTTTTCTAATTTATGTAGTACACGAGTTTCCTCATTATCACTTTTATGGACAAGGAATCTGGAAACCCATTACTTTTAAATGTCTTGCTCTTATGGATACATTTGCTGTTCGTTGTAACGACGCCAATCATAATGAATTCATTCTGCATTCATGCAGATGTCACTGGCACTTTTGGATTGTTTCACTGTCATTTACATCAGTAAATGGACACTTAAAAGCATTGCCCATGAGCCTGTTGATCCAGCAAGAGAGCAAGGGGCAAAGTGGGATAGCAGAGTTGATCACTTCTTTTTCTCAGCTAGAAAACGCTGCTGCATCTTGGGGGGGGGGGGGAATCAGCAATCAATCATTATTGCTTGATGAACTGTTTCCTCCTGACAGCATAATTAAATCACAGCATATCTGACTGATTTGCTCATTTTCACTGTAGCTGTTCTGCTGTTACTTCAGCGGTTGACATAATTTAACAGATCACTTACCATCTCAAGTACCTATTTTGGATTGTTCAGGTCAAGTTAAAAGGTGGGGGTAGCTTCTTAACTTGTCATCGGTGGAGTAGCCCTTGCATTTTCCAGCCCCCTCCCCCCACCAAAAGGCATCATGAATCCACAGCGTTTAAGCTAAGAGAGACAGGCGTTCCACTGACAAGCCTGTTGTCTGCAGATAAACCCTCCTTTGCTCAGTGATGCAGAATCACAGGTCACTGAACCGGGAGAGAAAAATAATTTGATGGCAGATGTTTGGAGTTCAAATAATACATGACCTCTTCAGATTTGATATAACAAGTGTGAAGTGAGTGAGAAGACAAATGAGTGGCCTAAGACGGATAGAGCTCATAACAAATAGTGAACTATTTTGTCTTCTCGGTGTGCACACATGCACTCCTCAGTCACCGCAAGTCACTCAGCCCTCTTCTCAGTTACTTCATCCTTCTCACGAATGAAGCAGTCTATGGTAAGGCCTTTCATTCTCTCAGGCTGTGGGTAACCTCCTTCAGAAGAAGAGGCAGTTTCTGGAGAAGAGAGTACGCCATCTTCTCTGGTGCGTGAAAGACATGGGGTGCTTTGATTCAAGGAGGACTACAGTGGGCAGCAGATCTCTGTGGAGATACCTCCTATGTCTAGATCAGCACTTCTCACTGGCCGATGGTGAAAGGGAAAAGATGGCATGACTTGGACACTTCCCCATGGGCATAGATCACAGAGATTCTTTGCTCTGCTCACCTCCACTATTGCATCCAAAATCCTGCACTCGTAGTGTAGAGCTGTGGAAGCACCAGGCCAAGTCCAGACCCCTCTTACCCTTGTGCCTCACTTGGACAGGTTGGTAGGGCACCTACCACATCTGTCTGATCACCTGACAACACTCTGGTTTTCAGATGGCTCAATTTCGAAGGAGAGAATCAGGAGTCTTTTCCCAGTTCTTTGCAGGGATGGTTTGGGTTCAAGCTGCATCTGCAAAGGAAAATTTTTCCTTTGTTGCCCGGCTTGAGTGCAATTCAAATTCAGCACTAAAGGTAAACTCTTGATTGTGGCAAGCATTGGTTCCACTCAGAAGCTCTGATTGGGAGCTGGCCCAGTAGTTTTACATTTAGCACTACATTTAAAAGGAAGCTGCACTTGCAGAAGAACATTCAGAGTAAACACTCCTTGCTCCTTTCCAGGCACAGCTTTTCAGGTTCTACACCTGATGGCAGGTGTGATCTCAAGCATGGGCATGGCCTTCTGGGCCAGATTAGGACCTCTCACAGGCCTAACTGGGCTTAAGGGCTAAAAGTTCCCCCGTGCCTGGTTTAGAGTACAAAAAGGCATAAAGGTAAGCTCTGCCTCACTTACCTGCACAAAGAAGACTAGCAGGTAAGGAAGAAAACCAGTCCCGGTCTGCTTGACATATTAGCTTTCCATAAAGAAACATTTTGTGATGCCAGGGAATGTCATATGACAGCCCCTCATGTTCTGTTTTGGTACATTCCCAAATTGAAATGTGCCACATCTTTCCTTTCTTCTGAATATGTAGAGTACACATTATTTATTTTGTTTGCTCACCAGTCTAGAATGCCATCCAGCATTGGATGAAATTCAGTACGTCTTGCTGAGGTGGAATAAGCATGACTTCCAGGTCCTTTCCCATTAACCTTTAGAGTTATATGGTGTCCGTAAAAATCTAGAAGTGAAGCCTTTGTTAGGGGGAATGAAGAACACTAATGGAACACCCCAGAAAATGCTAGTGTTGTGAATAAGCACTAAGGAGGGAGCCCCTACCCGTAATGCTGTGTCTCCACCATCAACACATCCAACATTATGCTGTGTGTATCATCACTGAATCTAATTTGTAGTATCTGAAAGCTGAAGTGTTATTGGGGTCAGTCCCAAGGTGGCTGGAGCTGGGACCGGTAATGACTATTTTTGCTAGGTTTAACTAATTGTTCTGTTTAATGGGAGTGATGTGAGAAACACCCTTTTACTTTAGCTGCAAGCACAGCACTGTTTTCCCCGTGCCTGTAATTTTCTCTCCTCACCTTGCCACTTGTGAGTTGCTCGAAACAGCTGAAGCAGCATAAAGAGATCTGTTTGCAAGTGAACTGGAGAGAGGGGAGGAGATGAGCAGAGCTTTATTCCCTAGACGGGCTAGGCCTTGATTGATGCACGAACAACTTGAATGAGGATTGGAAGGATGTGGGATCACTCTGCACCATCACACCATAAAGGCCATTTCAGAGGCAAGGAAGAAATGATGAAGATGTGAACAGTGGCTTTAAAGTGGTGCCCCCTCTTTCAAGCACATGAGTTGATCAAACTTTGAGAAACCAAACCATCTTTCATATACTATATGCTTTGGGTGGGAAAAATATTTCAAAAGAGTCAAATCTGTAGATACCAACACTCTGCATTCCCAGTTCTTAGTTTCTAGACAAATGCTTGGGGTATTTCCAGCCCTGTGAATGCAGTTGTTCCATCATTCCACCATGACTATTCTCCTAGTTAACTTTAATTATAACTGGTAGAATAATAAGTCTCAAATTCTAACATTTTAATTTTCTTCTTACTAAATTCTTTCCTTGAAAACATTCTCTCCCCCCCCCCCACCCCTCCTGTACAGATCTTACAGTCTGATTCTTGGCATTTCCATTACTTTGGAACTGGGCAAGCAAGGAAAAACAGACTATTTCAAGAGAATGACCTCTCCCTGCTCACTACCTCCTGCATTTATTAACAAATCATGGGTTCATAAGCCTTGCCGTTGGTTAAAGAGACTACCAGGCTAGGGTGGGGTGGGGTTTTGATGCAGTTTATATATATTTATGATAAGTGGGTACAGTCAAACCTCGGTTCCCAAACACCTCTGTTTTGGGAACCAGAAACATGCCAGAAACCCGAAAGTAAGTGTTGCAGTTTTCGAACACTTTTCGGAAGCCAAAAGTCCGACGCAGCTTCCACTTGAGTGCAGGAAGTTCCTGCAGCCAATCTTAAGCCACACCTTGGTTGTCTGCATTCAGTTTGACTGTATTCAGTTCCTATTTATGTATTTTAAAAAATCATAGAAGCAAGGTGTTCAAATACTTTGTGTGGTTTTGCAAATTGCTTTGAACTACAGTGGAATGGGGGGGGGGGGCACAAGATTTTGGAAGAATTCAACTGTAGTCTTTCCAGTAGAGAGTTGCTGCAACACAGGTCCTTATTCAGGCAGAGATCTACAGAGGAAGGCCTCCTCCTCCTCCTCCTTCTTCTTCTTTTGCCTGCTTAAACCCCTTAGGATATATGTGTCAGGACTGTGTGTTGGAGACTTCTGAGGCTGCAGTGCAACCTTTTACTTGCACTCTTGCTGTGTTAAGAATGAAAGCAAGTCCATTCTTGAATGGCATAGTTGGATTTCAAAGCAAACAGTGGCAGATTGTAGTTCAGTGAAGTATATCCTGTTGGTTAATAATTAGTACTTGTTCATACAAGGGTTGGCACATTCCACTGATAACTACCTTTGTCTGTACATCTGGCCCTAGCAACACAGGAGGGTGTTGGCCGTGATTTGAATATCGGTAATTGACACCAGTGATTACCAAGCTTTTCAGTGAAATAACTCCCAACAGCGGGATTTCATTTCCATTGGGTACATTTGTTAGTTTAAGACTTACTATGTTTAGTTAATTTTTCACTTATGTGGGTATACAGTATTCTCTTACACATAAGTAAACTTTCCATAGCCAACTTAAATAACAGCTTAACATGTGCCTTTTTGTTTAGGAACTCAGATGTAAAACACTTAGAATGCAAAATCACCATACAGATACCTCAATAAATACCAGAATGAGACCTGCTGTCTTAATCTATAAAGCTGTTGGAAGGTCTTTTAAATTCTTCAGTGTATCACTTGCATTGAGACCTAAATCTTTTGACCAGTTCTAGCCCTGTGCTCCCATAAGTGCTTTAAATGGCTTTTTTTAATACCGAAAAGAGATTCCCCATTGCAAACTAAATTTGTAATTGTTGGCATTTGCTTTGTCTCTTGCTTCCTGACGTGACCTTTAGAAAAAGAAAACACTGTCTCCACTATAACACATGAAGGCTTTTATATGACTCCCCCTGCCATTTTTTGCAGCGATTTAGACAGATATAGTATAGAAAGAGACTTGACAGTGCAGTGCTGACCCAGATGAGCATACCAGTGTTGGTTCATTCCCATCATTTTTTACCTTTACCACCTCTCCACTCATTGCTGCGTCCTTTGGCTGAAGAATGCCAGCAAATGTCCCATGTTTGGGCACCTAATAAGTAGACATGAGTAGTCAAAAGGCAGCAGCAGCATTCACAAGAGGGTAACACTGAGAGGCTGGTTTGCTTGCCGTATGGTTTTGTTGCAAAGGTAGACTTGAAATATAGCTATAAAGACCATGTGGTGAGTCTCTTGTCCCCACCATGGAAGGATGTGTGGATCCAGAATTGGCCTCCTCGGTCACTTACGGACTCACGGTTAAGACCGTGTTTATGGAAGACAATCTTACTCGGCTGTGAGTGATCAACGAATAAATAAATAGCTATTTGTAGGTGGGATAGCTTACCTGGTACAAGATAGTGTATCCGCTTCCAAAAACACTTTAGTACAGTGGTACCTCGGGTTAAGAACTTAATTCGTTCTGGAGGTCCGTTCTCAACCTGAAACTGTTCTTAACCTGAAGTACCACTTCAGCAAAGGAGGCCTGCCGCACCGCCGCCACGCAATTTCTGTTCTCAGCCTGGAGCAAAGTTCTTAACCCGAGGTGCTATTTATGGGTTTGTGGAGTCTGTCACCTGAAGCATCTGTAACTTGAAGCGTCTGTAACCTGAGGTACTACTGTCCAAGATACAGATGAGGCAAAGCATAAAGGCATCTGGAGAGCCAGTGTGGTGTAGTGGTTAAGAGCGGTAGTCTCGTAATCTGGGGAACTGGGTTCGCGTCTCTGCTCCTCCACATGCAGCTGCTGGGTGACCTTGGGCCAGTCACACTTCCTTGAAGTCTCTCAGCCCCACTCAACTCACAGAGTGTTTGTTGTGGGGGAGGAAGGGAAAGGAGAATGTTAGCCGCTTTGAGACTCCTGAAGGGGAGTGAAAGGCGGGATATCAAATCCAAACTCTTCTCTTCTTCTGTTGAGGGAAGAGAAGAGAGGTGAAGCAAAGCCTAGATGCAAATGTTACCCAAATTATAGCTTAGATTGATTTGAAAAAAAATGTATATAAGTTTCTCAAATCAGGACGTGTGTAGTAACGGTCGCCTCCAACCTCTTGCCCCTCCCTTCTCCTGCCTCTGCTCTCCGGCCAGGCAAGGACGCACCAGGGCAGGGTTGGCAGACGTATTACTTTTATCAAACACAACAAATAGGTCTCAGTAGAGCTGCCACCACTCCCTCTTGTCCAGGGGACCCAAAATCACAACCCAGGGAGAAGGCTGTGACCCGTTATCTTGGCCGTCCCCCTACTCCACAAGCTGTATCTACAGTCTTGCAGGCTGAAGTTCTACGGTAGAGCGTAACCAGGCGTAAGGCTAGGACTTAGCTATTCCCCCCGGAAAGGCACACAACTAAAACAGTTTCATACTAAAAAGATTTATTTTAAAATAACATAAGAAACATGCTAAAATAGCAGGCACTTCTTTTGAGCATTACAGATAAGAAAATAACAAATTGGTATAGTATGACTAAGTCTACATACTCACAACTCTAACACAAAGATAGGACAGTTGAAGTTCTTTAGGACTCTGCTAGTCGAAGACGATTGAAGATCTCCATCTCAAAAGATGAATAGTGGCCTATTAAGCTGGAACAATAGAGCCTGGCATCTTTGCGGTTTGCAGAGTAAGGCAAAGAGCAAAGAGCAGATAATCCTCTGATCTTTTATTCCCAATTCGCAACCTGCGTCGTAACTCTCAAGCCAATCATAAGACTCAAATTATTTTTGAATGCACCAATGATCGGCTTGCTGGTCAATCAATTTACCTTTTGACAGCTGGGCCAATTTAGAATTCAACTTTTAATCAAAGGCTTCCTCCCTTCCGTGGAAACTAACCAGCGATACATTCCCAAGCAATTCAAGGACAGATAGCATCACTGGGAGGGGGGATGTTCACACATTCGAACACAGGTGTTAAATCAAGACTTCCTTGGTTCTAATAAACCTTTCAGCTGAGGAGTCAGCTAGTCTGGGGTTTTAAAGATACACAACTCCTTTCCCAGGGTCCTTGTGGCTGATGAAACTCCCACAAGGCCTCACTCTCTTTGCTTGACCAAAGAATAATTTTCTAAATATTACTAACTTTACTACAACGTGACTGGACAATTAGAGTCAAGTAAGTATATCTTGGCTCACACGGAATACATTACCATAATATTGTGGTATGCTCTGCTCCAAAAGTAGGTCAGCAGCCAGCACTTGGGAGCCAAGGGGTCTAACTCGCCTTGTTAGCCTTTGCTGGGACTTTCAGGAATCTGCTCAAACGGTTGGGTCTCCTGCTTCAACACCATGCATCTTTCCAGAGCTCTAGAAAGCTCCTATTCCACCATTTTCTCCATCAGTGTCAATTCCAATTAACATTAACCTTATCTGATTGAAGTTTCTGAGAACACAGTTTGTAATGTATACAATAAGAGACATTGAGTGCTGGGGGTGTTCAGTGAAGATCTGGTATTGCTGGTATTTGGTGGAATTCTTGCCTGTTAAAAGGCACTCTGCCTGAAGGAAATTGGTGAGAATGTTTTCATTTTCTTTCTCACATCCCAGTCCTAAATATTTGCTTCCTTATATCTGGATGCAGCTTTTCTGGACTAAGCTATTGGCTACATCAGGGTAAGATTGTGATTTGTTATGCCATGTCAGCACATTGATCAGTGTGCCCCATTCTAAGCATAATGAAACAGTGGAAGAGCAACAGCTAGGTTTTTTAGCAGCTTCGTTCCAGGAAGTATCAGTAAGAAACTGAGCACAAGCTAAATAATGACTTCACTTTTTCTGCTGCATCAAAAAAATATTGGCGTGATAGAATGGTGTTCTGAAGTAAAGCAGTGAGAAGAGCCTGATGCTGTGTGTAGGCTTGTATGGATAGCTGCCCTTGAGGAATTATATTGGATTTTTGATTGTAGAGATCCTTGCTTTGTCTCTCGGATTGCCCATTTCCCTGTGTGTGTGTTAAGGCACCAACTGTAATATGTCTTCTTGTCATTTTGAAATTTGTTTCGTTCCAAGGGATATTGCAGAGTATTCGTACTGCTTTGAGGAAAGAATGCCACAACCTTTGAGTTTGGGCCTAAGAAGGCTTATTTACCTATTGTTCTTCTAGTCCCTTCCTATGTATGATGCCGGTGGCACTGTGGTCTAAACCACTGAGCCTCTTGGGCTTGCCGATCAGAAGGTCGGTGGTTCGAATCCTGCGACGGGGTGAGCTCCCGTTGCTCTGTCCCAGCTCCTGCCAATCTAGCAGTTCAAATCACACCAGTGCAAGTAGATAAATAGGTACCGCTGTGGTGGGAAGGTAAATGTCGTTTCTGTGTGCTCTGGCTTTCATCATGGTGTTCCGTTGCTCCAGAAGCGGCTTAGTCATGCTGGCCACATGACCCAGAAAGCTGTCTGTGAACAAACGCCTGCTCCCTTGGCCTGAAAGTGAGATGAGCACCGCTTTTGACTAGACTTAACCATCCAGGGACTCTTTACTTTTACCCATATATGAGTTGATTTTGGGAAATGGAAATCAAATTCTTTGCCCTTGTTGACCTAGCTACTGCACTCTGGAACCATTTTATAACTCAAGTAGTTGAAAGTTAAATTTGTTCCACAAGAAGCATATTCTGGTTCCATTACAGGACATTTGGCACACACATAGTCAGGTAAATAGAAAGAAGGCAACCAGGAGGAAAAGATAGTTCTGCACATTTGTTGACTGACCACCAAATTGTGTCTTATTTACTGAACATACATTACATTACCATGAGGTAGCACAGTAAGCCAATTTTTTGGACCATGAGAAAAATCCTTGTCGCTGAAGAAATTCAGTTTGAACTTCAGAATATCAGGAACTTATGGCAGAATATAAAACCTTTCAAAGAATAACAGTGCTTAACAACTGGTTATACTGAGCTGAGTGAGTCCATTCCATGTTTCAGCCTCTCCTATGATTGCAGTGTGGCATGAGCCTGACTCCTTATTGGTAATTTTATGCATTATCAAAGCTGTACCAAGTGACTGGATGAGTCACTGCCCTGAACTTTCTCTGGCAATCAAGAGCAGAGGTGGTGGAGCTCCTAATGATCATCATCATCATCTTCTTCTTCTTCTTCTTCTTCTTCTTCTTCTTCTTCTTTTTAAAAAAACCCTTCCACTTGCATCTTCCCAGATACAACACTTATAATTTAGAGCAGTGTATTTTTGAGCTTGCAAGAAATGGAATGCAAGCAGCACAACACAGAGCCGGCTTTCATAAGGGCAATGAAATGGCTGCCTGTGTGCTGCCTTTTGCCAGTCAGTTTTGTCAGTGAGCAAGGCTGAATTCAAACTAGCTTGACATCCATGGCATAGTAATAATGTTAACGCTGTGTTGAATGGCAACCGTCATGCTGAGGAAACATATTGCAGGAGGGTGTCGCTAAGTGCATTTTAGAGCAGTTACTACCTTACTTTGTTTTTGAATTTTTTTAGCTTGGTTTAACATAAAGAGATTCACTAAATAGCTTGGGGAAAATAGTTATCTTGCAACCTAACCTGCTTCATAGGATTTGGTTGAGGCAACTTGAGATAAACGGTGTAAAATTCTTTGCACATGGAGAAGTGCTACAGCAGCAGCAGCAGCGACAATAATATAGTGTGAAAATTTGAATGCTCAAGAAAAAGGAAGGAACATGCTCCCAGGTTCAATCCCTAATATCTCCAGTTAAAATATGTTTTGGTACAGGACAGAGAAAAGTCCACTTGCCGGAGATCTTGGAGAATTGCAGCTAGTCACAGTAGGCTAGAACAGGCAGGCCAATGTTCTCACTCTCAGCTCCTGTATTTCTATGCAAATGAAATATTCCAACAGTGCCTAGCAAATTTACAGCAGTTTTTCCTCAATACAAAATCTTTATTTTTTCTAGTTGTCTGTTGTAAAAAGAGAATTCACAGTCTGTCTCTTTCTCGAGCTGCATATTCAGCATGCTTGGGTTTATCATTAGGTTGCATTTAAATTGGCAAGAGCTAGCTAAAAATAGATTTACCTCTATGGGTAGCTTTTAGAAGAAGGATCAAGAAGACTGTTCTTTTGCCAAACCAGCATGCCTTTCCCACTCAGAGCAAAATGATGTGGTCCCTCCATTAGTAGCTGATTGATCTCCGATTATTTACCTCTGTGAGCGAGCTCCAGCTTTTCATCTCTCACTGTGATAAACACAACCAGAATAGAGTTTGATCTTGGCATTAGTTGGGAAGAGAAGAGCATATTCCATTAGAGAATTGTACATACAGAATGTCTTCAAAACCCCATCTGTTCCATCTCCAGCAGTCCAATCAAACATACACCCCCACCCACACACCCACACATACCATAGCTGTCAACTTTTTCATTTTCTTGTGAGGAATCCTATTTAAAAAAGGGAAACGTTGACAGCTATCACACACACACCTCCCCCCAAAAAAACACCCCAAACCACATGAATGCCCCCTATTTTCAATTTTTGTTTGCCTCCTAACATGAAGAGAGAACAAATTCCAGAGCTAGGAATCCATCTCATCAGCCCATCTGTGAGTTGTGAGCTAGGCATCTGGTGGTATATTAAAGGAGAAATTTGTTGATTATTTCTATAGGATCATTAGAATAATCAAAGTGAATCATAATTTGCTCCCTAGAATGCCTTACACAATGCCATTTCCATGTGTATCTTTTTGGCAGACAACTTTCATTTACTGTGAATCAACAGTTAGCAGCAACAACTTCACCTCAAAGAGTTAGTGTAGACCATGTACTGCTATTTTTTAAATCCTTTGATGCAATTCTGGAAATTCAGGTGTACCTGTACTGAATTCCACTGAAATCATGGCAATTAAAGTGCATTTATTCTAGTTGAGGAAAATTCAGGATGCCATTGAGGTGGTGGAAAGAAAAGAGGTGGCAAATAGAGTGGAGAATGAAATTGATGGGCTATGCAGAATTAGATAAACTAACAGGAAGGATTCTAAACCTGTGGGATCAGAGATTCTCAGAAGACTGGAGTAAATTTACGGACTATTTGAAATGTTATTGTGATGGACAGATTATGCTAGTAGATTTGCAAGAAGTTTTGTAGGGTGAATTATTGGAAATATTGCAAAAAAGACAATGAGGAGAATTATTATTAAAGACAATTAAAGGTAATATGAAATTCAGAAATGCATAATAAGTGATAAGAATGGAAAATCATCAGAGGCGTTGATGGAAGTCCAAAAAATATTGTATAAGATGTGAAGTTCTGTTGTATGAATGTTAATTAATATGTTAAAAACTAATAAAAATGTATTTAAAAAGAAAAGAAAAGAGGTGGCAAATTGCAGAGCAGACTGGCAAGTTAACTATTTGCAAAGTTGCCTTGCTAAAGGACATGAGAGCATATAAGAACACAAAGGTTGGAACCAGCAAGATCAGACTAGTCCAGTATTCCAGTATTTGGACAGCCAAATGCCTTTCAAAGTTTAATCAAAACACCAGACTTTTCCTTGTTGTAGGAAGCTTTGGAAATACTGATAAGCAGGCCAGCTTGAGGGGCAGAACAATTGTGGATCAGGAGGATGTGTAAAAATCATTCTACAACTGCTTCCCAGTGCTATATAGTTCTTAGGAAGAAGGTTGAATGTAATAAAGAGGTCAGAGAGGACCCGAGTCCCTTTATTTTTTTATTACTGTTGTTTGCTTCTATTTATAAGTCTGTCCATCATCCATATCCCAGGGTGGGTTATAACACATATCAAATGTTACAATTTAAACCCCTTTTTTTAAAAAAAAAAAAAACAATTCATAGTAATATAGCACAGAGATGATTCTCTGACTGTATGCAGTTGTTTTGTGTTTGTTTTAAACAAAAAGGGGGGGATATAGTAATACAGCAATTGTGTTACTGTACACAGTAGTGGCTGACCACATCACAACCTCCTGCAAACCCCTGGCTTAAAAGATGGGTTTTTAACTAGAGCTTGAAACTCAAGTAAGATGGAACACCAGGTGAATCCTCAAATGGAAGGCATTTGAGACACCAGAGTGCCACCACTGAGAAGACCCTATGTCGTGCCACCTCACCATGCAGTTCCCCTGGCAGTGGAACTAAAACAAAGGCCTGCTGCTGAATGTCTTGTAAGTGGTGGCATAATAGAATCTTTGAGAATACCAGCATATTTGTGGCTTCTGAATTCGCCTCTGTTTACCAACCTGCTGCCTTGCTGTTTCAAATCTCTGGATACAGGGACAAGCAAGCCCTGTCCCAACATGTCTATTCATGTTCTGGCAGTCTGTGGTGACAGACGTCAGCTGCTTGTTCATATGTCCCCAAGAATCTTTTGTGTCTGGTCTCCTGATTTTCAAGGGAGAACTTCAGGCTAATCCCAGTGTCTTCCTTGCTTCCTGCCTTTAATCTGCACTCTGAGGAATGAAGCATGACAGCAAGAGAAGATTCTGCCTGGTCCAAGCACTGAAGTAATATATAAGTATGTAGGAAGGGGGGACGACGAGATATATTTATAAACCAAGCGCACAGCATATTCTCATCTGTCAGTTGCAAGGTCTTATCGGAGCAGACACTCCGGTGGGAAAAACTTTTCTGTGTCCTTTTCCTTAGCTTCTCAGTAGCAAATCCTGAAGTTCCAGTGAAAGGACTTGCAAAGTCCTTTCCCCCTTCCTGTTTTAGCACATTTTTCTCTGACATTATTGTTTGTGAGTAGCTACTGTAGAGATGAAAGGGAGGAGACTGAATGCAATAAAATGGAAGTTTGGTCATATGAAGGTGAATTAGATCGGCTATTTGTCATCTCTGCTGCACAAGCTTTTTGCTGTTAGGGACAGATTAATTTTATTCAAGCCACACATCCCATTACCAGCTAATCAGGAGAATTTCCACAAAGGTGAGAGATTTGCTCATCTGTTTGACTTTGGAAAAGACGTACAATCAAACTGATTGATTGTTAATAGGTTGCTGGGAAGGGTACTGGTGGCTATTCAGCTGAAGGTTCACTCTTCCACTCCCTGGAGCGTTGCTGCTGCCATACTTTAAGATTTTGATTACCAGAGAACAGGGGACGATCTATTTTGCTCTGCTTTTGAACTTTTGAGGGGCATCTAACTGGTTGTTGCTAAGCCCCAGTTCAGATGCATCAATGGCTTCCTGCCATGTGAATGAGGTCTTGGGTTCAGGTGTTCCACCCTGCTCTCTCCGTCTTGGCACCCAAGAGGAACTTGGATGCATCTGCTTCCACTTTCAAAACAAACCACAGTTCCTTGACCTGTTCAGGCATTGGGAACTGTAGTTTGATTAAACTGAAGCCAAGATCAAACTGTGGCTTCAAACGTTGGCTTCCTTTAATGAGCTATCAATTAAACAAGCCACTTTTGAATGTGAACAGGACTGTTTACATGTGTATGTGAACATATGGTTTACTTTGGAAGTATCTCTTTTGCTTTAACCTCCTCTTATCTTTTGTATACCAGGAGCAGCAGGTATGGGAGGGGTCAGGGATGATGTGCATGGAGGGGTCAGGGATCCATCTAGCAGGAATATAGGGTTTCCCCATTACATCTGAAGCAGGCCTTAGAAGTGCTAGACAACCACTTGGTTCGATCCAACAGAGACAGGTCTTAATCAGCTGATGTATATCTCTGTTTCATAGGCTGTTAACAGCACTGTGGTATGGAATAAAACACCAACACTTCTGTATTCTGCAGAGCAGCAAAGTTAGTTCTGGACATGTGTGCTGCTGACAATTGCGGGCTCTGGGGACAGTATAGTCCTGTGGGTGGTCAACAAGGAGAAGGTGGGTCAGCAGTAAAGGTACTACATACAGGAAACAGGAAACAACTGTGTCATCTCCTTATTTTGCAAGGCTACCCAAGTACTAAATGTACTGGCCCAATCTGGAGTTTTGACCATACAGAAATCACAACCTAGAAATCATTTTATTCCCCTGAAATATGCTTGTCTATGTTAGCATCACAGTGCATAGAGCAAAATATAAAATATAAAATAATATGACATGCAAAAAGACTGAAACCTGCCACATCATTCACCCCTCACAAGAGACAAGCATCTTATGCCTCTTTTCTTCAATTTTTCATTGATATTCATGGGATTCTAAATTAATAAAGAGCATCAGAGGGTTTGGGGAAGCTTCTCTACTAATACTGTCATATTCCCTGATTCCCAGAATCTGATCTCCTCAGCGAGAGTGTCAGTTTTCTGGTAAATAAGTTTTGGAGGCATAGGGGGAGTGATAAAAGAGGGGCTGGGTGGAAGGAGCACTAATAATAATTCTGGCTCATCACTGCAGATGTTGCTCTTGGTGACATGCTAATGAGTGGCACACGCGCTGCCGTTCCAAAGAAACATCATTGCATATAATGTACAGAAATTGTTCTGAGAGCTTTTGAGGTGAGAATGCGCCACGCACGGCAGAGTCTGTGAGCTGCTTTTGAAACAGCTGCGTTTTTTGCTGCCTTCAACAGGGCTGCTGTGAACATGCCCCCCCCCCATCTACATTTCAAGCTTGTGTTTTTTGAAAGATAGAACCTGGAAGCTGCTTCACACATGTCTAATTTTCTGCATGGAAATGCATAAAGAAGTTCACATACACTGTCACACCCACAGGTCACAGCCACAAGAGGGGTGGGGGGGGGAGATGTTTGCCTGATGCTTTCTTTTGTCAATCAGTATGTAAAACTCAACCACTTTCCCCTCCATGCACATCTAGGGTTCCTGGGTCTGTAGCCTCCAAACGTTTCTCTGGCGTGTCCACTCCACTCTGTTGATGACAATAGCAGAACGCTCATGTCTGAAGATTGTGTGGGACATTTTGCTGCAGCCCCATTTTCTCACTGGCTACCCCTTTAAAGTGAATCTCTCTCTGTGTGTGATGATTGTGAGCTTACCTGCCTCACAGGATCCCAGAGCCCTAACATCCCCAGCCCAGAGTCAGGTAAGTGAGGTCCATGAACTTTGAGAAGGAGGCGCCAGGCTCTGGCAGGGTCCTAGAGTTTCCCCCCCCCCCCCGCCTTCCCAAAGCTGGCCAAGCTCTTACAAGACTTTGGTAAGGAGGCGTGAGGGCTCTAGGACACTGCCAGAGCCCTCATGGCTCTTTCCCAAAGCCAGGCAAACAGCATCCCTTTCCAGGAGATCCTGGCTTTTTTGTATGTATATGTGTGCTCCCCCTTAACCAAACCTTCACTCAAGATGCGAGTTACCTGCAATGGATTGCCATGCATACACATTACCTTGGTACCAAAAAATGAAATACCTGTAAGGAACTCCTCTGCCCAAAAAGAATGGTGCTTCATTATACTAGGGCTCTTAGGGATCTGTTTTCAATTACCAGGGCTGGGTCCTTGAATGTGTGAGAGAAAATACCTCTGAGTACGCTAGGAGCACATTATCTTGACTACTGAGCAATTGGAAGTTATCCATGCCCACATGCAAATTTAGAAACGTGCAGGCTCATGGTGTGACAGTTGTTTGGGCTTCAGCCCCAGCACCATTCATTTTAGACATGGACCACTGCCTCCACTCCCAGCATAACATGCCCTTAGAGAGCACAAAAGTCCCTTTTTGGTTTCCTCCCTGTGCCCTTCCTAGTTGCTCTTCTCGCTTCCAGAACTCTTTCTACTCCCCATCCACGCATCTTGTGCCAGGAATCTTCTTCAATACCAGTGGGAAACCCAGAGTGTCCATCCTTGCTTCTCCAAGTGGGATGGGTGGGTTCTCCCACCTCCCTTTTCAGCCACAGCAGCTGAGTTCTTTCCAAAATAAGACAGACTTTTGAGGCAGCATTGGTGGGAGCTTTGGTTGCCTGAGGGAGGCTGGTGGTGGCTCTGCTGGGATTTAGGTGAGATTATAGGGATTAGGTGCCACGACCACCCACCCACCCATCCATTCTTCAGACCACCCCTGTCCCCACTCAACTAAACAGTTCAAGGACTGCAAGTTTCCCCCCTTCTCTTCCTCTCCAACTCATGTGCTTCTTTGTGGGAAAGCTCTACTGTCGTGAGAAGAATGCAGTATAGATATGTGCCGTTTTGCCATATACAGGTGTGAACGGAAAACCCCGACTGACACGGCAGCTATTTTCTACACAGAAGTGCCAATCTGTATAGAAATCTCTACTGTATGAAGCAGCTCATAGTAAGAAGAGCGAGTTTTCCTCCTGTGTCTTGAACTGTTTTCCTTTCCTAGAACAGGAAGGCTATTCCTTCGGCTCCTCCCCATCCTATTCTGGAATCCTCTTTAGTCCAACAACTAAGGGAAATGATTTTGCTTCCATGGAAAAATATAGGAAAGTAAATTGATGGAGTTATTCATGTTGCCCTCACCACCTCTGGCTGTGTAAGCAAAGAACAGGATGAGGTCATTGACTCCATCATCCCATTTCCAGTATATTTGGTTGCATGGCCATAAATGGCCACTCAGCATATGACATCATTTGCTTCATTTAGGGTCTGAGCACTTTGACCAGGTGCACATCCCTTTCCCGCATCTCAGTGCCTTCAAGTCCCTTTCCCAACAACACCATTAAAATCATTTATAGAAGACCAATATGACTAAAACTAAATGCCAGCTGTCTCCAAGGGAAGGCCATTACATCCAGATCAATTAATGTATTGGGAGCAGTTGGAATCATATGTAGGTTGAGTCCGGACAATAGCTCCCTATATTTCCTCAGCATTTCCACCTTAAAGGGATATTTTCAAAGTGGGTACCTGCAAACTACCAGTGCTGGGATGGAGAAGGGGGGAATGAAGAAGGACTCCCAATGAACTGTTGAGAAAGGGTAGACATAGGTGTAACATAGGTGCCCTGTGGATAGCTCAGGAAGTAGAGCATGACACTCTTAACCTCAGGGTTGTGGGTTTAAGCCCCACGTTGGGCAAAAGATTCCTACATTGCCGTGGCAAAAGATTCATGGATGGCAGGGGGTTGGGCCAAATGGCCCTCGAGTTCCCTTCCAACACTTATGACTCTATGAAAACAAGGTGTAGGCTGTAGACATTAGTACATGGAGACTGTGGGTGCTGAGTGTACACCAGTCCTTCATAATGCTTATTAAGATGCACCTCTAACAAGGACATGGTGATTCATGTTGTTACTGTTGGTGTCACTCAATGAATAGCATAAGTTTCAAGTTGTCAGATGATGAAATATCTCAAGAGTTACTTATCATCTTTCCCTGTGATGGGTATGGGAACTCTGGTATGCACCTGGAGTTCCCATTTACACTTGCATTTCAGTGGGGTTTCACGTCTGTTTGATCCTTTCCTTTCTATTAAAACTTCTTGAGCCATATGTTCCTTGTGCATTGCAGCACATCTTTCTGCCAGGCCAGAGGAATTGCCATTGCGACTCCATTTCCAGTTGTGAGGCTGGAGTGGAAGGCCGGGCTCTGAGCAGCCTTGCATCACTTCTTTTCTGAGTTAGGATGATCCACCATTAAGATTACAACTGGAGAGTCAAGGGAGTATATATGGGGCTGTTGATGGGGCTACATTTTCATGAAATGCCCTCAGTCTCTACATACTACAATCTTTATCAAATCTGTAAGTGCCCTTAAAGCAGTTCATTGATTTTTAGCTCCTGAATTTGTCTCCTGCTTCTGCTTCCTGATGCCACGTCCTCCCCTTTGGCTGTTAAATATTTTCCAATATCCCACCTATGTTTCCGCCCCCACCAGCATTTCTCCCCTAGCAGTAGCTTTACAGCTATATGTGCTTGAATGATATCTTACATAAACTCATTCTCAAGACACCTTGAAGGGGAGTTGGTTGGTTGGTTGGTGTGGGTTTTTCTTTCTCATTTTTTGCCTGTTCCAGATGATGGATAGGCAGTAAAATAGACTGTGTGGAAGATGAATACACTGGGGAGCATCTCGCCATGTGTCACAAAACACTCAAGACTTCCCAGGATCTTCACTGCATTAGCAAGCGTTCTGCTGCCGCTCTGCAGAAATGGATTGCGGCAGATTGGATGTGCCACTTGCACCCCTCCTGCCACCTTTCTTTTGCCTGTTGATTTCCCCCCGAACCTTTATGGTTACATGCAGGTGTACAAGCAGTGACAGTGACAACAAAAAGCTACATAAACTTGACGGCCAGAAAATAGCAATAAAATCATGGTGTATTAAAAGTGAGAGGAGTAGAAGGGGGAATGAAGGCTGTGGTTTCTCAGAGGGAATTATTTTGGTTTGGGCCTTGTTGCTCAAGGGGCAGTCTGCAGTCCCACTGAACCCCCAAGTCTCTGCCTTCCTCTCCCATCACACTAACTCTGCACCTATACTATTGCTTATGTGATGCTGTATTTCAGTTTCCGTAAGGAACCACGGTGCCTGAGACTTAGCTTTTGCTATTCTGCTGAGCAAGAGGCAAATGAGAGCAAGAGGCTGGTCTGCCCCATAAGTTGAGTAACATCTGTTTACAGGTTAACACAAAGTGGTTGCCCAATGCTCTAGGGACCATGAGATGGCCAGTGTTCATGCTGGGAATACAAATGCTCCCTAACTTGGTCTAATTTTCTCGTTTTGCTTTGCTTTGCTTTGCTTTTTGTTTTGTTATACCTGTCTGCTGCAATTGGTTGCTGCCCTCATTTCCCTGAGTGTTGGTAGATGTGGATGCATATCTGTTGAAAGCTGCTCACAGCTGGAGCACGGCAGGTCATGCCACAAGCGGATGTCTCATGAGAAAGGCAGATTTTGTATTCACAGATGTGTATAGATTTAACCAGATTCCTTGCGTTGGGTGGGAAAGGTGCTCCTCATTTTCCTCTTGCTTATGTCTACAACATGCTTAGATACTGCCTTCTCTCCACATCTGCTTCAGTTTTATTGCCTGCTCTGTTAACTCCCATCTCATCTTTTCATTATCTTCATTGATTCTGCGTATTAGTTTATTCAACCCCAATTCACTTAATTACTGTGAGAGGCTTTTTCTCAGTCTGCACAAACTTTGTCCCCCCTCTCTCCTTAAGGCTAACCTGAAAAAAACAGATGTGTTAATTGGCTGTTCCAGCTGCAAATCCTGACCTACTTGGGTGAGCTGTGTTCCTTCCTTTCCACCCGCAAACACAATTCATTGAACCAAGACACCAGTTTGTGCTCAAGGTATAACATACTGTTAGTCTACCTAACATACTTTCACAGTGGGGGAAAACAGGTTCATAGATTGCATGACACCCCCCCCCAATGGTTATCTGATTTTAGACCCTATTTATACTTCAGACTGATATACTTGTTCTGTATACCCTATCACTCCAACAGTTAGGATACTTTGGAGAACAGGTGTGGGTTCCCTGGGAAGAAGGAATGCCTGATACGAGTTTTTCTTTTGGTGTGAAGGGGGTGTAGCCCTAGAGAACACATGCCTTGCCTGTAGAAGATCCAAGATTCGAAACCTTCCTCCTGGGAATAATGTCACCAGAAATCAAAAAAGAAATTAGGCCACTTTTTATGTACACAACAGTAGCAGCCAGGATCTTAATTGCAAGAAACTGGAAAAGTGACAAAACACCTATGATAAATGAGTGGCAGGTCCAAATGATAGAATATTTACAGATGGCCATGATGACAGAGAGAATTAGAGGTTATCCAAAACAGAAAGTACAGAAAGAATGGAGTATCTGGAAAAACAGTACAATAACAAATATCTCCTGACAGAAATAGAATGATCCTTGTAAAACAGCAAATATTATTTTTTTTAATATGTGACGAAAACAGAGAAAGCAATACAATCTGTGTGTGAAAAAATAGTAGAAATAATAACACAATGAGTCTAATCAGAAGTCAAATGTGTTTATTTTGTTTTCTTGTCCTTTTTTTCTTTCCCCCTTTTCTCTCTTTTTTCTTTATTCTATCCACCCTTTCTTTTTCCTCTTCTTTTTTCTTTTTTGTGCCTCCTTTCTTGGTCTGTCTCTTTTTGATTTGTTAAGAAAGAGATGAAGACATAAAAGTGTAATATGAAAACTTAAGTAAGTTAAAAGTGATGTTGTGTAATTTTTCTGTTACTATTTATATATTGTTAAAATTGGTTAATTGTAATGTATTGATGTAGCAATTACTGTGGGTTTTTCCTTTGTTATTGTTGAATTCTAAATAAAGTATTTTTTTTATTTTTAAAAAAGAAGATCCAAGGTTCAAACCATGTCATGTCAGGCTAAGAGACTATGGTGGCATCGTGGCTTTCCTGTGGTGTCTGAACTCAGGAAACTGTGGTTTGCATAAACTATAGTTGTGCAGAAAAGGCCAGGATTTGCAGTGAAGGATTGCTCCTGTTTTGCTTTGAAACCTTAAGCAAACCATTGTTCCATGAGTATGAATATCTTGGCAAACTGTGGTTAGCTGAGGGTTAGAAGGCGTGCTTTGCAAACGGAAAGCCCCAGGTTCAGTTCCTGCCATCTCCACTTTAAAGGATTTAGTAGCAAGTGGTGGGAGAGATCAGTATTGTGTATTCTGATTGGCAGTGGCTTTCTGGGGACTCCAGCCTAGGCCTAAATGAATGAATAGCCTGACGTGGAATGTCTTTAACCATCATTTTCTGTTTGAGCTGAACCTTTTCAAGGTGTTTCATAAAGATTTACCTTGTTTAGGAAGAAGTGTTAAGAAATAAACAGAGAGAGATCAATGGTTTAAGATTAAAAATGAATTGAGGATTTTAAAGAATCCTTTAACTTGATGGAATCCTTAAAACTAGTGGGACTGAGCTATGTGATAATAGCATAAAAAAACTTTGTGTAATGCACAGCCAAGGCAAGGCACTAGAAGATGAGTGAATCCTTTAATCACTGCAGAACAGCTGCCAGCTCTTGGTCTAACTTGGGAGGCTAGTAGTATTTAAGACAAGGGATGTTTTCTTTTTAGCAATAGCAGTAAGCAGCCGTATTCCTCCCTCACTGAGGCTGTGGAAGCTGTAGAAGAACAGTGAATGCAACTACTGAAAGCACCATCTTTGTTGGGTTGGAATATGGTGCATGTGTGTTCTTGGAGCTAAGCATTGCTTAGCCATTTAATGGCCATCACCTTGCCTTTGATGGGAAGTTCTTGATGTCATTTTGAATATACCTTACATCAGCCTAAGTCTATGAGCTAGGTATTCATACTTCTGGTGTGAATGTGTGGACACCATAGGCCTTGACATCACATGCAGTAATAATCCCTTTTCCTACTGTAATTCACAGGTTTAAAGGCAAGTCTGAAAACTTCTCTGCTTATTCTCTCTCTCCCCCCCCCCCCATTTAGGGCTGACTCTCTCCCTTCACCAAGTCCTTGCCAAAGGAATAGGCGATACAACGATGACGATCCTTCGCCTGCCAATGGACCCTGTTGAATCAGCAAAGGTTGTTGAGCTTCTGAGGACATGGTGCAGGTATTTTTTTTTTATCTAGCAGCTACAACTTTATAATACAGGCACGCAATGTATGGTGCGGTCCTGGTAAGTGTTAGAGATATGGTTTGAGTAGTAGGAGGTCAGAATTCATATCTCTCTGAGCCAAGAAGCTTTCTGTGGGTTGCCTTGAGCAAGTCATTATCTCTCTGCCTAATCTAATCCACAAGATCATTAGGATAAATTGAGACAAGAACATGTTGTGATCTGTCCTGTGGCCAGGAAAACAAGTCTTTAAAAAGTCAAAGTAATGTGTTTGATGCTTCCATAATGTTAGTGAAACATCGCAGAGATATTTTTGGGGTCACATCAGCTGAGAAACAGGAGTACTGACCAATTCACAGGCAACCAAAGAGATGTGAAAATCCCCAAAGTTGTAAAGGTCTTTTATTATGTTTGCTGTTGTAGAGCAACAGAACCAATGTGTTTCACGGTCAGAAAACATTATGGGATCAAATCAGGAAGGTGATGAATTGGATTCAAATTGAGTTAATTGAACTTACTTACCATTGAAATCAATTGGACTAAAGTTGTTTCTAACTTGTCCCATAAGGAATCTACTTTTATATCTCAAAATGTCTAACCAATTAGAGCTGATGCAGTGATAGTCTTTTCAGATCTGTTAGGGAAAAGTACTCCATTTTTATCTACTTGTGATTGAGACATGTTGAGAGTGTTTATTAATAAGTAATAATATTAATAGTTGTTGTTGTTTAGTCATTTAGTCGTGTCTGACTCTTCGTGACCCCATGGACCAGAGCATACCAGGCACTCCTGTCTTCCACTGCCTCCTGCAGTTTGGTCAAATTCATGCTGGTAGCTTCGAGAACACTGTCCAACCATCTCATCCTCTGTCATCCCCTTCTCCTTGTGCCCTCATATTATCCCTGCCAAGAAAACTCCATGGATAATATTAATAGTAGTAGTAATAATATTTGCATTCTTTTATGCAATGGAGTTGCCTTCTGCTATGACATGTAAGCACGGCTTACCTGCGGCAGACTTTATTTTTTATAACCTCTCCTCCAGTCTCTTGTCTTGAAAGCAGTGAAGCTTGTTCGTTGCTTAGGGCACTTGAGAATCTGACTGACAGGATCTAATCTACTAAGAGGAATTGTCATGTGCGAAGGATCCCAAAATAATGCAAGAATTGGAGTCCATCCCTCCCTTGAAACCTGAGATTCAGGACATTTAAGTGGCATGCTTCATATCTTTTACCTCTTAAGATTTTGTTCATGCCTGAAATTTTTGCAACACTACTTTCTGGGCAATTCTTTAAAATATCCCTTTTCTGTCCATTTTTAAAACAGCAGAAGCGTATTTTCATGCTGCTGAAAGTATTTGTTTACCCCTTCACCCCTGCGTATATTCACCGACACTGTCTGTGCCTCAATAACACTAATGGCTTTTTGTTTTTCGCAATAAAGTTGATTCATGTCCTGGGAAAAAAGCAGCCAAGCCTAGCCTATCAGTAATATTTTAAAACCTCTTGGGATTTTTCACCCCCACACGCGGCAGTCAAAGTGAAAGGGAACAATAAAGCTTTGCTTTGGGTTTAATTCCAGGGGAGGCTGTGGATGCTGTTCAAACTCTAGGAGGCTTTTTTTTTTTCCTGCGGAGAAGGCTTCACAAAAGACACTTTGTTCCCTTTCGGGACAGATGCCACCAGCCAGTAGAGCGCATTTCTTAATTATTTCTCCAGGGTCGCACCGTTTCCCGATTGCTCACAAAACACTTTCATATAGATATGCTTGGAATGGCAGAAGGGGTGGAGATCAGCTCTGAGGATTTGCTTTTTATGCATGGTGTGGCTCGCCTTGTCTCGTCTCCACCAACTCGCATCTTGTTTCCTAGAAACCTTTGCCTGGCCTAAATTTATGGGACTGGTTTTATTACGTTTCTCATCTCTCTCCCTCCCAACATCCACAATCTGCTTTGACTTTCCTGCTGTGCTTCTTTCTGCTTGAGACTAAGACCAAGTGCTCCAAAAACAAAAAAATAAATTATATACTCCCAGCTTTCCAGACTAGGGTGCTGAGCTTCTGCATTGTGAAGAACACAGTGAGGTGTTTAGTGACGGTCCAATGATATTGAGACAAGACACCTTGGATTAGGGGAAGAGGGGAGAATCCACAATGCAGAGAAGATCTATCTAAGCCTGCCTGCTTTTACTCCAATGTTGTGATGCCTCTGCTTCCGCCACGGAATTAATGATTAAATCTTTATTCAGCAAATCTAGGAATAGATCCTGATCGTCGCTAACTAAAATGAAAATTGACTCTTTTCTGCAACAGCATTTAAAAGAGGGTATTATTTTCCTGACTTCAGCAAGCCATCAAAATAAATAATAGCCTTTTCAAACTTGCTGCTTAGGTCCTTGCTAGATAGCTCAATACAATGTGGCCATTGCAAAGTAGGAAGTGGGCAAATGCAAAGCTGTAGCAAGGGCTTTTTAGAAGCATGCACTGGGCAGAATCAGATGGAAAGTGGAAATCACATGAAACATCAAGGCATTTGTATAGAAGTCAAAACAATATCCTTTAAATCCCATGGGGTTACGTTGCAGTTGCCGGTTAGCTGGGTTGGTTAGAGCATGGTGCTTATAACGCCAAGGTCACTGGTTCAATCCCCCAATGGGCTAGTTGCATATTCCTGCATTGCAGAGGGTTGTACAGTCATACCTTGGATCCTGAACACCTTGCAAGTTGAACGTTTTGGCTCCCGAACGCCGCAAACCCGGAAGCCAATCGGAAGCTGCGGCTTGGTTTCTGAATGTTTTGGAAGTGGAATGGACTTCCGGAACGGATTCCGTTCGACTTCCGAGGTACCACTGTATTAGATGATGCTCACAGTCCTTTCCAACCCTACAGTTCTAGTCTAATAATTATGTCCAGCATGCAGATATTGGAGGCGTGTAGCAAATTCAGATTGCCAGAAGTTGTGGATAGCTGTGTCTCTGCCTCATAATGATGAGCTGAAGGAATAACCGGTGTTCTTTTGGACCAAAGAAAGAACATTGACCTCTGAGTTATGTCCAAAAATAACACTTGAATATGTAGGTGTAACTCTTAAGTAAAAAAAATCTATCCTAGTTCAGAACTTGCTGGCAGGACTTGGTATTGGCACACCCTGAATCCAACATCCTTTTAGGAAATGTTACATAGTCCCAGCAGGGAAAGCCCCCAAACCTTCGTTGAGCCATGGGTGGGAAAGACTAATGGGGAGCAGTGTCACAGAAACCTTACATGGTTGTTATCTGTGTTTTTACCTGCTCTGTGAATAGATGGAACGTCTCTGTATCTAGAACTGACAGTCCTGCCCTTGCAGGAAGCAGGAGGCTGACTGAAAATTTAACAAGCTCTTTGTGTCAATCATCTCAGGAGCATCCTTCAGAACACAGAGGTTTTGAAAACCCATTTTTCATGGAGCTACCCATGGGTTAAAATTTAATCTCTGTCAAAGACATCTGCTGGGCTGAGAATGCTGTCTTCTTTCTTTAAAGGAGTTAGGAAGGATAGAACCACAATGTAATACACATTATTTAGCTTGCAGTGGGGACCTGCTAGACCCTAGCATGTTCCAACTGCATGTTCAACTTATTTCTGTTTCTCTTAAGTCATTTTTGGTCCAGGGTTTTGGCTAGTGATCAGACTGAAAGATCTAAGCAAGATAAGAAGGTGATGTGTGTGTGTGTATTTAAGTCTCAGGGGAGGTAGATTTTATAGGTTGGTTATTGTAAGAGAAGACACTCTTGTCAGGAGTTTTAAATATAGTGTTGAAGAGGCAGAAAGGCAAGATGCTCAGAAGTCAAATCCTCTACTTCGGCACAATTTCTCCTTTAGAGTACGTGAATATACTTGCACACCATTCGCATGGACTCTAATGCACATTTTTGACAGAGGACATAATGCTGTATCTTTACCCTCTAAGGAAGCTCCAAATAACCAAACCCACTGTCTTTTTTTAAGCAGTGGTTATAGCTTACAGTTAATATGGTATGCAGCAAAATATTCCCTTTATCACACACCACAGATGGTGAGTGAATAGTCATAAAGGCAACCAACAAGGCTTGTGTCAAGGATGATGTAGTGGTACAGACAGCTACTGTAAATAACAATACCTGTGGAAACAATAAATTTACAAATGGTTTGTAACCCAGTAACATCATAGTAGCCACAAAACACTCACAGTGGAATATATCCTGGGTCTGTCAGATGATATTTGGTCATCTCTCTCCTCTAACCCAGCTCCTCGAGCAGAGCAACCACCACAAGTTATGAAATGACTGCTTTTCTGCAGAATTTAATAGTATTGAGTTTCTCTCCTGAATCCATAGAACCTACTAAGTCCCATCAGCACCAGCCGGCAGCATGGCTGGTGGCCAGGCATGTTGGGAGTTCTAGTCCAGCATCTGAAGGTTCACCACAGGTTCCCCATCCCTGTCAGAGTACCTAAACTGGCGACTTTCCTAGAATTCACGCCATGCTTTCCTATTTCCCTTTTACCCACAGGAATTTTCCCTTGCAGAGGATGGTCCTACATTGAAAACTCCTGCGGTGAAGAAGTCCTTGGAAGATGATCTGAATCTTTGCCAGAAACAACAGTCGCCTTCTCCTTTTACCGTATGCTTCTCTTGCCTCCGAGACAACCTGTCTCTTCTCCCAGACACATCCTTTGCAAGCACACTTCTTTTCACGCCTAATGATTTATTCAATCATCAATCACCTTATTTCTATGGGTTGACAAACAATCTTCTCAAAGACAAGACTGAAAACGTGGTGCTTACGATGAATATAAAATGCCATCACAGTAAAAAGTGGAAATAGCATGCTCATATTTTCATTTTAGTTGCAAGGTCCTCGACTAGGTTTCAATCATTCAGTGCAGCTAAGATGGGGGGAAATAAAAGTTTGCTTTTTAAAAATTAGGCTTTCAAGATATATTTGAGAATAAAATTTTAATTAACTGTAAAAGATGCTTTCGCTATAAATAACCTTTGGAACAGTGTCATTTTATTTTTAGTATATATATGAGCCTAATGCATCAGACACAAGCTACAGACCTTTAGAATCAACTCTCATTATGGGTTTCTGTGAGATTTTGAAAACCTGAAAAACTACAGTGTGGGATGACCAATATATTAAACTTCACAATTCTTTTTAAAGGACTTTTTATTTGCCTTCCTGACCTTGAAGTGTCATCATGTCTGTTTTGATAATTTGTTCCTCAAGCTTTTCTGTATACAATTAATAGGAGTTTTACCTGCTGATGTGTACCTGTATATCAACCCAAGTGGTTTGAGCAGTTTTTCTAGTAAACTGGAAAGAATTGTTATTGCTCTAGGCAAGTAGGAATAATTATAATGTATGCTGTAGTACGAATGATGATAATAAAGTGGCAAAACAAGAATCATCTGTGAATGCACACCATATTAGATCTTGAGATGTCCTTCCATTTCAGTGAGCCTGTTTGCTAGAAGCAGACTGCAGTTGCAGACCCTGAGGGTTAGGTACAGGGGCGCCTCTAGGTTCTTAAAAGCTTCAAGGGCATAAGCCCATGATGCGAATTTGCATATGCTAATTTAAACAGAGGTCTCTGAGCAAATTAAGATGATTGGCGGCTGGGGTCTCGCCAACACTGCGCCCTTTGCAACATACACAGCTGTCCTGTAGGTGAAGTAAAATTTCAAAATTTGAAGGTGGTACATCGTGGTGTTTGGAACTGGCACTGATTCTGGGAAGGACCATAGCAGAGCACATCCTTCACAAGCTGAAGGTCCCAGCTCCGAATGGCATCTCTAGGTAAGGCTGGCAGAAACCCCTGTCTGAAAACCTTGGACAGCTTCTGCCCGTCAGCATAGACCATACTAGGTGGACCAGTGCTCTGGCTTCACATAAGGCAGCTTCCTATGTTGTTTTGATTACTTCCAATTTGTTTAAGTCTCCTTGAGTGGACTTTCTACCCTGAAAGGTGGCCTAAAAATATTCTTAAAATTATCATGGAACATGAGAGCAATAAACTTGTGAGCCTTATGAGGGAAAGGTGGAAGCAAATGTTTTTCCACATAGGAAATGTTTGAGGAAGCTGCATAATTGATTATTTAGAGAAAGGATTTGGGAGTGTTGTATTTTTTTAAGGAACTATCAAGGAAGTGCAAGAATGGTGGTTTCTAATTATAGCAAGTTAGACATCTCAAGTTAATGCTTTCAAACTAGAACAGAGGCTCAGTGAATAAAGATGCCCCCTAGAAAAAGTTCAGATCTTCAGAATACTACGAAGGTGGACATATCTGAAAGGACTCATTGGCCAGCATCCATGCAGCGGTGGTTGTGGAAAGTGGTGTCCTGAGTGCTGCTATCATCGAGTAACAAGGGGAGAGAGGGACTGTTATGCTACAAGTGCTGCAAACAGATAGCAGAGCTACATGGTGGAGAAAGCATCCCATAAAGTCCAGTGTAGATGGATGACATCAGCACACCTTGAACGTCCTCAGGTATTGTTCTGTGAACTTACCTTCACAATGCAGCCTTAGCTCCCCACTGCCCTCCCCCACTGCCTGTTACAAAAATGTCTTTTTCAGGATCTGTTTTTATTTTTTATTTTTGTTGATAATATACATACTCCTTCTGCCATGCTAAAGGCAGGTAAGTTGAAAGCGATATGGAAGCAATGGTTTAAATGTGCATTTCCAGGTAATTAGCCCAATGTCCTTTGCTATGGAAATCACTTGGTGAGATGCCAGTACATTTTGAAATGACCGTCCCTGGCCCAAACCAATTACCCCTGCCTTATCAATGAGGCTGACACTTGAAAGTGATAAACTCTGCAAGTCCAGACTCTTTAATGTTTTAAGGAAACACAGCTGGGAAATCTCTTTAGCACAGTAAGTGAAGGCAATTTTTTTATTTAAAAAATAGTCATGGCCACCTGACTTGCACTGAAGTTAGCATCTTAAATTGGTTCAGTTCCTAGAAGCCAGCTCCCATGGGGCTAAGATATATATCCCCTTTTCCTGGGATCTTTTGTGGGTGGGGCAGGAATGGTTTGTTTTTTGTTTTTGCTTATAGATGCTGTCAGAATTCCAAGCAGAAATTTTTGTCCATCTGATTGCTAAAATATGCAATTAAGACTGTCTGGCATATAACAACCCCATTGTAAGGCTTGTCTATAGAAGTTAGCTTTTTGTTTCTTTTCTACTGTTGCTAGTGTCTTCCACACACAATTGCCTGTGTTATGTTATGATTTGCCTATATCTCTCCATTATCAATAAAAACAATTTTCTCCACTTGCTGCGTTCTAGATTGAGCTGAACTTGCACATTTCTCAAACCCATGAACATGCCTAGCTGTTTGGCAACATTTCGGACATAGAATTGTATAGTTGGAAGGGATGTGAAAGGAGTCTGTAAAGGGAAGGTTGAAGGACCCCGGTACTGAGAGAGACAGTATGACTTTATGCATATGTGTGCTAGGCTATCCTCCTTTCTACTTTGGAGGGCTTTGGGAGGAATCAGAAAATTTCATTAGAAGGCTGGTAGTAACACAGAACTGGGTAGCTCAGGGGCATGAAATGTGGGGACACAAAACATCTTGGGGAAAAGAGTGATTTTCCATGACAGGCATATACTCTGCTTAGGCCCCACTTGTTAGGGCACAGTTTTCCCCCTTTCTACTACAAGCCATCAGTTAGCCTTTCTCCATTTGCTGATAACCCTATGGAATCCTTGGAAAATTTAGAGGAAGTGTCATTGTGCTGTAGATAGAATGGGACAGAGATATATGATGGAGGGAGGCAAATTATACTGAGGGCCTTTCCAGGCCATTCCCGCTCCCCCCCCCCCCCCGCTCACATAAGAAATGTGTAGTTCCAGGTTCCAGGCATACTTTTATCAACATAGTGCTTCTGTTGCAGGGATAATATTTCATTCCTCCATCACTTATCACTTAGAATTTGGTTGTGAGCATTTAGAAGGCATCTAATGAGTAAGAAAAAATAGGCACACAAGTCCCTTTTGGGGTGTTAATCATGCAAAAGGGGATCTGTGCGTAGAAAGGGGCAATGTGTCAACATGTTGAGCATGGGCATCTGAGAAAGGGAAGCCTATGCACAGATCATTCTGGGTTGAGAGTTTGTGTGGAATACTTGGCACTTGGGCTTCCCCTTCTCAGCCCTCCATTCATCACACATTGGAAAGAGTGGGGTGAAGAAGCTACTTGACACACCATGTCATGGGCAGGGGTCAGCTTCACCTGCTGAACAGCAGTCTGAAGGGAGAGAAGGCGGAGCGACTCCTCCACCTGTAGCTGATCAGCTTTCAAGGACACAGGAAAAGGCAACAATGAGAACCAGCTGGCTTCAGCCGCCTTAAGCAGAGAGCAGTCAGATGCTGGAAACTATGCTTGTAGTTCCTGGCCTTACCGTGCTGCTTCCTGCTCATCTTGACCCTTGATCATCATATTCCCTGAACCCTGGATCATCTGACCACATGGTTTGCTGTTTCCTTGTCTTTAGGACTGGACCTTTACTTCAAATGCTGACTTTGTCTCCAGGTAGGTACACCTCAGAGTCTTTTCTGGTTGGCCTCCCACTCCACTGAACTCTGCATGTCATTTCTCTGCAATGAGACTACTATACACCATACATTTAAGTGCATGAATCATGTGACTATCACATGATTGGGCAGACCTTTCTTGGCCCAGAAGTGCAGGAGATGAATCTGATGGTTTTTCAAGCCAATAGTTCTCCAGCGGCATCTGAAAAACATCATAAATTTTATATAATGATTGACAACTATATTTGAGATTCTTATTTTCCTCAGACACATAAAAGGATGCAATAAGTGCTTTGTATGAAAACAGACAATAAGAGATACCAGTAATTCTGAAAAAATAAAATTACAACTTCAAAACAAAACTAAAATATAGGCAAACACCCCCTCTCTGCTGTCTTCCCAAAAGGATTTCAGTGGCTACTAGCCATAAAGACTATGCTCTATGTCTATTGAAGGCAATATGCCTCTGAAAGCCAGCAGGAAGAAATGGCAGGAGGGGAGAGTAATGTTGTGCTTAGCTCCTTCTTTTGGACTTACTATATGCATCTGTTTGGCCACTGTGCAGGATGCTCTTACGTTCCTCTGAAGCCTCCCATTTGTCTCTTGCTTTTTCTCAAAGAGTCCCTCTCTCACAGCTTTCCAAGATGTTCATATGGGCCACTCTTCTGACATTCATTCAGTGTTGTACATTGGATGGAAAAGCTGCTCTCCAGCATCTGTTTCAGCACATACCTCTAGGTATGCTAGCTTGTCAGTTGACCAATTGTATAACTGCACAAAGAAGGAAACCCAATTGCTTACCTATAACTTTCTAGGCTAAGCACCTTGGGGAGTCACAAAAGTCGCCCTCCTTTCCTACTGATGATGTCGTGGCTTTTGGGGCGCTGGAATTTTCCTAGCATTGTAGGGAAAAAACTGTGAAGGTTGTCCTCCATCTCCTCGACTCATGCACAGGAAATATGAAGGTCTGTACCCGAGAGGAGTCAATACAGCTACTTCTCTATAGACAGATTCCCAGGTACTACACAGGTAAAGAACCAGCAGTGTCTGACCAGATAACTGCTTGAAGAGCAAAAGTTACAGGTAAGCAATTGGTTGTTTTCAGTGGCTTTTGTGGTCACCTGCTGTATCAGTAAAGCGCAGGTGTGCTTATTCAGCTCTTTTCACCCAGAGAGAGCAACAAAGACCAAGAATGCTTGCAGAGAATTGGTATTCCCAGGTGAAGTTGTTCGCTGGAATTGGGAGTGGGAATTTAGAGTATTAAATGAAAATGATGTTAAGCTTTCCGCAGCTGGACCTAACAGGCTAGTTGTCATAGCGCTTGCAATGGAAATTACCATACTGAACCATTAATGTCACCCAGCCACTTTCGTCACCTCAGTTATTAGCAATATATATTAGCCACACACTGCTGAATGCCAGCATAGACTTCTAAGTGGTTTCCAAAGTATAAAAACCAGTTAGGCAAACATAAAAATGTAAACATCCATAATTAAAATGCACAATAAATCCCATTTTAAAAATTTAAATATAAACATATATAATTAAAATACGTAATAAAACA
Organism: Podarcis gaigeae; assembly: GCF_964106915.1. Lineage (NCBI taxonomy): Eukaryota > Metazoa > Chordata > Lepidosauria > Squamata > Lacertidae > Podarcis > Podarcis gaigeae. The sequence continues at coordinate 56,697,965 of NC_139678.1, read as the reverse complement.
ATCCCATTAAAACAACAGCAATTCTACAATTAAATACACGGGGCTCCTAGAATTCTGCCAGTGACCACCTTTCCTTACAACACAGAACGTCCCATAAATTGTGGCTTGGCATACAGATTCCTAAAGTCTTGTGTGCCCATCATTCAACAGTATTTGGGTGTGTATTTTTAGGAGGCAGACAGTGGTATTGCAAAGTCCGCTGCAGCTACATGCTACTACCCTTGGATAGAGAAGAGCAAGGGCAGCATTAAGGAATAAATCCAGGGGTTTTTAATCATCTGAAAAGGCTTTCTTGTCTATCACAGATACGATGCTGAAGACATGCTCTGAAGGAGGTGATAAAATGTTTATTGGATATAGGAAGCTTTTGGCTACACAAGGGCTTTCCGGGGTAAATTGCCTTTCGTTGAGCCGATGGCTATTCTCAGTAAGAAGCTTCTATTTGGTCTTGTCGGCATGGCAAACCCCCACACCGTTTGCCCAGGGTCCTCTATTAGCACAATATCAGTTTCCTTTCATGCCTGGGCTGAGTGACACCTCTTCCTCACTTTTGGCTCAGTAAAAATGACACGGAATTCAGTTCTGGTCTTCTAAGCAAAGAATCCAGTGGCAGAGCTCCCTAAGCAAAAGGTCAGCTCCAAACCCTCTGCAGTGTGTCCAAGCCACTGCCAACACTCCCAGCAGACGCTCCCATTTAAAACGACAGATCAAATAGTGCAAATGCCTTTTGCCCCTGAGATGCGATGCTGTCTGCCTGCATATAAAATATTAAATTCAGTATCAATTATAAGAATGTTGAGCTGCAAAAAAAGAAATGAAATGCATTCTGTAAGTGAAGACTCTAGGCCAGAAAAAAATGATTTAAAATGGGGTGTTGTTGTTTTTTAAAAAACGAAAGCAGCCTTTTAGTTTGTTTTTAACTGCTCTTAATTATTGAAATAAGATGTTGACAAATAAATCCTTGAGAGATAATGAGGATACTAATGAGAAGTAGCAACATAAATATGTTCATAAAATATATATTGAAAAGTAACAAAGGCAAGGGAATTTGATCCGGAAAATTAGCCTCCTTTCAAAGAGCAAGCTAATTAAGTAAGAGAAAATAAAGCATAGGACTAGATGACGCATGGTTCAATATTAATAGCTTCTGCTCAAAGCTTCAAATACATCCATGCCAGTCTGAAACTGGTTTCCAGTGAACAGAAATGGGTTGCATAACTTGTGGTCTGAAACCAGTTCAATATTTTCTTCTAACAGCAAAGTAAAGCACTTCTAGGCAGTTGTGTGCCACTAGAACACGTGCAAATGGGGAGTTGCCTGTATCCGTTTTGCGAGGAGGTGAGGTGAGAAGAAATATTTCCAGTAGTTACAGGGGTAAGAACATAAGCCTGCTGCATCAGGCCAAGGGACCAAAAAGTCCAGCATCCTGTTCTCATAGCAGGTGCCTGTGGGAAGCCTGTAAGCTGGACAGGAGAACAGCAGCACTCTGTGCACCTGTGATTCCCAGTAACTGGAATTGAGAGGCTTTTTGGCTCTAACCACGGAGGTAGAGCACAGCCATTGAGGCTAAGGCAAAAGACAAGTGTGCATTTATTTCTGTGCCTTTTCCCCCTGTCTCCCCATTTCCTATCTATGGATTAAACAACCCACGCTGAATATTATTTTGGACTTTTCTACTCGTGAGTGTATGCATATATAGCTGCAGGAGTTCAAGTAAGATGGTGAGCACCAGGTGTTTCAACAATAATATTAATATTCAAAAGGGTTTCTTAACCAATATTAAGCCTAAATTCCCCCCGGGGGAACTGCTTAATAAAAGTCAGGATCTTTGTGCCGAAGGCAGCACGTGACAGAATGGGGTGAGGAGGGGCGAGGGGAGGAGAGCCCAGCCCCAATATTCATCCACAACTTCACAAATCACGGTTTATGGTGCCTCAAATGGTTGTCCAAACGAGGCACTCAGTGCAGTCATTATTTTCCACCCCCTTAATTGAAGTTTGCGTCCTTCGCATTACATTATCCAAACTGTAGTAGCTTCATTCTGGAAACATAAAATATTTATACAGGGGGGAAATAGCCTAGCTGCTATTTGTTTTAAGAACTGCAGTGTCCAGGGTGACTTTCGGGGAACCACGCAATATGAATAACTTCTCACGTAGATGCAAAAACTCAACCGATGCAGACGGAGAATAGATTGTAACTTGAATCTCCTGAGGAATGCTCTGCGAGGAAGGCAAGTGTGTGCTTGCTTCACCCCCTCTCTCAAGTGTTCAAGCTAAACGACTCCTGTGTCAGTTCCTGTGCTACTGTAATGGGTTTCAGATGAGCCCCATGAGCTGTCTCTGTTCTGGAAGTTAATATTACATTACCAACCTATTGCTGAGACACATGGTTCAAATTATTATCAAAGCGCACTCGCCATCTCCAATGACGACGGGCTGTTTGCACATTGGCTTTATCACTTAATAACAGCAACATCAATTGATGCCTTGCATATGGGAAAGGGCCATTGCAGAGATAACACACATATGACCTTACATAATGCTTTTTGGTGGCATTTGGTTTATGAACCAAGCCAGGAGGAGGAGGAGGAGGAGGAGGAGGAGGAGGAGGAGGAGGAAGAAGAAGAAGAAGAAGAAGAAGAAGAAGAAGAAGAAGAAGAAGAAGAAGAAGAAGAAGAAGAAGAAGAAAGAAGAGTAGTAGTAGTAGTAGTAGTAGTAGTAGTAGTAGTAGTAGTAGTTTGGAGTTGATATCCCGCTTTATCACTACCTGAAGGAGTCTCAAAGCGGCTAACATTCTCCTTTCCCTTCCTCCCCCAGAACAAATACTCTGTGAGGTGAGTTGGGCTGAGAGACTTCAAAGAAGTGTGACTAGCCCAAGGTCACCCCGCAGCTGTATGTGGAGGAGCGGGGATGCGAACCCGGTTCACCAGATTACGAGGCTACTGCTCTTAACCACTACACCACACCACACAAGAGAGACAATGGCCCCCACCATATTTGAGAGATCTACAGGCATTCATTGTTTTTTATTCCCCCCCCCCCCATTTTCTTGAGTCCAGGCAATGCTTAATTTTATCCCCCATGTATATCCGATTAGTAAAGCCTCAGGTTTCTGGTGTGCTACATGACAACTCACATTGGGTTTTTGCCCTGTCTGAAAAGTCTCATTGCTTGATATGCAAGATCTGCAAGAATCCAGCATTGCACAGGTTCCTCCATCAAGTGTGGTGCTCTTGCAGAAGGGTAGAGCCAGGAAATGGGATTTTACAGCTCTGGAGGTCCTCCTTGCCCTTTTGGGATCAGGTACCCATGCTGAATTCTTTTGTCCAGGGGAAAGAGTAGAGGAGGGCTGAATCGCAGAATCATAGAGTTGGAAAGGGAGCCAAGGGTCATGTAGTCCAGCCCCCTGCAATACTGAGTGGTTACCATTTTAAAGGTTATAATATGGGCCAAACAGAAGTACTTTTTATTCTGTTGGCTGATGATGGTAATTTTGCTGTTGCAGCCCCATATTTCTGAAACACCATCATGTAACCATCAATGGGTATATTAAAAAGAAGTCAAGATTTTTCTCTCTAAAAGCAAGCAAGCAAGCAAAGGAAATAATGTATTGGGAAATTTAGCTTTGTAATAACGTTCAGCAATTGTGTGGGGACCATCTCGGCTATGCGAGTGCTCAGCTTTTTATTAAATGTCAGTTTCCTGTTCCCTTTAGGAGTTTGCTCTCAGAAGCAACTCAGAGTTGCAAGAGGGACTTTGGGCATATTTCAAATAAAACCATATTTAATCACTGAATTATTCAGATTTTTCTTTTTAAAAAGTTTCACCCTGATACAAGTTTTCAAGTGAAAACTGCACTTCAAAATTAGAAACCCTACAATAATCTGTAACTGGGGAGATCCCAGGCTGAAAATCATCCTAATGCTTTTGGAATCATTTCCAGACTCTTCTTCCTGTCTTCTGCTGTCCAGAACACCTGATGAAACTTGGAAAGAGGACATTCGTTAAACACAGCGCAGTGGAAATGTGCGGGGTTTCTGCTTAATGCATTTTTATCAGTTTAAACCCTGCCCTATTCCTCATGATTGCTACAGCAGCTTCTCATAAACTCTTCGAGTACCACATTAGTCCACGAGCGAAAGAATTACATTGTTTCCATTTTGTTCTGAGGCCATGCTGTGCAAGCGCTGATGTATTATTTAGATTGGGCTGAATTATGTTTTGATTTGACAGGGACTGCGCTGCTCAGAGGAATCCTGAAGAGGCCTTTATCAGGAAACCAGAAAACAGCCTCCCTTGTAATGATTCATAGCTTAATAAAAAAAGGGGGGAGGCTGTTGCTACATAGACTAAAAAGATAGGAGTTTATGTAGTATGTGGTCGGGCTTACAAGGGAATTGAGAGGCACTCTTCAGATCCTGGGATAACAATATGCCTTGGTCCAGCTCTGATTGCTTGCCTTCCTTTGTGCACTGGTTTTCTTCCCAAAAGAGGAGATGTTGCCATCAAATGAGAGAAGCTCCTCTGAAGTGTTGCTGGTTTGAAAAGGTGGACCAGAAAGCTACCTGTAGTGGCATGACAGACATGTCTCTGGAGTTCTCAGGGCCTCACACCAGAGAGTAAAGGAGAGCCATGGTAAGCAGAGCCCTTTGCAGACAGCCTGGAGAGATACTCGGATTTGTTGCTTTGGCTAATGGCAGTAGGGAAGAGGCAGCAGCTTAAAGCCTACTAGTCAGTGTAAGCCTGAGGGCAGTTTTCAATGCGAACACGGGCCCCATCAACTATTCCAGGAGCTTGGAGAGGCCTTCCATGCCATAGTGACTCAAAAGGTAAAAGAATGAAGCAAGAATATGAAACTTGATACTATTTAAGGTACCACCCGATCACTGCTTCACCACAGAAATGAGAGCCCATTGTTAAGCACAGGAGCCTTGGCAGAGAGTTTTGGAGATGATGTAGCAACTGTCAGGGAACCACGTGAACACTGCCTTGGGCTCAATGGTTTCTCAAAAAATGGGATATAAATGTAAGTAAATAGATAAGAGTTTTCCTTTTTAAAGTAGAGATGGCGATCAATATCTGAGATCTGAACAAAAACTACCGTAAATGACTGAGATAACTTAGTCAGTAGAACACCAGACTCTTAATCTCAGGGTTGTGAGTTCGAGCCCTGTGTTGGGCAAAAGATTCCTGTCATGGCTAAAAGTTGGCTGCTGTTTCTTTAATGCTTAAAAAGCTGGGTCAGCATGAGTCAGCGGCCTGCACCGGGTTGTCTATATAGAGTGAGAAATGTTAGTTTGTTGTTGGGTTGGTTGGTTGGTTGGTTAGTTAGTGAAAGCTGGTAGTGTTGGTGTGTGTACAGTTGGTCAGTCACTTTTGCAGAAAGACTTTTAAGAATAAAAGCAGAAAGTACTCTGCAAGGATACTCTTCTCATGGACTCTTTTATGCCGACAAGGGTCCGAGGACCAGGCTGGGGCGACAAAGGGAGGTCAGAACCCTTTCTCTTTTTTTACAAACACTGACAATTCCTACATTGCAGGGGGCTGGACTATGGTGCCTTCCAACTCTACAATTCTGTGATCCTTGACAGAAAACATAAGAACTGCAGTACTGCCTTATACTTCTCTTGCTTCAGCAAAAGGTTCTTACATGTTGTTATGTGAATGTTTTTTAAGTCTCAGGAGTGTCGGGAGGAAGATAGGCACACGCAGCTCAGTTACTGACCATTTATCTTTTTTAATATCCCGGAAAGCAAGGTATTTCTGCAAATCTTTCTGCTCCAGTTTTTGGCAAGCCTACCCCTGTTCTTGAGTTCTAGTGTTTCAGGAAGAATGAAGATATGAACTCCCAATGAATCTACAAAAGCCACAAATCAAACCGTAACAAATCACAGCAGAGCAGAGTGATATATTCTCATTACTCACCTTGGGGTGACGTGAAGAGTCAAACGCTTTGAAAGGTCAGAAGCTTCATTTGTAGCCATGAGATCTGTTCACTAGTTGTGCGCCTTTCGTTCTTCAACCTGTCAACTCTGAAACTGTGGTGCAGGACTGGAGCAAGGAAAAAAATATGCCCTTCTCCTCTAGCAGGGATTTGTATACTACCTCTGTGAACTTTTGGGTCTGTAGCACAACATCCTGTAGGGAGCATGTTCTTTTTCAACTGTGCAGAAAGCCACTCCTAAGAAAAAAAGCGACTCTATTGTTAGCTTCTTCCCAGAAAGCTGAGGATACGTGATGCTTTTAATTCTGCATAACTTAAGTTTTCGTGGCAGGGTTTCAGTGCAACCTGGCCTGCATCCACTGACAAAAATCAGTGACAGAACTGGCACACTCTTAACAGCCATATTAAATATTTTTATATATCTGCAGAAATTCACCCCGTACCTCTGCCAAAGGACTATACTGAAACACTTTGGCTCGATGAAAATGATGCGATGGAAGGCAAGCATCTCTGCTTCCTGCAGCCTTAGAATCAATTCTAGCAGCCAGTTTTGGGAAGAGTGATTTGACAATATGAAGCCAAGGATACACTGTACACATAGCACCTCTTTTATTCCATCAGTAGTCTTGGATTTGGGCTGGAGAAACCATTGAAACACAGACATTTGCATGAGCATCCCTATCCATTGCTTTGTCAGCAGGCTGGACTAGGAAAGTCCCATCCCCTGCCAACACATGAGCTTTAATGATACATAAGTAGCCAGATGCTAGAGGTGGTCATCACTGCAGTTTGGCCAAATATCTAATGGGATGCTATAGCAGGCTGGGAAATTTGTGGACCTCCAGATGTTATTAGGCTCCTGTCATCCCTGAACCTCAGCTATGCTGGCTGTGGCCGATGTGAACTGGAGTCCAGGATCATTTGGAGTCCCACAAGTTAGTCATCCCTACTTTCAAAGATTTGTGCCTGTGGAACAGCTGCCAAGGGCAATGGATGAAGATGAAAAATGAATGTGTGTGTGAGAGAGAGAGTTTTCTGGTGATATGAAAATACTCAGTTGCTAACTGCTATTAGTAGAACATTAGGAAACCCAGATGGTAAATACGTTGCATGGAATTCAGTGTCAAACTGATACAATCATTCTATTAGCACCATATTTTCTGATTTCCAGATGGAATTATCTCCACTTTCCTTCCATCCATGCGCTGTTCAAGGTGGGCAGGTGGTTTTTTTCGGACCCTCCAGAGTGAATTTTGAGGAGGTGGGGGCATGCAGGAGGAGGAGTGGGCATAAGTCCTTTTGTGCTAGTAGGAGTCCTTGCTGGCTTCTCCCAGGTGAGTTGAATCTGGCCCATCATTATTAAATAAAAGCAAATGAGAATTTAATCATTCCTTATGGATTCTGGTGAACTATCTCTTTGCAAATGGCACATGAGCCACCTCATCTGTTCTTAGCAGAAAATTCCCCCATCAATGATGGGATTGAAAAACAGCAACTTATCAAAATGCACCTAGAACAATGGGAGTTTCAAACACGGCAGGGATGGGGATGTTGTACAGCTGGGAGGACCATTGGCCATGCTGGCTGGAACTGATGGGAGTTGGAATCATTCAACAGCTGGAGGGCCATAGGTGGTTGTTATTGTATTAATCATCTTCTATGCAATCATCTCAAGGCTGACCAACCTGAGTTAGAATGTTGAACTAAAGACTGGGGTACTAAGCTTTGAAGCCTCTCTCAGCCACAAAGCTCACTGAATGCCTTGGACCATTCACTGTCTCTCACCCCAACTTATCTCATGGGGTTAGGCCCATCCCAACAATGAGATGGGGTGAAGCAGCCATCTCAGGCGGCAGAAGCCCCTGAGGTGGTGCTGCCACAGGTACCCTGCCCACCCTGCTACCTCCACCGCCAGCAAAGAATCAGCACTGGTGGAGAAACTTGTTTCTGACAAGATCTCATGGAGTGCACAAAATCTCACCAGAAACCAGTGCCGATGCTGGCGTTGCTTCTCTGCCAGAGATGGAGGTGGGAGGACAGGGGGGCGGCAGCTGGGTGGAGTGACACTTCCTGTTTTATCCCAAGTGGTAAAATAGGATGTGCTGCCCCTGCGTAGGGTTGTTGTACTGAAGATGGGATGGAGAGGGGCGATGAACATGTAAGCTACCCTGGACCCCTTAGTGGAAAACTGGGGTAGAAATGTAATAAATAAAGCTGAATAAGCATATGCTTAAATTTTCCCAGTTGAACTCAATGGGACTCACTAACATGGTCAGCTGCTGTCTATTGTCCCAGTAATGTCTTAGTCCTGGGAAACCACATAACAAGTGGCTCATAAACTACCTATCCAAACTTGACAGTCTCCTCTCCACTGAAAGGTAAGATGTGATGCTGGATCAGGGGAAAGAATAAATCCTTCTGTGGAAATGAGCAGTGCACTGCTACTCTAGCTGGGAGGAATATTTCTTCCCAGCGCCAGCTGGTTATCAGTTTATTCCCTCAAATCATGTGGATTGATGGACCTTGTCATCTTATTCTAGTCTCTGGAACTGCAAATGCAATCCTGGTTCATATGAAAGGACAGGCCTTGTTTAAAACTTCCTGAGTCTTTTGCCTCCTGCAGGATTTGATGTATGTAAATTCCAGAGGCTCTAGAAATCAACCCCAAGTGGTGGTGATGGTTTGGGGTGGGGAGGGGGGAGCCTGTCTTAGGATCCTCATTTGGGGATAAACTAGGTAAGATGCTGGAGACCTGGGATCAGGTTCTCCCTACTTTAGATATGTATGGAACTAATTAGCAGGCCCTACATGGCTACTTTGAAGATCAGGGTTGTGGTGCTTGGGAAAGAAGCTACACTCTTCTCAGTTAAACCTCTCCTCTTGAAACTGCTTTTAACTCTGCAGTGGGGAAAACACTGAGGTGTGTGTGTGGTACCTGAATGTTTTCTCTGTGAAACTAATAGCATCTTTCAGGTGGCTGTTGTAACAATCTAGACTAAGGAAGTCACCACAAGCTACAAAATCAAGTGGGTGTGAGTCAAAAGTGTGGCCTTGCAACCCCTGAGTTTGAAGAGGGCTCCAGTCATGTAACACCTTTTTGCATTTTGTCTGCATATATGTGTATATTTAAAATAAAGTCAGTTGCATAGATAAGGGGGAAGTGATACTTAGTGGATTGACCATCTTGGTAGCCCCCACAACATAACTGAGTTCTGCAACAAATTTCAGCAGGAAGTAGGGAATGCCATCTGCGAGGCTCTGAACTAAAACAGTCAAGAATTCAGCTTCTCTGCTTGCAGGTTATAACCAGTCTTACTGAAGCCAGTTTTCGTACAGTGGTACCTCAGGTTAAAAACTTAATTTGTTCTGGAGGTCCGTTCTTAACCTGAAACTGTTCTTAACTTGAGGCACCACTTTAGCTAAAGGGGCCTCCTGCTGCTGCCCCGCCGTCAGAGCATGATTTCTATTCTCATCTTGAAGCAAAGTTCTTAACCTGAGGTACTATTTCTGGGTTAGCAGAGTCTGTAACCTGAAGCGTCTGTAACCTGAAGCGTCTGTAACCCGAGGTACCACTGTACTTATTTTGCTCTCTTTTTTTCCTGTGGGTCATCAAGGGGGTGGGGTGATGCTGTTAAGAGCTGTGGGAGAGGCATTCAAACTTCCCCTCCCGCCCCTTCTGATAATTGTAAATCCTACTAAGTTTTCACTCTGTCTGCCAAGAGTTTTATCAGGGATTTGCCACATACTTTTGCACACTCTATCTAGCCATGGAAACAAGAACCCGAGTGTGTGTGTGTGTGTGTGTGTGTGTGTGTGTGTAGCGCTTTTTTCTGGGCGGGATGCAGTGGGGCGCATACCCCTAAACATTTTGTGAATCTAGGTTTGGCCTCATTGAGGGGCAGTATTTCAATATGAGTAGGAAAATGAGAGAACCCCTAAACATTTTTTTAAAAAAAGCACACTCTCTCTCTCTCTCTGTGTGTGTGTGTGTGTGTGTGTGTGTGTTTAAACGGAATCTAAAATGTTCTATTTTATGAACTCTGAGCCCAGTACTATATTCCATGGCTGTGCAGAAATGGATAATGTGTGCACCCTTGACACAGAAAGAAGACAGAAAAGAAGTGACCAAGTAGCATGAGGGAGGGATGGAGAAAACTCCGTTCAGGCCTCAAAACATGGCATGTGGTGCCAGCTGAACATGAGCTCTCTCCAGGACAGGGTTGTTGGACTCCAGCTTCCATCAGTCCCAGCAGAATGGCCAGTGTCCAGGGTTGATGGGAGCCAAAGTCCAACAACATCGGAAAGATAATAGGTTAACACCCCCCCCCCTGCACTAGGCAGGGAGTGAGGGTTGCTGCGGGCAACTGCTTAGAAACCAGAGGAAGTTAATAAGTGCTATGTGATGACTTGGCAAGCTGCTGAACTGCGTCATCCTGCCAAGTGGTAAAGACAATAGCCTTGTGCAGGCATTACCAACAGGGAAGCAAACACACTGGGTATGTGGAGGGGAGCAAGCGGGGACAAATGCATGAGCTCCATCCCTCTTTCTGTCACCTTCCAGCTTGTGGGAAGTGCCCGTGTGAAGCAAGGAGCCATTTTGTATAGGAAAGTGCCTTATACTGTGTCCCCCTAGCTCAGCGTAGTCTACACTGACTGGCAGCTACTCCTTGGAGGCTTCAAACATGGGCCCCCCCTGCTTTCCTGGCCCTGCCTGGAGTTGCCATTGATTGAAACCTTTTGCATGCAAAGCAGCTGTTCTACCCCTGAGCTGCAGCCCTTCCCCAACCATGGATCCTCCCCAGGTATTTTAGAGTTCTAGAAGGTGTGAGATGCAGCCCCTGCTACAAAAACGTTCCTTGCTTCGTACAGCCATGCACCACTAACTGGAAGGCAACCAAAACAGTGACAAAGCAAGGGCTCTCATCCCACTGCCCGCCTCTTATAGGAATCTAAGGAACTTGGAGACTTGCATGATTTTCCTCACTGCTCAGCAAGACAAGGGGCTCGTCCACACTTCTGCTTGTCCCATACATAGAAACCATGGGTTTGAGCAGCTTTCTGCTTGCTCTGCACTTTCTAGGCAGTGTCCAAGCAGTGTTGCCTTTACCTGGCCGCTTTCCCCCAGGAGATGCACTCTTTAGTGCTAAATTGGAACAAATGGCAATCTGTGGCAAACCTGACTGCTGTTTGTTCCGATTCAGCAGGAGACCATGCATTTTCCCTGGGGGAAAGTAGCAGGCCTAAACAGAGTTTGGAATAGGCCCAAGGTGACCAACTGGGTTACTTGGAAATGGTGGTAAAGTGCCCCATTGTCTCCATTCACCTTCACAGAAGCCTATAAACCTCTTTGCTTAACAAATTTATTTCCTTATATGAAGCCAGTGATGCCTTGAAGAAGTCAGGCTGGCAACATATCCCTCAGAAGCGGTTTCTCTCATTGTCATGGCACCTGTGTGGTGGCAGCTACTACAATAGCGATGGAAGCCACATCTGCTCAGCTTTGTGACTCTGGCTGTGTGCGGTTCAAAGGACAAGCAGTCCTGCTGGAAGTCAAGAAGAACAGCAAGAGGCTTGGCCAAGCCTGTATACCACGTGCTCCACTTTCCACTTGCTTCACCTGGAACACAAGCCATTGTAAAATGTCTCTGAAAGCTTAAACCGCTCTTTCCATCTGGCTAAGTAACTACGGGAAGGAAGCTGGACCACTTCACTGGGCCCTGGATGACAAAGTGGCTCTTCAATTTATCTTGCTTGTACAATATTTGATTTGCTATCCAGCCCCTGCTTGACATTTATTAATGTTTTCTTCCACTTGTGCCGTCCTGCAAGCTTTAGGTGAGTGTTTCTTTTCAGTGCATTCAATTTATTTTTCTGCACAAAGTTTCTATTAAACATAACCTCTCTAACAGCAGGCGGGATTACGTCGTAATAGGATCCTGTAATAGCATAAACAGTCGCAAAGACGAGAGGATGAAAACTGGCTCAAGCACATTTGCTTCCTAGGATCTGAATTCCAAGACACAATCCAAACAGGGTCCAAGAGGAAGTCTATAAATTCTGGGGGCTTTAGTGTTGATGCCTGTTATGCAAAGTCAAGTCCAAGTGGGGAACAAATTCAGTGCATATTGCTTGCAAAAAGGAGATGCTGCAAACCATATTAAAATCCAGAGAGGAAGGGGCCAGCCTTTCCCAAAAATGAGCATTCCCTGGAAATTTCAGAGGACTTATGCATTTGGAAATGACAGACAGAGTAATGGATAGATGACAAAATGACAGGTGCATGGCATTTCATCTACATCTAGAGCTGAAGCACTGCACTGAATAAATGGTGTTTTGCTTTCCCAGGCAGTCTTTTCAAAGGGCCAATCTTCCCTTTAAGACTTCTGGTTTCATTTCATTTACGTTTCATTTTGGTTTCATTTACAGATGTGCATTTAGAGCAAGAGTGGGAAACCAGTGGCCTCTCATTCTCATTGGCTGTGGCCAGCATGGTCAGGAATGGTGCGATTTGTGGTCAAACAACATGGAGAGGGGCCACAGGTCCCCTATCCCTGATTTAATGGGATTGGAAACATAGAAAAGTGTGTGTGTGTGTTTGTCTTCTGTGTAGAAAGGAGCACTTTGGCAAGTGCAGCTTAACCTGCAGATGTGGGAAAAGCTGAATCAACTGATATCTTCTCTTCCACATGTTAAAGGTACAGGACTCTTGGGTCCTTTTTGCACTGGCCTACCTTAGTCCTAGATGTTGAGTACAGTCAATGGACCATAAATTCATGAAAGTCTTTGCAAAGGTCTGGCAAGATGGCTAATCTGCAGACAACTGAAAAGACGGAGGCACACAGTGAGGACATTCATGAGGGCCTCATCGTATGGTGTAAAAATGATGTGGTTGTTGCTGGATGCCCACCATGTGTCATCATATTCCACTGGAACCCATCGTGTGACATTCATTTCCCCTTTAATCATTAGTGTTCACTAGGACGACATGCAGCAGGTTATTGCCAGATTGCAAACCAGAAAATATGGGTGCACTTTTAAATTCCTAAGCAGAGTGAGTGTCAAAATAATCAACCACAACTGATCCTTTTTGCTTCCAGTTAACCTGTTTGTTTTTCAATGGTGGTCTTTCTCCTCCTATCACAGCAGAGAAACTTATCTGCTGTTGCATGCAGGAGAACTGAGTAGATCAGAAGAGCTCCTCCTTTTTTTCCTGCTTCATCAAGGAGTTTTGGGGCACACACCAGTTCTGTGAAGCAGTCCTCAGCTTATCTGACCTCAATTCACATTTTAGCTTGTTCATGTGAAGAGTCCCTGAAGTTAACTTGCTTCCACTTAAGAATGTAGACTCCAAATTCCTAACCGAGTCTTTGGAACCCGGCAACCAGCCCTTAGTGATTGCAATGCAGCTTATTATTGTTTCAAGGATTAGAAGGCAAACTCTGCCTCCCCCCTACTCTGGTGAGGAGAGAGCTGTGGAATGCTGTCTGGGGCCATCTCAGGCAAAACAAAGATCTCCCTAGACCAGGTGCTTAATGCCTCATGGATTCAGTTAACCACTTGCATGCTTCCATTGCAGGCCATTTTTAAACTACTGTGTCTAAATAGAACTCTTAGCCATGGGCGTAGTAGCCAAGGGGGGCAGGGAGGGGCAGCTGCCCCCCTAAATCAATAAAAATGAATAAAATTACATAGCTAAATGAGGTTCCTCCCCCCCTAACAAAAGGCTTGCCCCCCTAACAAAAATCCTGGCTACACCCATGCCCTCAGCCCCAGCTAGTAGACACCCAGTAAATGTCATGATATTGTGAGGAGGGCAAGTAATCTAACATCACATTCCTGTCTACTCAGAAGTAAGTCCTATTGAATTCACTGGGGCAGAACGTACTGCCAGATAAGCATGATTTGGATTGCAGCCCATACCCTCCAACATTGCCCCAATGAAAGTAGGGACGTCCCATTCCATAATGATAATTTTACTATTTATACCCCACACATCTTACTGGGTTGCCCCAGCCACTCTGTGCAGCTTCCAACATATATAAAAATGTAATAGAACATTAAATGTTAAAAAAAAAACCTTCAGATGGCTCGGGGGCTGGATAACTCCATACACTCCAATGAAAATAGGGACATCCTAAAGAAAAGTGGGACATTCCAGGATCAAATCAGAATCCGGGATGACTTCCCTAAATCAGGGATGTCCATGGAAAATAGGAACACTTGGAGGGTCTGGCAGCCTATGAGAGACTATGAAATAAAGAAATAAGATGTTTAAACACGCAGGGTAGCATTCAACTACTACTCAAGGCGGAGCTATTAAAATTGATGGATTTAATAAGTCATGTTTTTTCATTAACTTCAATAGGTCTACTCTGAGTAAAAGCTACTTGACAAGCACCCACATTTTTAGTAACATTTAAAAAGCATTTTAAATGAAATTGCCAGGCTTACTTCAAGCGCTGTTAGTAGTTGTATAGCAACTATTAAGTATATAAGAAGCACCAAAAACATGTGAAAACTCTGGGCATGGAGTGGATTCAGATGAATCCCAAATCTTGAATCAAAGTGAGATTCTGGGTTTGCCTGAGGTGAAGCAGGATTTGCCTGAGGCACCCTGAACTGATATGAAGGCCTCCCAAGCTCTTTCCAGCTGCATTGTGGGTGGAGAGTGGGTACCCAATTTTTACTTTTAAATGGCCTGTCCATTGTCAATAGACACAGTGCTCTGAGTGTCAGGCCTGAAAATGTTTCAGCTGACCTCCATGAATTGGAAAGTGAGACCAAAAGGCACCAAACTCAAACTGGGTACCAGAATGATATATTAGTGTATGGGATTTCATTTTGTTCTTTACTGGATACCACATATTACTTTGCAAATGAGCAAGAATCATTTTATTTGCCTTCAGACTTAATTTAACCTCAACTGGCTAAGGGACTTTATACGTTTATCCTATACTGCAGCCAGATAATCATCTGGAAATTTTGCCTGTCCCTTTAGAAACGCCATGGTGCTAAGAAAGAACAGGGCTCTGCTGGGCCCACCATCCTCTACTACCTGCCTGGAGAATCAATCAGGTCTCTCCTTTCTCCTACAGCAGATAGGAGAATGGGAGAGCAGCAGTCTGATACACCCATTTTCATCCTCTCAAAGCTATTTAGGGGACAGGCACACCAGAACTTTACATAATAAATATGCTGAGACAAAGGCTAGCAATCCTACTTCCACACATCAGGAGGGTGCATCCCTGTTCCTTTTTTAAATGCTACATGGAGCCAGTAATTTAGCAGAGAAATTCAACTGGCAAGACTTTTCCAAGTTTTGAAAACGATGCCTGCTGTGTAGCTTGAGAGGTCCAGTGGACCTGCTAGGAAAAACAACAAACAACAACTTGGTACCCTTTTATGTAGTACAGTTGTACCTCGGGTTACAGATGCTTCAGGCTACAGACGCTTCAGGTTACAGACTTCGCTAACCCAGAAATAGTACCTTGGGTTAAGAACTTTGCTTCAGGATGAGAACAGAAATTGTGCTCCGGCAATGAAGCGGAAGCGGGAGGCCCCATTAGCTAAAGTGGTACCTCAGGTTAAGAACAGTTTCAGGTTAAGAACGGACCTCCAGAACAAATTAAGTACTTAACCCAAGGTACCACTGTACTTGTATGTGACAAACCTATGAAGTAAATCAATTATTGATTTAAACTGACAGTGGCAGAGCAGAATGCTGAACTAGGATCTGGAGAACTAGAGTCTGAGTCCCTGTTCAGCCTGAAGCTCACTGGGTGATCTCAGTCTGGTCACTATTTCTCAGCCTAACCTACCTCACAGGATTGCTGTGAAGATGAAAGTGAGAAGGGAGCTTCTGAGACAAAAAGTAGCACGTGAACTGCAATCACACGTTGCTTTTGTGCCATTTCATTTTTTTAAAAATCACAGGATCACACCTGCCCACTGAGGAGGGTGAAATGGGGTAGGGGGTGGGTGGAGGATCATTGTTTTATTGCTTCTTAAAAGACATGTTAGTTAATAATAGCTGAATTCTACATAAGGAGAGATTAGGCTCCCATCCCTTCTTAGTGCTTATTCCATTTTGTAGAAGAGCCACCCACAGAGCACTTTTGAAAGAGAAACAAATCTGGGGAAAGCAAATGCAAAAGAGGCAGGGATATGCCGCCTGCCTCTCAAAGGAGGTTTAGATTCTCAGCTTCAGAAAACAACGGGCTTTTGTGTTTTTTTGTTGTTTCTTGTTTTTCTTCCCTTACACTGCTAAATTGCCAGTGAATGTTATTTCATGCACTCATACACGTGTTTCCAGGCCTGCCCAGCTTATTTGTAGAGGAACTAAAAGATTTACAGTAGGAGAATGTGGTGTTGGTTACGTTGGTGAAAACTTGTAGCATTGAACTGGAAGAACTCTGAGGATGAGGTTTTGGGGGGATGGTTACAGCAAAGGGTGTGGCAAATGGCACTAACCAAGAAGGTACATTCAGGACAGCCTGCCCGCCCCCCCCCCCAGTACTCATGGGAAATCTGATGGGATGAGACAATAAGACAGGCAGTATTTGGTCAAGAAAGAGAATGGTAGGGTGTGTTTGTGTGTAGATAGATAGACGATAGATATAGATAGATGAGATAGATGATAGATAGATTAGATAGATAGATAGATAGATAGATAGATAGATAGATAGATGATAGATAGAGGATAGATGAAAGATGATAGATAGATGATAGATAGATGATAAATAATAGAGATAGCTAAATAGATAGATAGATAGATAGATAGATAGATAGATAGATAGATAGATAGAAGATAGATAGATAGATAGATAGATAGATAGATAGATAGATAGATAGATGATAGATGATAGATAGATAGAAAAATAGATATAGATAGATAGATGATAGATGATAGATGATAGATAGATGATAGATAGATTGATAGATGATAGATAGATTGATAGATGATAGATGATAAATGATAGAGATAGCTAGCTAGCTAGCTAGCTAGCTAGATAGATAGATAGTTGGTTGGAGGTGGTGGCTGAACAGGGGCTGGGCATGGGTTGACATTTAACTCATATTCATGTTTGTGCCACAATTTTCCAACACAAAAGGCAGCCCTGCTTCTGCATTTTAAACAATAACTGGGGATGTGCAGCAATAAAGCTAGTGGAACTTTTCCTAGCAGAGTGGTGGACAGGGAAGAAGTCACTAATGGAAAAAGCTTCATTTGCTTCATTTCTACAGGTTCAGCAGGTGTAAAATATGCAGGCACAAGGCAGCAATTAAGTGGGAGGACTAATTCCGCCCAATTCATATTTTGGTAACCAGGCTTTTGTCTAAACAGAAAGCCCAGAACTTGAATGTGATCCTTTGTTAGCGCTAGGATTAAAAGGGCTCTGCTGTAGATCACAGAAGGATCTTTCTTTTATGTGAACATACAGAAATAGCTCAAAAGAGAATGATATAAAAAATACAACTGCCTCATAATTTGAACTTGATGAGAACCCGCACGTTAAATGAACCTGTTTCTAATCAATATTGTCTTGAACGCTGCTTGTGTTAAATTCTTCAGAAAGCCTTAAATTGCCCGGTGAACTCTATGACCCACTTTTATGAATTTCATTTCTGTCCTTTCTTGGAACCTGTTTCATTTTACCGAAGCACTGCCGTTGTGAGGGCAGGACCTTCTTCTAGCTCTCCCCAACATGCTCAGAAGAATATTCTGTCACAGTCAGCTGCTCCTTCTTAAAGCAACAATATCTAAGGACCGGGACACAAAGCCACCCCTTTTCTTTTTATGGAAGAACAGACATTAGCATTCAGCAGAAGCAATCCCATTTATAACTGTGTGCCCTGCAACAACCAATGATTGTCTAGCCCACTGGCACCATCTGTGCCATGTCACCTCTTCCAAGTTCTGGGTTCAGTAAATGGAACACATGCCTAACAATGGGATATGGCCTTGCTTATTAGCGTCACAAAGCTTGGCCTCCCCACCCCGCACTCTGCCTTTGTTTTCCTCACCTTGGAGAGGCCTCAGTTTAACACAGTCCTAAAATGCCTTGCTGGCGGGTGGCACTGTGGTCTAAAACACAGAGCCTAGGGCTTGCCGATTAGAAGGTTGGCGGTTCGAATCCCCGCGACTGGGTGAGCTCCTGTTGCTCGGTTCCAGCTCCTGCCCACCTAGCAGTTCGAAAGTACGTCAAAGTGCAAGTATATAAATGGGTACCACTCTGGCAGGAAGGTAAACGGCGTTTCTGTGTGCTGCTCTGGTTTGCCAGAAGCGGCTTAGTCATGCTGGCCACATGACCCGGAAGCTGTCTGCGGACAAACGCCAGCTCCCTGGGCCTATACAGCGTGATGAGTACTGCAACCCCAGAGTCATCCATGACTGGACCTAATGGTCAGGGGCTACCTTTACCTTTACCTAAAATGCCTTGCTAAAGTATTGGATCAGCTATAGCTTTGTGGCCGACTGTGTAGTTTGCATATACAAGAGCATAGGTATGATCCACCTCCTGCAACTCCATTTAGAGGGTCTCAATTGGTAGGCCCAGGTCAGTCATTCCCCTGAAACCATGAGGAGATTGATACAGGATCCACTACTGCATATCAGGACGGACATTGCAAAACTTGATACTGTAGGTGAAATGGGAGACAGAGCTCCTGAAGATGTAATAGTTGCATACAAGATTTGTCTCTTCCACACAACTCTTAAAGGTGAAGGAAGCCTTAATACCAGGTGTGGGGAAACTTTGACTGTATGTTGCTAAACTACAGCTCCCATGAAACCCAGGAAGGTTGGCCAGTGCCTAGGGAAGTTGTAGTGTATGAGGGGTGAATTGTAGGTGGGGTACCATGAGGCAAGACACAATGAGAACAGCAATAACCTTTAATAAACAAACAGAACTGAACAACAGAGGCAAAGCAACTGCTTATATATACCGTATTTTTCGCTCTATAGGACACACCAGACCATAGGATGCACCAGACCATAGGAGGGGGAGAACAGGAAAAAAATTATCCCCTTCTCTGCTCAGCCCCCTTCAGCGAAGCAGTAGGAGAAATGGACCCCCTTCCATTTCTCCTCCCACTTTGCTGAAGGAGAGCTGTGCAGAGAGGGAAAACTGTGCAGCGCCTCTCCAGAGAAGCCAAGCCTGGAGAGCAAGAGGGATCAGTGTGCACCGACCCCTCCTGCTCTCCAGGCTTCAGGCGGCTATCCGCAAGCCTCCGGAGCACAGCACTGCCGCTGTGCTCCGGGGGTTTCAGGCTTCTCCATTTTAGCCGCGGGGCTGGGGGAAGCCCAAGCTTCCCCTGACCCCAGCCTCCAGAACAGGTTGGGGAGCGGTGATCCCTTCTCCCTCCTGGGGAAAAGCCCGCAAGAGCCGCACAAAGCTTGTGTGCGGCTCTTGGGGGCTTTTCCTGCCTGCCTCCCCCCTGCATTCGCTCCATAGGATGCACAGACTTTTCCCCTTAGTTTTTAAGAGGGAAAAAGTGCTTCCTATGGAGCGAAAAATATGGTACTTCTGAAGGCCTGGGCCACACCCACACCCAACGTGATTGGCTGTCTAAACTTCCAAGCTGCAAATCCTAACTCAGAGTTTAAGGGCCAATGACAGAGGCCCAAATCCTGAAATGTTCTGTGATTGGATATCATGTATCAAATCAGAACACAGGGGCTCAGAATTCTTAGTCCAGACTCAAGCTCAGGCAAACATAGGCCACTGAATACATAACAAGGGGATTATTGTTTTGGTTTGTTACTATGTTATATCTTCTTGTGTTTTTATATTGTAAACCACCATGTGCTCCTCAGATGAAGGGTGGTATGGAAATTTAATAAATAGTAGTAGTAGTAGTAGTAGTAGTAGTAGTAGTAGTAGTAGTAATAGTTTAACAACATCCGGAGAGCCAAAAATTCTCCTTTATGCTGCTTTATGTCACCATTTTTTTAACTTCCCCAGTTCCAGCTGCTGAATTTACAGCACTCAGAAGTAAATCTTATTTATTCTGTAAACTGCTTAGATAGCTTTCCTTGATGGGTTGCCATATAATTTTAAAAAATGATAATGATGAGTCCAATTATACTCTATCTATGGGGTTTAACACCAGGTAAATGTGCAGCCTTACAGCCTTAATCAGTTCCTAGGCTTTCATTCCTTCTTCTCAGTCCATTCACTGGTCTGTTTTGCTCTAATTAAATGGGAGGGTGCCTGCCTTGATGCAGGTGGCTGAACTGAACTATCATCAGCTGTCTTTCAAACTTGTTCTGCCACTATAAATGAGACAGGGCTATGTCCCACAAGACCGTGAGAGTGAGGCCAAGATTTCCCTGAGAGCAAATCCCACTGAATTCAGTGGTACTTATCCAAACTTTGACAAAAACTGGTGTATGCGTGTGGGACTCCTGATTTCTTGCTGTTACAAGGATGCATTTTAATTGTTGCATTTTAATTGCTGCATTCTCAAATTTTAGCAGAGGCTAAAAAGCATAAGATGTATTTTTTGTGTGCATGAGAGGCATAGCATGCATGCAAATGGTTTCTTGACATAAAGGTAAAGGTAGCCCTGACCATTAGGTCAGTCATGGACAACTCTGGGGTTGCGCGCTCATCGCGCTGTATAGGCCAAGGGAGCTGGCGTTTGTCCGCAGACAGCTAATTCGCTTCTGGCAAACCATAGCAGCGCATGGAAACACCGTTTACCTTCCCGCCAGAGTGGTACATATTAATCTACTTGCACTTTGAAGTGCTTTTGAACTGCTAGGTTGGCAGGAGCAGGGACTGAGCAACGGGAGCTCACCCGTTTGAACTGCCAACCTTCTGATCAGCAAGCCCTAGGCGCTGTGGTTTAGACCACAGCACCACCCGCATCCTTATATAGTTGTTTTGAATTCTTCAAACCACCTGCTTCCTGAATAACTTAGCTGAAATTGGTGAGACTACTCTCAAGTTAGTGGTTTGCAAAAGAGAACTTAATTGGGGGGGGGCAGCATGGGTGGAAACCCACCGTGATGGAAGACATTTTTGGTCAGTTGAAGAAAGTTAACTGTTGTGGTGCATAACGAGCAGGAGGGAAGGTCAAGCCACTGGAGAGGTCAGGAGGACAGTTCATCTCTGACAGCTAGCACTGCCTTTGGTGGAACTGGCCTTCTTTTTCTACCAGAGTTATAGAGCACTTTCAGATGACCTGTTTATGGAGCATTTATCCTGATTTGTTTGCAGGGAGATGAGGCACAACTGGCTATTTAATGAACACTCATTCTGATTTACTTGCTGGAAGGCTAGATGGCGTTGCACCAAAGAGAGAGTTATCCCACGCTTTCCAGGGTATTTTCCTGTCTCTTTATCACAAAAAGTTCTGTATTTTGGGGGGAGCAGGTTCATTGTTCAAGACCTCCCAATCCATTATAATTGTGCAACCTATAATTGTATCTGAAGAAGTGTGCATGCACACGAAAGCTCATACCAAGAACTAACTTAGTTGGTCTTTAAGGTGCTACTGGAAGGAATTTTTTTTGTTTTGTGCAACCTAGATTTGCCAGCATGTGGTTGAATCCCACCTGGCTATAGCAACCATTTGTGAGTGCCTGTTGTCATTAGTCATCAAACTTTGGACTAAGAAGAGACTGCCCCACACCCCATGGTGATTTAGTGTTCTTGCTACCATCTCAGGTCACAATTACTTCAATTTTCCCAGGGCTGGCAGAGAAGCGGAATAAAGAGGGAGCGGCTCAGGGGTCAACCAAAGAGAAGAGAAGGATCCCCTGGGGAATAAACATTCAGCAGCTAATGAAGTGTGAATCCAAATGGAGGAAGGGGGGAGTGAATGGCAAGACATTCATGAACTGTAAGAGCTACACTTTAGAACATGATGGCCGCAGTCCATCTAGCTGAATGACTAACAAGGAGTGTGGCTTGATAAAGTGAGATAATCGATTGTGTGGGCTGAGGATTTTTGTGCTGTCTTCTGAATTCAATAGAGGGGGAGGGGGGTTGCAAATGCTTTGCTTTAGGGCTTTGCTCATGTATACCTGTCCTGTTTGTAGCATGGATGCTTGCGGATGTAAACGAGGATTGGACCTGAGAAGGAGGGGAAATGGAATCTCTCTTGAAATATTTTGTCTCTTAAGGGTAATAAGTCAAATGCTTTAAAATAACAAAATCGCACAGCTGAATCACACCGCTGCAAATGTCTTCAATCCAAGATTCAGGATAGTGGTAGTGATGATAACTAGTTAGTAGTTGTTGTGCAACATTCTTTCTTTAAAAATAGAAATAATGATGATAATGTCGGGCTGAGCAATCTTAATCCCTAGATGTGCTGGCTAGAGGGTGTTAGGATTTGGGTGAAGGTGCCTCCCCACTAGGGGATTAGAGTTCAGGTAGCAATGAGGGGACATGTCACTACAGAGGCCCCTGTTGTCCATGAAAGGTTTTTCAGGTGTAGCTCTACAGAAGCTGGCATTAAGCCCTGAAACATGGCATACCAGGGGGTGAGGGGTGGGGTGGGGAGTCAGGTAGAAGAGGCATTGGATTTACTGAACCCCGAAACCCTGCTTCTCTGAGAGGCTTGAGGACTAGGACCATTTCCTGGAGCTGTCATAAGTAATTGGGGGGGGGGGGGTTAAAAATGTGGAGGGAAAAATATGCATTATCCTCTTACCCTGGTAGGGATTGTCTACCACTTCACTGCCTGTACCATTTCAGATTGTCCTGCAGATCAGACTGCAATGAAATGTGTTTTTTTTGCAATGTCAAATGTGTTTTTTCTCTGGTTGCTTGAAGAACCAGTCTGGTCCCTTTCAAAACCATTGTACTTTAAATGCCAGGCTATTTTACTGAAATCTGATCTAAGTATTGCATGTCACGATTAGCATTTGCAGACATTTTTCCTAGTCAGTATTGATTAGGAAGCTTCATCTCGCAGTGTGAGCTTATGGATGTCTCCTTAGTATTGCAGCCTTAGATTTGTATAATTGTAGATTTCCTTAGATCAATCAATATACATAATGTTAAATTATGATGGCGAGAAGGAAAGGCAGGTTTAGTTTCAATTCTTTCACCACAGCTGCAGATTTGCTGGACAAGAATGCAAACTGACTAACAAGCTGCAATCCTGACCCCACCTACCTGGGAGTAAACCCCAATGAATTTAGTGGGACTCAGTTCTGAGCAGACTTGGCTAGGACCTGCTTTTATTATTTTGTCAAAACAAGTTTTATTCTGCTTTTCAATAAAGTGTCTTCAAAGTGCCTTACAAGAAAATATTGCATTCATTTCAAATCCAAGTACAGTATAGCTGGAACCCCTTTCAGACATTCTGAAATAGTGTTAAATTAACAGTGGTGAACAGAGGAAGGCATTTGGGATTGCACATCCCAGATCTTCATGCAT